>NC_060128.1:196446415-196749696 GCF_021461395.2 Schistocerca americana
TTCGAGTAATCGCCGTTATCTACATTTTCTACATAGCGATATTCGATTGTGTCCAATCTCCATATTTTTATATCGATATCCCATTCCTAGCACTACCGACTGTCAGCTACCCACTGTTGCAGCAACAGAGAGTGGTGCGCCGCAATGATGAATCCAACGACGACAATGGGCATCGCAGCACAGGTCCCAACTATGCCTGAGGCACCACACGACGGACGAACCCCTGTGCGAAGACTCCAAGCAGAGCAGAAGTTGCCACGTTGCATTCGCTATCGCCCTACCAGACGATCTGGTGGCGTGATGGTATGATGCCCGTCGGGTACACAACACGATCACTCCTGGTTCAGAGAGCCCGTAGTTTGGACAACAGCCATTACATTTGTGAAGTGTTAAGATTGATGTCTGCGTCCTATCTTCTACGTCTGGGCGACGTTCTCTTTCAACAAGATAGCGCAAGACCGCACAATGCGCGTTCTGCCCTCTCCTGCCTCGACGCACAGGGTGTTCGACTGTTGCCCCGCCCACCTCTCCACATCATTCACCTGTTGAATACGGCTGGTCGGTTGTCGCACGGCACCACTGAATAGCCTGAAAGACTGACCTATGGCTTAAGCCGACCTCTCACGCACAGCTGGTGTTGGTATTCCACGTTCCACTTATGTGTGGAGCGCGAAATAAAAAATCTGGCATGTTACAGTTTTGCCTCGTGCAGAGGAACAGGGCCAAAGAGATGCAACATAGTTCTACGGCACAAGCAGCAAGCATATCCCATTGCGTTAACCATCGCATTTGGCGGTACGAACATAAGCTGTTTTCAAGTTGACAATGAACACACATCGTATGACGCGATCATATTTTAGAAACTCTTATTATTCCACGACGACCGGTTTCAACAGTCTTACGCTGTCATCATTTGATCTTATGGGTCTTGTTATAAAACTGCAGAGTTACATTACATGAAGTCAAAGCATAAAAGGCGCTCCCCACGTATAAATGTCTTGATAAATCCAATTTAAAAAATGCACACAGTTCATAAAAAGCACACCGATGGCAGGTTGCAGACAGGAAGGAAGGAAGGAAGGTTGGATTTAACATGCCGTCGACATCGAGGTGTTAGTGACGGAGCACAAGCTGGGATTGTGTGAAGGGTGGGGAAGGACTTCGGCTGTGCCCTTTCAAAGGAACTATTCCAGCATTTTTTGCCTTGAGCGACTTAGGGAAATCAACCTCCCGAAAGGGAATCCTGTGTGCTAACCCTGAGCCACTTTGCAGACAGATGGTAAAATCCTCGTATCTTCCACAGATGTTGGCAGCGAACATTATTCTCACAAGCTTGCCACACAGATATGCACACGATCTAGTTTTGGTACGTAAACTTATGTCTTGAGTCTGGATGAGGACTCACTTGTCAGTCTCCAGGTGGGGCATTTTTTCTTCACTCTGTATATGTTGTATGTATACAGCCAACATTAACAGCCCTGCAACTACTTCCATGGCGTGCTACCGAAGTTAGTTTCATATCTGACGAAACGAGGCGCATATTTGGACTGTGATGTACGGGTCCTTCTCAAATTTCGCGTTAAGAAGAAACGAAAACGTGGTTAAGTTTCGCTCGAAGGGCGCGTCTGCTGCAGACATCAAAAGATAAAGCTTACTCCTGTCTCACACGTATTATTACCGAGCTTTCCAATAAGTCATGACTGTCGTATATTACAGTGATTAGTTAGCGAAAGCCGTTACACCGGAGACTCGTCTCCTTATTAGACAATTGCGGACAGTTACGTAACGCAGGCGGAAAGAATACTTTATCTTAGGCGAGACTGAACGACTGCGTGCAGATGACGTACCGACTGCTTCGAATACACATGTGAACCGTTTCTCTCCGGAATGCGAGATTACAGTCATAACTCTCTCTCTCTCTCTCTCTCCGCGAGCAAAGAGATTGCGGGAGACGCGCAAAAACTAACGCAAACGCGGACGTTATTTCTCCATTAACAGATGCGCGTTTTTTTTCACCTATTCGTCCAGTGACAGGTGATGACGTATTATACGTACCTCTTTTCTGTGCAAAGTTAAAGTATTTTTCCTTGACAACATTGACTGTACCACGATCTTTGAAACTCAAAAGTTAGCAGAGGCAAAATACAGAGAGCGACAAGTATTTTCAACTTGTACAGGAACCAGAAAGCAGTATATGTGTAAACTGAAGCAATAAACGAAAATTTGTACCAAGGCCGGGATTCAAAGCCGGTTCATTAGGCAGACATGCTAACCATTATCCATTTTTTTTGTATTTTGTTCGTAATTGTACTCGTCGTTCGGTCTGCGCGGACGTCACATGACACCCCTCCAAGTTCATCACTGGATATTTCACACAGTTTCTTGATTACAGAGAGCAGGCAGCGTTGTGGCCGATCACGCTGCGCTAGTGCGCCGGCCATTCGACCGCCCTGGCACTGAGGCTTTGCACAACTGCAATGCTGAGGCGCTATTCCAGTACAGTGGGAGAGCATCGGCAATGCTGTTCGAGTTTATGGGGAATACCAAGTAGGCTGAGGCGTGAATCAGATTTTGGATTGAGGAAGGTGGCACGCTAGGGTAGTCAGGCCACTGTGACACAGTGGCAAAGTGGTTAGCGCATCTGCGTACTGAGCAGGAGAACTGGAATCGATTCCCAACTGTGGCACACTTTTTCATTGGTTGCTTCAGTGTGGAAATACACATTATAGATGTTTGACACTTGAAAAGGTCTCCATTTCTCGAGTTTGGTGACAGACAGAGACAACCGCCTAAGTCTATAGAAAAATTCAATATGTTAGCTAAATTTCATATGTGGCAACCTAGGAGGGTCATTCGGAAAGTAAGTTCCGACTGGTCATAGAATGGAAACTACTGTGAATATCTGATGAAGCTTTGCACAGGTGTGTTGGGCAATGTCTCCAGTGTGCCAGTTACATCGCTCTTTTCATTTCTGAGCGCAAAGTGTGCGCGTAAAGACGCCTAGAACATAGTGTCTGCCGCCAAGTACAAGGGCCTGGTGAGAAATTTCGCCTGAACCTATGCAGCCCACATAGCATAACTGTCAGGCGTTTCCTTTTTCAACACAATTCTCAGCCGCATTCTGCAGGAGCAATGAAGCGTTTGCGATGGGTACTCTTTGATTACCAACAATACATCCCGTAACAACCTCTCTCTGAGTAGGAGCAGCGTCTATGTAGATAAGTAACTGGAAGGTGTAGCTAACTGTTGCAAGTACAACATCTTTGATTTTCACTGTGGTTTACAATTCGCGGCCGATCGGAACTTATTTTCTGAATACCCCTCATATTACGCAGTATGCAGCAAACGCAAAATCATAGCGACCCATATTACTCATTGGAAACTTTTTCCAATTTTGCGAAGTGTCTAACTTAAGCATATATATCACAATAACTATATGACCATTAACGAAATGATTGGCACCTCATCATGAAACTGACATATAAAGCTACAAGGAACACAATTTTTTTTTACCGGATGGAGTCTGTAAAATAGTTTGGGAAAGATTTCACGGCGTGTGTCTAGATTCTGTCATCACAGCGTGTTGCCTACCGGGTGAAAGCCGGCAAAAAAAGTTGGCATCCCTTTCCGAACAAAGGAATGTCCTCGACAGCGCTTTTGACGAAAACTGGTCACTGGGCATCCGCCGCCGTATCCTGTGCAGACTTATTTTGCCCTGAAGGATGGTCTGCCTGGAGACTTACCGGGAGCAGCAGAGTTGACGAGAAGTCATTCCTACACATTTATTAACATCTGTATGGTGCGAACCTTTGTGAAGCCAATAGCAGAGAGTACTTACCTGTAAGCCACGTTTTATGATTTTGTCCAGTTCCCATCGCGTTTGCAGTACTCAAATGCCTCTGCAACTAAATCTAACATATTCTTCGTGGTCCCTACGTGACCGACAGGTACGCGGCTGAATACCATTCCTACATTCCTAATTTAATAATGGCGTCTGCCAGTCCACATTGTTCAGCGTTTCCGTGATGCTCAGGCTCAAACAAACCTGTGACCATTCGTGCTGACTTTCTGTGTACACGTTTAATACATTCTTTCAGTCCTATTTTCTATGAGACCCACACACTTGAGGAATATACTAAGATGGGTAGGACATAATCTTCGTAAGAAGTCTGTTTCGTAGACTGATTTTCGCGGTATCGTACCAACGGATGAAAGTCTGCCATCGACTTCACCTGCTAGAGACCCTGTGTGGTCATTTCTTTCCCTCACAAATCGTTAAAGCAATTTTTTGTATGAGTACACCAATTTCAGTTGTGACTCGTTAATGTTGGAGTCATAGGATATCACTCTTCTGTATTTTGAGAAACGCATAATTTCAGATTTCTGAACAGTCAAAGCATGCTCCCACTCTTTGCACCACTCTGAAACCTCATCAGTATGTGACTGCGTATTTGAGCACCTTTTTTCAGACAGTACTTCCTTATAGGCAGCTGGATCATCCGCAAAACGGAACAACACGAGCTGATTCGTCCACAGCGAACACCGGGCCCTACTCGTGTAAGGAGCCATTGGACGCGCGGTCCAACCGGCGGAGAACGCGCAGCACCTGTTCTCCCACCGATGCGTGAATCCCCACCGTGCACCGATTCCCATTATCACACTCCCCAACAGAGCAAACAAGAAGGAGGCAGTGTAAGTGAACGTGCACCATAATGTGAAAGGGACGCGATATGTGGGCGACGTATTGCACACAACATTTGGTTTCTCTGCTCCTGAGTTCACAAGAAAACTACAGATGCTATTAACAGACCAACAGCAGGTCACGTGAGTAGTAATAAAAAAAATTGTTTATTAAAATTATTGTCTTCTCCAGAGGCCTCACTGATGAGCACATACATTTATGAAATGCTGCAAATACAACCATGCAAGGATAATTACAATGCACAATGTTTTAAATATATATTTTTCTCTTATAATAGCTCTTAGCTCTTTAAATACTTCCGCTGTCAACTAAATTATCCGTTGAAGCTTCCTGGCAGATTAAAACTGTGTGTCGGACCGAGACTCGAACTGGGGACCTTTGACTTTTGCGGGCAAGTGCCCTAAACTAAATTTGCCCAACAGTGTTTCCTGAGAACGAAGTTGAATCTCTTCTAAAGATTTCCAGAGAGCCTCCCCGTGCGGTTCTGTTCCACTTTCGTGTGAGCCGCGCCTATCTGTTACAATCCGAGCAACGCGCTTCTCAATTCGTTCCACGTCTGCCTTAAAACGTTTGCTTCTTGAGGTGTTCAAATGGTTCAAATGGCTCTGAGCACTATGGGACTCAACTGCTGTGGTCATCAGTCCCCTAGGTGTCCAAACACCAGAACAGTAGTCTAGAACTGAACGCACAACCATCTCATATTCAGTTTCCTTTGTGAATGCACTGCTTTTTTACCGCAAAACTTTGAATTCCAAGTTTTCCATTCACTTTCCTGTCGACCTGATTTCAAATATCAGTCCCATTTCAGACTGATTCTTAATATTAGACCTATTAGACCTAAATACTTAAACAGCAGCAAGTAGAAGTTCGCTACTAGTTTTGTATTCCGCTACGACTGCCGACCCGAAACTGGTTATCATTCATGACATGTCCTTAAAGAAGATTGGTCTGGGACAGATTATAACTGCGTGCGCCATGATATACGAGTAGAATGAGATTACTAATGCAATGCAACAGCGATATGCACATATACTGATGACGGTAGTATCCCGTACACAAGGTATAAAGGGAAAGTGCATTCGCGGTACTGTCACTGCCACTTGCACTCTGGTGATTCCTGTGAGAAGGTTTCCGACGCGATCATGGCCGTACGATGGGAAGTAAGGCACCTATAACGCGGAATTATGGTTGGACCTGTACGCAGGGGCCATCCATTTCGGAAATCACTAGGGAATTCAATATTCCGAGATCCGCAGTGTCAAGAGTGTGTCGAGAGTACTAAATTTCAGTATTATCTCTCTTTACTTAATTACCCAAAGCAGCGGCGTTTGCTTATAGTTGTCAGTGCTGACAGACAAGCAACACTGCGTGAAATAATAGTAGAAATCAATATGGGTCGTATGCCGGAACTATCCACTGGGACAGTGCGGCAAAATTTGGTGTCAATGGGCTATGGCAGCAGACGACCGACGCGAGTGCCCCTGCTAACAGCACAGACATCGCCTGCAGCGCATCTCCTGGGTTCGTGGCCATATCGATAGGACCGTAGACGACTGGGAAACCGTGGCCTTGTCGGAGAAGTTCCAGTTTCAGTTGGTAAGAGTCGGTGGTATGATCATACAATGTAAGCTTTCACGGCCGGTATTGTCTTCACATAAAACTTCCGCGCTGATAGGCCGTGGTCGAAGTATAAAACTCTCTCCTGACGTTTCGTCTCCGACTGCGGGAGACATCCTCAGAGGTAAAGCGGCGAACTGCGAAGGGAACTCGAGGAAGCGCTGATTATATCGGCAGTACAGAGGGCGCCACTGTCGATCACGTGGCGTCGGCTATGAGATTGTCTCTGGTAATGCCAACATTCTCGATTGAAAGTAATCGATCGTCACGCTCGCGGTGCAACGCTTACATCCAGATTTTATCCAGTTTAACACCTTCGTCTTTCCTGTTAAAATTATTACGATGTTTATCAATCTCGATAGCCTCTCTATACAAGCGTGCATAATAATGCGAAGTTTTTGATATGACGCTCGTCTCGCTGAATTTTATTTCATGATCACCTTCCTGGTAAACATGTTCCGCTACGGCCGATTTATCCGTGTGACCCAGGCGGCAATTCCTCTTATGTTCAGCAAGACGGGTGTTCACACTTCTCTTTGTGGTACCGATGTAAACCTGTCCACAACTACAAGGAATGTTATATACCCCAGGTGTAGCCAAAGGGTGTCGTGCATCTTTTGCCAACCTTAAAAATTCTTTTATTTTCCCGGTGGGTCTGACAATAGTTTCCACCCCATACTTGCCTAAAACTTTCCCAATGCGGTCTGTGACCTTACTAATGTATGTGTGGCGCAGATCCCACGAAGCCAAGCATCAAAATTGTCAACA
Organism: Schistocerca americana; assembly: GCF_021461395.2. Classification (NCBI taxonomy): domain Eukaryota; kingdom Metazoa; phylum Arthropoda; class Insecta; order Orthoptera; family Acrididae; genus Schistocerca; species Schistocerca americana. The sequence goes on from NC_060128.1 coordinate 196,453,503, forward strand.
AGGCGCTGTGAAAGCCCGTGGCGTCTCCATAATGGTGTGCGGTGTGTTTGCATGGAGTGCGGTGGGTCCTCTGGTCCAGCTGAACCGATCGGCGACTGGAAATGGTTATGTGCGGCCACTTGGAGACGATTTGCAGCAAACAAATATGGAATTTTTATGGACGACAATGCGCCACGTCACCGGGCCACAGTTGTTCGTAATTGGTTTGAAGAACGATCTGGATAATTCGAGCGAGTAATCTTGCCACCCAGATCGCCCGATGTGAATCCCAAGGAATGTATACGGGACATAATCGGGAGGTCAGCGCGCCGGCGACACATTCGCAGTTATTGACGGCTACAGAGGCAGCGTGGCTCAGTACTTCAAGAGGGGACTTCCAACGGCTCCTTCAGTCCACGCCACGTCGAGCTGCTGCACGCCGGGCGAAACGAGGTCCGACGTGATACTTGATGGTGTGCCACGATTTTTGCCGCCTGAGTGTACTTTATACAGCGCTTAACTGTGTAGAGCACCAAACACTTGCAAATACTGCGAAAAAACGCAACCTATTGCCTAACAGCACCAGAAACTGTAGAAAATGACGGAAACTGCTTATGAAGATGTCTAGTTCGTATTACTTCATGTAATTCTAAAATCAGGTATTAGGTGCCGGCCGGTGTGGCCGAGCGGTTCTAGGCGCTTCAGTCTGGAACCGCGCGACCGCTACGGTCGCAGGTTCGAATCCTGCCTCGGGTATGGATGTGTGTGATGTCCTTAGGTTAGTTAGGTTTAAGTAGTAGGTTCGTTAGATACAACAATCTCCCCTACCGGAGAAAAAGTAAAGCGAAGTGGCAATTTAAACATGGTCCGCAGCTGGCCTGAAATTGGCTGTTACGTACACAGTTATAATAAAGAAGTAAGGTTGATGGTTGCACAGACTTTGAATCCAGGTCTAGTAGTGAGACTGGAGTTCGTTGGTAGCTCGACCAAGTACACAAAGTAGTAGTGAACCTCCAGCTACAAGAAATACTTAAATTAAGAACACGCCTTCACTATTCATTGCTCCTCTAGGATTATTCCGAACTGTTCCAAAAACATATAACAGCTAGGTCAGACTCCTATGCCGTCTTGATTTAAGGAAGCCCTGATCCAGCAGCGGCTCCTCACACAAGAAGTCGTTCTGTTTGTAGCCACTGCGATTGTATTGCTCTGGCAGTACGTGCAGCTGAGTGCAAATGCGTCTGTTACGGAACGCGCGTCCTGTTTGTAAACGGAGCGTTTCCATTACCTCACAGCACTCGCTGTTGACGAGGAACTTGAATGCCTTCCCGCCCATTACGTCACTGTTGAATTCGGTCGAAGTTAGGGCGCTGTCACGTCTGCCAAGTTGGACAGACAACGCAACCACAGCGTGATGCCTCAGTCCGGCTGCCTACACTGCCTTTTCCTTGCAGCTTTTTAACGTAGAGCTGTATGATCAAGACGCTCAATGCGTCAAATACGCGCTACCATTCCTGCAAAGAAATTTGTATAAAGGCTTTGTTGACCTTGCTGATAACTAACCTGGCACCGAAACTGAAAATGAGGGATCCAGTACGACGGATAAAATCTGAAAGAAATACTGTTCTTTTTGTGAAAACTGGTGGTATCTAAGGAATTTTTTTTTTTTGACACTGCCAGTTACGAATGTAATATAAAAATTATAAAAGTCCAAATAATGGTACCAACGTTACGGATAAAATTCCAAAAATTACGAAACTGGTCCCTTCTGTATCGCTGATATTTTTCTTTTTGTAACCCAGTGTTACGCGAGGCGCGTTTTTTTTGGGTAAGTGCCGCTTTGGAATAGAAAAATAAAACAAGTAAAGTTTTCTTAGAAATTCACTTTTACGTGAAAGACTCTACTTCAGTCTACTGTTCTGCGTAGTTCCAACCAATATTAGGGCATCTATCGTATCGTACGACCAGCTTTGAATACCATCCTCGTAAAGAAACTGCCGCCTGATCGTATCTTCCGGTAATTTAAACGTTCTGTTGAGACTGCATAACGCTCACTTCTTGGCACTGGAGGAAACGCATCACGTAACGTAGAAATCGTAAAGCGCCTGGCCCGCTTCACTTTTTCGTGGACTTTCTGCGCCAGATCGCCAGTAATGACTGAAGGTCGCCCACTCCCTTCCTCACCGTGCACACCTGCACGGCCGTTACCGTAACATCCCTTTCCTCGTAAATGTCCAGAAGTGTGCTTTATGAAACTGTTGCAGAACGTTTGACGCTAAAGCGGCAGATTTCTGTGAGGATGGTATTCAGAGCTGTCTGTACGATACGATAACCGCTTAATATTGGTGGCAGTTATGAAGAAAATTACAAGTACAGGTGTCCATATAAAAAAAAACATTGCTAAGGACAGTCCGCTTGTTTTATTTTTATTGCGCAACGTATCTTACTTAAGAAAACACGACTCGTATAACCCTTCGTTTCCTGACATTTATGCTATTGTGGCCTCAAATGACGGTAGGATTTTTTTATAAAATTTTATTTTATTTTTCACAACTTTTTTCTCTGCTGGTACTCAGAAGTACCGTCAGACTCCATGGACACAATCACAATATGCGCAGAAAAGTGCTCCAATTTTTATAACTTGTACTTTATTCCACATAAATATTAAATATTTTTACATTAGAAAATTAATCAACAGAAATATATTTCTGAATTTTTTTTAAATTTCGCATAAGTTTATTCTAGAGCAACTTCACAATACATAGTAACTTAGCTATACATTTTTGATAGTATATACATATCACATATCTAGTGTTAGTGATACCTCATGAAATTGTAGGAAACAGTTCTTTTTCTCATTGTAGCACAAATACACTTTACATGTACTACATTGTGACTGTGGTCTCGATTGAATTTTATTTTTCGCACACATTTCGCATCGTCCTCTTTTACAACTGACCACTACAAAATGGTTTTCTCGGTTGCCAAGACGTACATTCTTCGGAACAGAAAACTTATCCTTCCTTCTCTTTGGGGGAGTTATTTCATCTTTACCAGAGTTTCTCTTTTTGAGATTTGCCACTTGCTGTTCATTCATTAGCCCTAGTGCGACAGCACTCCTGAATTCCAGCAGTGGCAGTGCCCCATGTAGATCACTGAAAATGACGTAAGCATTGACAAAAGCAATTTCTATTGCTCCCCAGACGAGACGGTGCCACCATTTCTTTGATCGCCTGTCAAGACCATAAGTTGAACATAATCTGTCTGCATGATCCACACCACCCATGTGTTTATTGTGATCACATACAATAACTGGTCATGGTATAGTCATACTAGTTCCATCTTTCTGTTTTCTTGTCACTACGCTCTGTTCAGTGCCATGGAAGTTTGACACAAAATACACTACTTTATTTTCCCTCCATTGAAATACTGTTAGGTCTAAAGATGACTCTCTGTGATTTGATTCCCCACGGTTTAGACATTTTTCTTTAGGTAAATTCCCTGGCAAACCTTTCCTGTTTGTTCTAATTGTTCCACAGGCAAATGTATTTACGGACTTCTGTGTGAGAAAAAGTGGACAGAACAACTAGTGAGAGGTAACGCATTGTTGCTACAACAAAGTGTTCGCACAACCTGACGGTACTAATAATTCCTCCTTATATTTTCCACTTTATCTCATTCACTTGTAGCGTAATGCTTCAAACTATTATAAAAAAACAAAGAAGGTATATACGTACAATGGAAAACTCAACGGAAGTTTCAATAAATTGCACACAAATTCAGGCAACACCATGGAAACAAGCACATACAATCTTCTGTTTTCACAGCAGCGCGCGAAAAACAATTTCAAGCTCTGACCGCCAGAGAGGTCTATGTAGTGCACAATAACATCTATGAAACAGTAGAGCAGAGTTACTGTTACGTACCGAGAGGCTCTCAGATCACGAAACTGCACCACGAGAAAATAATGAGAGTCAAAACTTACTGGAACTTTTAAGTACCGTCAGGCAACAAAGGGATAAATAAGAGCGGCAGCTTCATTGCAATTAAGTTAGTCTGAAAATTTTCGATATTAATCTTTCCTATTTTTTATCAATTTATTTCCTTTATTTAATTTTTGCTTTGGACGTTGTGGTGCATGGTTGTCTCTTACAAACTCTCAAGCGTCCGTTTCCCGTTTTGAGTGAAGCAAGGAGTCTCATTCGCGCTGGGCTGTAATTCGAGGAAAATGCTCCGCTCTCCTTCCTTCCTCTTCAAATTCTTTTTGAGAGCAAGCTGATGTTTTCTTGTGGTTTTCACAACAGAGAAGGATACCACACTAGCTGTCGGACTTCCTACAACGAAATCATTTCGATTCCCTACTTCTTGACCGAATGGCACTGTCGTCCCCACGCGGGGAAGTTCGGCCGCCGTATCGCAAGTCCTTTTTAGTTGACGCCACTTCGGCCACTTGCGAGTCAGTGATGATGAAATGATGATGAAGAACACACAACACCCAGTCATCACGAGGCAGGGAAAATCCCTGACCCCGCCGGGGATCGAACCGGGGACCCCGTGCACGGGAAGCGAGAACGCTACCGCAAGACCACGAGCTGCGGACTTTGCTAAATAAATTTCAAATAATGTGCCTCACATTGTCTGCTCTTGAAAGTCCAGGTTGTTAACAGTCAATTACAATTTACTTGACATGTGATTTTTCATATACACGAAAGTCTCTCTCATTGCAACTTCAAGTGTGACATCAAGTTTAGATTAACATTAACACAAGCAATACCATAATTAACGGCGTAAATGTATAAGTTGAAAGTACACGATTCTAGAAGCAAACACGTCTGCTTGACATGGGCTCTGAAACACCTACCTTCAGAGCTATGGGCACTTTATTCGTCTTCTATACTATGAAACACATCCGTGTTACTGAACAAGTGCACATAGCCGTTAAAGTACGAGTTTTGGAGCCCATGTTTTCCGAGACTTATTTGCTTCCGGTATAGTTTACTTTAAACTGTATGCATTTACGACTTTAATTATGATACACAGTGTGTCCGGTATTTATCCCATGTCATTATTAAATTACTTATTTTATTTACATGTACATCTACATACATACTCCACACGCCACTGTACGGTGCGTGGCGGATGGTACCTTATACCATTAACAATCGTTTCCTCCCGTTCCACTCGCAAATATAGCGAGGGAAAAACGGCTGTCTATCTGTCTCCGTATGACTCCTAACTTCTCGTACCTTGTCTTCGTGGTCCATAACGCAAAATGTAACCTGGCTGTAACAATTCTGGCAATCCGCATCTAGACTGCTTCGATGTCTTCCTTTAATGCTTGCGGGCGCGTATCCCAGACATTCGAGCAGTACTTAAGAATAGGTCGTACCAGCGTCCTCTATGCGGTCTCCTTTACACACGTACCACACCTTCCCTACCACAATGCCCCCATGCTCGTTCCATTTCGCATCGCTATGCGACGTTGCGCCTCTATATTTAAATGACGTGGCTGCGTGAAGCATGACACTAGCAATACTGTACCCGAACATTACGGGTTTGTTTATCCTACTCATCCGCATTGACTTAAATTTTTCTACATTTAGAGCCAGCTGCCATTCATCCCACCAACTACAAATTCTGTCTCAGTCATCTTGTATCATCCTGCAGTCGACACCTTGCCGTTTTTTTTTTGGTCATCAGTCTACTGACTGGTTTGATGCGGCCCGCCACGAATTCCTTTCCTGTGCTAACCTCTTCATCTCGGAGTAGCACTTGCAACCTACGTCCTCAATTATTTGCTTGACGTATTCCAATCTCTGTCTTCCTCTACAGTTTTTGCCCTCTACAGCTCCCTCTAGTACCATGGAAGTCATTCCCTCATGTCTTAGCAGATGTCCTATCATCCAGTCCCTTCTCCTTATCAGTGTTTTCCACATATTCCTTTCCTCTCCGATTCTGCGTAGAACCTCCTCATTCCTTACCTTATCAGTCCACCTAATTTTCAACATTCGTCTACAGCACCACATCTCAAATGCTTCGATTCTGTTCTCTTCAGGTTTTCCCACAGTCCATGTTTCACTACCATACAATGCTGTACTCCAGACGTACATCCTCAGAAATTTCTTCCTCAAATTAAGGCCGGTATTTGATATTAGTAGACTTCTTTTGGCCAGAAATGCCTTTTTTGCCATAGCGAGTCTGCTTTTGATGTCCTCTTTGCTCCGTCCGTCATTGGTTATTTTACTGCCTAGGTAGCAGAATTCTTTAACTTCATTGACTTCTAGACCACCAATCCTGATGTTAAGTTTCTCGCTGTTCTCATTTCTACTACTTCTCATTACCTTCGTCTTTCTCCGATTTACTCTCAAACCATACTGTGTACTCATTAGACTGTTCATTCCGTTCAGCAGATCATTTAATTCTTCTTCACTTTCACTCAGGATAGCAATGTCATCAGCGAATCGTATCATTGATATCCTTTCACCTTGTATTTTAATTCCACTCCTGAACCTTTCTTTTGTTTCCATCATTGCTTCCTCGATGTACAGATTGAAGAGTAGGGGCGAAAGGCTACAGCCGTGTCTTACACCCTTTTTAATACGAGCACTTCGTTCTTGATCGTCCACTCTTATTATTCCCTCTTGGTTGTTGTACATATTGTATATGACCCGTCTCTCCCTATAGCTTACCCCTACTTTTTCCAGAATCTCGAACAGCTTGCACCATTTTATATTGTCGAACGCTTTTTCCAGGTCGACAAATCCTATGAAAGTGTCTTGATTTTTCTTTAGCCTTGCTTCCATTATTAGCCGTAACGTCAGTCAGAATTGCCTCTCTCGTCCCTTTACTTTTCCTAAAGCCAAACTGATCGTCAACTAGCGCACCTAGCGCATTCTCAATTTTCTTTTCCTTGCCGTACACCACAGCATCATCAGCAAACAGCCGCAGACTGCTGCCTACCCTGTCCGTCAAATCATTTATGTACACAAAAAATAAACCGCGCTCGTGTCACCCCTCCTGACGATACCTTTGTCGCTGACGAACACTCGCCGTCGAGGACGACGTACTGGCTTCTGTTACTTTATTATTCATACGTAACAAAGTACACCGAAAAAGTGTTCGTCATGGCGTAATTGTGCCGCGGATAGTGATTACTGCGCTCTTTGTAAAAATCTGAACTAAATTACTCACTTTTTAAACGACTTTCAATAAATTCTTGAATGACAGCGTGTTGAGACTGTCGTTTCAAATGTGCCTTATTACTGGACTTATGACGATCAGTTAAATTTTATTGGTTGATCACGAAGAACTAGTACACAGTTAATAGAAAAATTCGAAATTTAGCAGAATGTCATGGGATAGTTAACTGATCTCCGTTTTCATTGTGCTTTATAATTCTCTCATTCAGTTTTAGATAAGAACGTTAGCTCCTTAGGAAAAAAAAAAACATTAGATTATGTCCGATTAAACAACTGAATACGAATTTATGTAGTAAGTACTATACCTCCTAGATTTCGTGGTTCGAGTTCACGGAACAAAAGTATTAGAGGTGCAAAGCACGACGGTTTCTTCGCCCTACCTAGTGTGACAAATTGCTCAGGACAGGGCAGTAAGTGTGGCCTGAAATTCATCGTTAAGGGTAAGCCGCTGGGAACTCACAGTCCGAACATTACTATGGCCAAACTACTAAGCTGACATTTCTCTGCTAGGATTTTTTTTCCAGTTTCCGCCACGTTTTTTCTGGATGCAGGCCACTATGCGACAGGTTATAGAGCGACGCATCATGGCATGTTTTACTCACTGGAGAACCACAGAATATGCAGAATCCTATCCGTACTGTCCTGCTGATTACGGACAAGTAGTTACGATCAATAACAATCGTGAAGGAGGACTACCTGTTTACAGTCCCACCGAGTATTTCCTGCCTGATAAGAAAATGCAAAAACGTTGGTGCAATGAGTAGCAGCTCTCTTCAGTGTGGGTAAAAGCCATAACAAAAAGTGAATCTGCATAGCATCCGATTACGAGATTTGTAGCCGGCGTCTACAGCACGCCACATCGTTTAAATATTTGTGGTTGACACTAAGACGCGATATGAAATGGCATGAATGTGTATAGGCAGTATCAGAGATTTGTTGGAAGCGCAGTGCGGCTGGTAGGGAAGTCGCATACAAAACGCTAGTGCGATCTGTTCTGGAGTAGTGCTCCAGCGTTTGGAGTCGCTACCAAGATCGCTTTGGAAGAAACGGTGCGGGAGTTCTGCTTCCACCACGATAAATCTCGCGATGGCACCGGGAGAATAAGATAGGAGAGATTAGGGTGCGTGTAATAGCAAGTAGACAGTCATCTCTTACTCGCTAATAGAATAGGTCAAGAAAATTATGAAACTGGTACTAACAAGTGAATAGGGCTAAACGTTTCACACTTTTGCCTCTGGCCAACCCTATAGCAGAAGTTTAATGTATGAGGGGTCTTCAAAAAGTACCCGTATGTTAAAAATATTGACCCTGGCTGTTGAGACACTTGTCCCACTGTGGCACAAGGCGGTGGATGACTGTCTCATAAAATTCCCGGGGCTGCGATGTTAACCAGTTCCGCACGTACAGCTAGACGTTGTCGTCCACACGATTACAGGAAACGTTATCCTGACGTTCTTCTTTGACCAAAATGGCCTCCTCCTAATTCACTTCCTGCAGCACGGGGCAACAGTGAATGCCCAGCGTTACTCGCAAACCTTGACCACCCTTCGCCAAGCGATCAAATCAAAACGACCGGGCAATCTTGCCCGTGGGGTCATTCCGCTCTACGACAGTGCAAAGCCTCATACGGCCAACACAATCGCGGCACTCGTGCAGAAATTCAGATGCGAGGTTCTCGGCCACCCTCCCCCAAAAAAGGCTCTGAGGGGCAAACGATTCACCTCGGACGATGTCAAGCTCTTTGCGCGGAACTGGTTAACATCGCAGCCTCGGAATTTCATCAGACAGCCATTCACCGCCTTGTGTTGCAGTGGGACAAGTGTCTCAACAGTCAGAGGCTGCAGTTCCGACATACAGGTACTGGTTTCTGTAGTTATGCCTCCGGTTCGTTTCTTTTTGAACGCCCCCTTATATTTTGTTATTCCATTATTAAATGGCATCCACTTCTCGTGTACTGTAGTCTTTTTCTGAAATTACAAAAATTACTCCGGAAAATTAAAGTTTATCCAAATGTAACAGCATATTCGAAGGCACAACATGGCCATGCACTTAGGCACCGATATTTTATTCAAATTTAAAGGCATTCCAATCGAGAAAATCTCTTAAGTACTCTATTTAAGCGTCTATCTGTTACATTATTACTGTCCTACACACCAATAATCAGTAACTGAAATCAAATTAATCAGAACTATTGTCAGAAATCAGTTACAAGTAAAATGTATTTTGAAAATGAAGCTGCCGGCCGCGGTGGTCTAGCGGTTCTAGGCGCTCAGTCCGGAACCGCGCGACTGCTACGGTCGCAGGTTCGAATCCTGCCTCGGGCATGGATGTGTGTGATGTCCTTCGGTTAGTTAGGTTTAATTAGCTCTAAGTTCTAGGGCACTGATGACCACAGATGTTTAGTCCCATAGTGCTCAGAGCCATTTGAACCATTTTTTTGAAAATGAAGCTAATGCAAATCAACATAAATTCCAATTTACAAGACAGGTAAAATTGTTAAGACATTAACGACACTCATTTAATTTTGAAATATCCGATGTTCCTTGGTGCAACACTCCTTTCTGCTTTAGTGTACAAGACTCTTCACGACTGACAAAGTATGGGTTTACTGTCCACACGTAGTATAACTAATTTTAAAAACATATAGGATTTTACTTGCCTTAAAATTCTGTAACTTGCCATAAAATTCTGTAACTGAGGAATTATGAGTATATTTCGAATAGTTTCCATGAACAACACAGCACTTAAATGTGTAGAACTTGAAATATTTGTAAGTACTGGACAGAAAAACGGAAACTGGTGCGTGGTAACAACCAGAACTGTAGAAAATGACGGAAGCTGCGTGCGGCCGCTTCAAGTGCGCGCCCCAACAGTCACGGTCACTAGACTGAACTGCTGACCAAGAAGCATGGGACACGGCTGGTCCCGGCAGAGGTTCGAGTCCTCCCTCGGGCATGGGTGTGTGTGTGTGTCTGTCCTTGGGATAATTTAGGTTAAGTAGTGTGTAAGCTTAGGGACTGATGATGACCTTAACAGTTAAGTCCCATAAGATTTCACACACATTTGTACATTTTTTAAACGTGGGACAGTGAGCCCTAGTTACAGCTCTACCCCACCACATGCCACGTACTGCATAGTGTGTTCCGGAGTACATTTGTACATTTGGAACTGACTGCTTCTCTATACAGAGATGCTCTTCAGTGCAACAGCTGTTAAGAGCGAAGCATTTGCGCCATCGTTCAACCCAGATCTTGGATGTCCGTCGTAAGAAGTACACTTGCCACTATCGTATGAATTGCCTTGCAGCCAGTTTCACCTCGCTGGTGACATGAATTCGTGGTCCCCAGACCGAACCATCTGGCGTAGTGGTAAGAAACTGGACTCGTTTTCCATGAGACGGCGGTACTAAATAATAATGCTAATTAAAATGTCGTAGTGTCCTATAATTAGACCATCAGTGAATGACAGTTGGAACCAGTGATCTCATACAAATATTTGATAGTAACAATTCTTGCAGATGTGAAGTGGAACGATCACATCTACTCAGTTGGAGGTAAAGGACGTTGCAGATTTCGTTTAATTTGCAGGACACTGTGACATTGCAGTTAGATTACGCAGAAGACTTCTTACAAAACCTTTGTATGACTCATCCTAGAACACTTTTCAAGTGTTTGAGGTCCATACCAACTAGAACTGACTGGGATATTGAATGTATACGAAAGAAGGTCAGCACGAACCGCCATGGGCTTAGTTGAGTCACAAGGCGGGGTCACTGAGCTGCTGAAAGAGGTGGCAGACGCTTAAAAGTAGCCTCGAATAACCCCTGGATCCATAAGTACAAAATTTAAAGAACCAGTACTAAGCGGTGAATCTAGAAATATTTTTCAGCCTCCAACGTATCGTTTTCTAAGGGCCCGAAAAAACAAAACTGGTGTAATTGCGGCACGCACACAGACATTTTACCGTCCATTCTTCACATGACGAGTGGTGCAAACGGAAGTGCCCTCTGCCGTGTTCTTGACAGTGGTCTGAAGAGTATGAATGTGAATTTAGATGTAGGTCCCCATCTGGTCGTACAGAATTAGATTTCCCGTGGCTTAACTAAATCGCTTAACTTGAAGGCCGGGGTGGTTCCTTAAAAAAAGACACGTCCCTTTTCCTTCTCCTCCTCCCGAACGTGTACTTGTCTTCCGTTGTTATTGCCCGCGTCATTGACGGGAAATTAAGCACAAACTCTCCTTTTCTTTCTCCTTCGTTGTCTCCAGAGCCGATTTTTGGTTCTATCAAACAGGCAAAAGTCGGAAGGTGCAATTTGTGGACCTTTGTCGCGTACTGGAGGGTGCTACCTGGCGATCGTCCGGATTATAACCAAAGAGGTGTGGTCACAAATCCGGACCGCATTCAGATGGCTGTGTGGATCTTGCTCCTAGTGGCTCCTCTAAGCTTATGAAGGTTTTCTTTCTACCGCTCCAAGTCGATCGAAAGCAATGACGCCCCGTTTTCCCACAGAATAGTCAGCCGTTCGCTCGGAGAGAAGTTGTGAGGGAGGTCCATGATGCGACTCGTCAGTCCAGATCGTAGCGATACCCCTACCTTTCATTTCGTGACAGCACGTCGCAAAAAAGAGAGTCTTCATTACCTTGTAGCGTGTCAGGCCCTATGAAGCCGGCCGGCTTGGACCCCCTTCTGTACCTGAGGTCAGGTGTCAGCTGCCGTGACAGCTTGTCACACTGACAGATGCGACAGCCGCGGCACTCCATCAGAGCTGGCTCACCTCTGTCCGACAGAATAGGTCGTCTTTTCTGGGGAAAGGCCATTCCGCAAGGTATAATTACGTAACTCTATAGCCGTGTCAGAGACGGCAAAGGGCTCGAAAGAGCAGTTGAACAGAATGAATAGTATCCTCAAATGTGCTTATAACATGAATATCAAGAAGAGTTTAAAAAAGGGCAATGGAGTGTAGTCTAATTAATTCAGGCATTCCTGAGGGAATTAGATTAGGAAATGAGGTACTAACAGTTAATAGATGAGTTTTGCTACTAGGGCAGTATCGATGTTGACCGAGTTAGGAACGGTTTAAAATGCGCACTGGCACTAACAAAAAAAAAATTTCTGAGAAAGCGGAATCCGTCAACATTGAATATAAGTTTAAGTCTTAGGAAGTTTTTTGTAAGGATATTTGTTTGGTGGGTAGCCTTCTAGGCGGATGTGAAAAGTGTAAAATATTGAGTTCAGACACGAAGAGAATAGAAGCTTTCGAAATCTGGTGCTACAGAAGTATGCCGACGATCAGTTGGGTAGATCCGATGATTGTTGGGGAGGTACTGCAAAGTACTGGGGAAAAAACTGGAAAAAGGAGGGATCGGTTCATAGGACACACCCTTTGGCATCAAGGAATAGTGAATTTGCTGGTTGAGTGAAATGTGGGACGTGAAAACTGAGAGGGAGACTAGGCTTGACTACGGTTACGGACGGAGGTGGTGGTGGTGGTGGTGGTGGTGGTGGTGGTGGTGGTGGTTAGTGTTGAACGTCCCGTCGACAACGAGGTCATTAGAGACGGATTGCAAGCTCGGGTGAGGGAAGGACTGGGAAGGAAATCGGCCGTGCCCTTTCAAAGGAACCATCCCGGCATTTGCCTGAAACGATTTAGGGAAATCACGGAAAACCTAAATCAGGATGGCCGGAGACGGGATTGAACCGTCGTCCTCCCGAATGCGAGTCCAGTGTGCTAACCACTGCGCCGCCTCGTTCGGTTACGGACGGAGGTTCAAGCGGGTGTTTGTAGGGATGAAGGGCCTTGCACAGCACAGACTAACGTGGAGAGAAGCCTTCGGACTCAAGACCACCACCGCCACTACAAGAAGAACAACAACGAAGCGTGAACAGGACATTTGTGGACAGTCACTGTAAAATATGAGTCAAAATAAAATTGAATTGTGTAAAAATAAGCGTACAGTTATGTGAGATCGTGAAGCTGAAAGTACTTTCTTACTGTTCCATTGCAATATGAACATGGACGCCTGCAAGGAGGCTGTGTGTTGGAAGGGGGGGGGGGGAGCTGATAGAGGGAGAACCTCCCCCACCTTGCATCTGGCGTACAGAGTTCTTATTTGCTTAAGAATTCTCATATTCTTCTCGAACTAATATCCACGAATCAGCAAAACCTCTCGTTTAGCAGGGAAGGCGTCGTCGTTGAGTGACTGTAGGAGGATACAAGATGCCTTGGACAGGATTTGTGACTGGTGTAAAGAATGGCAGCTAACTCTAAATACAGATAAATGTAAATTAATGCAGATGAATAGGAAAGATAATCCTGTAATTTTTGAATACCCCATTAGTAGTGTAGCGCTTGACACAGTCACGTCGATTAAATATTTGGGTGTAACATTGCAGACCGATATGAAGTGGGACAAGCATGAAATGGTAGTTGTGGGGAAGGCGGATGGTCGTCTTCGGTTCATTCGTAGAAAGGAGACCGCTTATAGAACGCTGGTGTCACATATTCTTGAGTACTGCTCGAGCGTTTGGGATCCCTATCAGGTCGGATTGAGGGAGGGCATAGAAGCAATTCAGAGGCGGGTTGCTAGATTTGTTACTGGTAGGTTTGATCATTACGTGAGTGTTACGGAAATGCTTCAGGAACTCGGGTGGGAGTCTCTGGAGGAAAGGAGGCGTTCTTTTCGTGAATCGCTACTGAGGAAATTTAGAGAACCAGCATTTGAGGCTGACTCCAGTACAGTTTTACTGTCGCCAACTTACATTTCGCGGAAAGACCACAAAGATAAGATAAGAGAGATAGGGCACGTACAGAGGCATATAGGCAGTCATTTTTCCCTCGTTCTGTTTGGAAGTGGAACAGGGAGAGAAGATGTTAGTTGCGGTACGAGGTACCCTCCGCCACGCACCGTATGGTGGATTTCGGAGTATGTATGTAGATGTAAATTTAGAAGGCCGTCGGCCACTGCGTTGTCCGTGGTGAGAGGTGACGCCTGAAATTCGGTATACTCGCCACACTTTGACACTCGGGGTCTCGGAATACTGAATTCCGTAACGATCTCGTCCAGCTGCAACTACCATTCTGCATTCACAGTCTGCCTGGGAAAATATTAGGCAGACATGCTGTAGCGTATTGCGAGAACAGGTAACAGAAACGTGGATAGCGTACTACACGTTGTTGTGGTATTATGAGGTAACCGCCGTTATCGTTCGCTCTGTGCGTAACGTACACTACTGGCCACTAAAATTGCTACACCACGAAGATGACGTGCTACAGACGCGAAATTTAACCAACAGGAAGAAGATGCTGTGATATGTAAATGATTAGCTTTTCAGAGCATTCACACAAGGTTGGCGCCGGTGGCGTCACCTACAACGTGCTGACATGAGGAAAGTTTCCAACCGATTTCTCACACACAAACAGCAGTTGACCAGCGTTGCCTGGTGAAACATTGTTGTGATGCCTCGTGTAAGGAGGAGAAATGCGTACCATCACGTTTCCGACTTTGATATAGGTCGGATTGTAGCCCATCACGATTGCGGTTTATCGTATCGCGACATTGCTGCTCGCGTTGGTCAAGATCCAATGATTGTTAGCAAAATATGGAATCGGTGGGTTCAGGAGGGTAATGCGGAACGCGGTGCTGGATCCTAACGGCCTCGTATCACTAGCAGCCGAGATGACAGGCATCTTATCCGCATGGCTGTAACGGATCGTGAGGCAACGTCTCGATCCCTGAGTCAACAGATGGGGACGTTTGCAAGACAACAACCATCTGCACGAACAGTTCGACGACGTTTGCAGCAGCATGGACTATCAGCTCGGAGACCGTGGCTGCGGTTAACCTTGACGCTGCATCACAGACAGGAGCGCCTGCGATGGTGTACTCAACGATGAACCTGGGTGCACGAATGGCAAAACGTCATTTTTTCGGATGAATCCAGCTTTTGTTTACAGCATCATGGCGGGCGCATCCGTGTTTGCCGACATCGGGGTGAACGCACATTGGAAGTGCGTATTCGTCATCGCCATACTGGCGTATCACCCGGCGTGATGGTATGGGGTGCCACGTCTCGGTCACCTCTTGTTCGCAGTGGACGTTACATTTCAGATGTGTTATGACCCGTGGCTCCACCCTTCATTCGATCCCTGCGAAACCCTACATTTCAGCAGGATAATGCACGACTGATGTTCGACTGCTGCCCTGGCCAGCACATTCTCCAGATCTCTCACCAATTGAAAACGTCTGGTCAATGGTGACCGAGCAACTGGCTCGTCACAATACGCCAGTCACTACTGTTGAGGAACTGTGGTATCGTGTTGAAGCTGCATGGGCAGCTGTACCTGTACACGCCATCAAAGCTCTGTTTGACTGAATGCCCAGGCGTATCAAGGCCCATATTATGGCCAGAGGTGGTTGTTCTGGGTACTGATGTCTCAGGATCTATGCACCCAAATTACGTGAAAATGTAATCACATGTCAGTTCTAGTATAATATATTTGTCCAATGAATACCCGTTTATCATCTGCATTTCTGCTTGGTGCAGCAATTTTAATGGGCAGTAGTGTAGTTAACAAAAAGAGTGCTAACGCTTGTGTCCAGTAACTCGGTCAACGTCGAGAGGGTAGAAAATTTCACTGACTAGGCATAAAACACAAAGAGAGTACGATACGGTTCAGTTTCACGTCCACACCTATTACATATGTACGCAAATGGCCTTCCACGTAACGTTCAAATGGTTCAAATGGCTCTGAGCACTATGGGACTTAACAGCTGTGGTCCTCAGTCCCCTAGAACTTAGAATTACTTAAACCTAACTAA
This sequence comes from Schistocerca americana, assembly GCF_021461395.2. Lineage (NCBI taxonomy): Eukaryota > Metazoa > Arthropoda > Insecta > Orthoptera > Acrididae > Schistocerca > Schistocerca americana. The sequence continues at coordinate 196,469,500 of NC_060128.1, forward strand.
CCTAAGGACATCACACACATCCATGCACGAAGCAGGATTCGAACCTGCGACCGTAGCAGTCGCGCGGTTCCGGACTGAGCGCCTAGAACCGCGAGACCACCGCGGCCGGCTCCACGTAACGTTCAACAAGCATAATAATTGGTACTTTTTGCAGACAATAGTAGTGTTATAATAAGTCCAATTAGAGGGGAAGTAACGGAAGAGATGGTAAATGATATTCGTTGAAAATGGACTCTTCCTAAATTAAAAAAAACATACTTTACAACATACAGTCATACCAACAATCGATGTAGCACATGAGCAGGAGTCCGTAAGTAGCGCAGCACGCTCCAAATCTTTGAGTGTACTAACTGATGATAACATGAATTGGAAGAAACGTGTTACTGAGCATCTCAATTAAGTTCAGCTACTTGTGCTCTTCTTGTACTTGCTGATCTTTGAAACAAAGTATCAACCTCCTGACATATTTTGCGTATTTCCACTCAGTAATGTCGTACGGATTTTTTTTTAACTTATCACTTAGAAAGAAGGTACTGACTGCGTACAGGCGAGCAGCAGGAATAATGTGTGTTCACACACAGACGTCATGTAGGTGGCGTCTTCAAGGAGCTGGAATTTTAATTTCAACGTCACAATACATATATGTGCTCATGAAATTTCGTCATAAATAAGCCATAACAACACTAAAGAGAAAAATGACCTTTATTATCCATTTTATTTCAGAAATAAATTCGACAAACAGCCGTGCAAATTGAGAAGTTATTTAATTTTCGCTATCAGTTTTGGCAACTCATTATGCCATCTTCAGGACCCATATACCCGTCACAAAAAAAATCTGTATTGCCCTAATGGGGGCCATATGTTTCAGGATGTCGAGAATTCTCTAGAGCTGCAAGTAGTCAAGTCTTCGAAGGAAGCAGCTGAGAATTGACGACATCCAGAAACATACGGTCCCCATATGCCAGAATCGATTATATTGTATGGGGCCTGAAGATGGCACAATGAATTACCGAAACTTGCAGCGAACATAAAATAAAATAAGTTTCCAATTTATACGGCTGTTCGGCGAATTGCTTTCTTAAATACTTGACTAGCCACTGTCCCACGTCCACAATGGATCAACAGAGGCTTCATTATCCACTGTCAGAACTGTCAGTAGCCCATAAAGCATTTCAATATCCAGCAACAAATATTTTTGATCATTTGCCAATAACATAAAATGTCTGACAGCTAGCAAAGCAAGTGATAAATCTAATTTAACATAATTTCTCCTGGTTTCTACTCTATTGCCGAATTTCTATTTAATAGCAAGTAACTAGTAAAAAAAGTAAAAATAAAAAAATAAGTGTTGTTACATGAGTAGGGCTAAAAATAACAACGCGTTCACTAATGTTGGCACTAATGACTTATACATATTCCGTAAACTGACTCGTTCCAAATCATTTCGATAAAATAATTATTCAAATTATCTATGGAACATGTAACTAACTACTATGAGCTATATCTACCTACAATATTCTCCTAATAAACCAAAGTCAACCAGTCGCTTTTCCTACAACCGAACTTACGTGCTCGTTCCATTTCAAGTCGCTTTTCAACAACACGCCTAGATATTTTAATCGTCATGACAGTGTGTATCTGCAGGCCACTAATACTGTTTTCAAACATGTCAGGATTGTTTTCCCTCCTCACCTTAATTACCTTTGCCCACATTTAGACTAAGCCACAATTCATCACAGCAAAGAGAAATTCTCTCTCAGGCAACGACTACACCTTCCCTTACGCTGCAACTTTTGTCAGCAAACACTCGCAGTCTGCTACTCAACTTAAGTGTCAGACCTTTGACTCTGCTACACACGAGCGATGTACTGTGTAATCTCAGCCAGTATCGTGAAGTTCAGCTATGAAAAGTGAACTGCTGTATTTAATAACAGTGGCAATTTATCTTCGTATGTCGACTGATGCTCGTAAAATAAGAAAAAAACCCAAGTTGAAATTTATTCAACTGGTTTTGGAATACTTTTCATGGGAAATGCTGGCTATATTACAAAATAAATTACATTTTTCATTGAGGCTAAGTGTGTACTTCCAAAAACGTATTCAAGTCGTCAATTTATTACTCTTGCACTTTAGCTACATTATGACGATGCGCCTACAAAGATGTTATCAATAGCACTGCAGCTTGTTTTCACAACTCTTGTACATTGAATGAAGTGGAGATGGATTACATGAAATGGCAACGGACGCAGATATACAGTAGCCCTAGAAAAAAACGTTTTAAAAACGCACATTAATACCTCCACTCAGTATTACTCGAGTCTTTTTAGACGTTAAACAAAGCGTCACGCTACTTCATGACTTAAGATCATCCATTATCGATGCCGCAGAAGACAGTGACTGCATATTACCTGAATACAAACACGGATAACTGCGACCAGTCATTTTTGAAGATATTTTTTTCTTGTCACCAACCTAATTTTTCAGCCGATTTAGGATAGTTTTCACTCATTAGGCGTGCAGAAGTTATGCGTTTGTGACAGTACTCAGCATCAAGCTACAAACATAAATGTCTACGTCCTGAATGCCCCATCTACCGACGAGTCTAAAAAATATCGAAAACTAGTTACTAGGAAATAAATATTCTCGTGGATGACTGATCGCAGTTGTCTCTATTTACGAGCAGATTTAATCTCAGTTCGGTATTTCATGCAGCCTATACCTAAATTACAGCCGACATGGTGTCCCAAAAGGGAAAGTTGCCAAGGTCTACATCTCAACAAGAGGTAGCTACTTCCATGTGTCACGCATACCACAGATCAGATCTACTTCTAAGCCTATTTATGTGCAAAGCTATCATCCATCTTTATATCTCTTTATGACGACTTTGAATTATATTAGTTAAAAGCGTCTCTAATCTATTACGTTTGGCCTAATACAAAAATACGATTGAAGGTCTGCTCCAGCCGCTTTGTATTATCTGAAATTATTTGATATTATTATCCGAAAATCGCAACAACAAATGTGGTATGCTGTTGTGATGTCACTGGCCACGTTACAGCCCCCGCCCCCTCCTCCCTATAGGTAGGGAAATATGATCACTATGTACGCCTTCAGAAAAATTGCATACAGTTCTGACATGTTACTTCCCTTTTCACACAAAAATATTTGGTGTTATACCTTATAATATTTAGATTAAAAATGTGTTAGCGGTATAACCATGGCTTGATGCACATTTGATTTTACTTAGAATAGCTATTTTACCCTACCTTCTCCTACCCGTATATTTGATTGGTAAAGTGTATGGCCCTTCAAGTCCGCCGCCGACTGTCCGTGACCAACAATTCCTGCCCTTACACCGATACTGAAGTCTCACCTACATCACTGCTCGAGGATTTGTGTGGTTTACTATGCCATCCGCTTGAATTCTGCCTCATTTGTAAATAAAATGCAGGCTGTGAACTGCAGGTCTTCAACGACCCTTATCTTAACAAATAAGTCATTTGCTTTCCACGCATTTCATTAGAGGAACGTTTCCTCTAGTTTTGATCAACATTACGAGGTGTAGCAATATGCAAAACTTTTTCTAAACAGCCTGTATATGCATGTACGTGTGTACCAGCTGAAAAATGCTCCTATTGAGCATAAAAAGAAAACGAATACGCTCCCCCTTATTTAACAGACTCTGACTGAAAACTGTGGTACTTGCTGCCTCATTCTACCTTCCTCAGCGACTTTAAAAAATTTTCCGAAAACTTTTGGCATGCGAACATATTCTTGCTTTTTTCAACATGCAACTCACCTCAAACTGCCACAAGCTCCCCTCACTGTAACTCATTCACATTCTCCAGTCCCTCGCAGTAAGTCGCTGATACCTATGCACTCCCAGTCGGCCTTTCTCATTCATTCAGTCCAACACATTATCCTTACCTCTCTGTTTCTCTCTGTTACTGTCTCCTGTGTCACAGCCACAGTGCCCTTCGTTCTCTTCTACTACCACAGTCTCCTGTCACTGCCACTGTCTCCCTTTTGCTCTCTCCTACTGTTACTCTCCATTCCTTCCTTCGCTCCTTCGCACTGCTCTCTCTCTCTCTCTCTCTCTCTCTCTCTCTCTCTCTCTCTCTATCTATCTATCTATCTATCTATCTATCTATCTCTCTATCTATCCATCCCTTCCTCGTTATCATTTGGTCTGTCTCTCCGTATCACAGCCTCTTAACCACTTCAACTTCCTCTTTATCTCCCCCTCCCCCTTGGCACTGTCTCCTTCACTCTTTCCCTAGCACTGTTCTGTCACTACGTTCCACTACCACTGTGTCCCCGTGTTTCTCTCACTCTGCTATTGTCTTCTTCGGTGTTTCTATAACACAACGACTGCCTACTATCTTCCAGTATTTATTACTTTTCCCTCTCTTTACCATTGCCACTGTCTTTTCCTCTCTCACCATAAAAAGGGCGCGAATGTCCTCGCATCTCAGAATTTTTGGGGTAATTTTTTAAGGTAGAATGAGGCAGCTGGTACCCTATTTTTCAGACAGAGTCTTTGAAACAGAAGCATCTTCGCCTTTTTGTTACCCAATAGGAGTACTTTTCCGCTGGTTCCCTACTTTTCCCTGCTGTAGCAGGATATGTTATTCACATGAAAGGAACTTAACGGGTCAGAAAAATTTTGACAGTTCATTTATATGAAACTGAAATAAAGCAAAATTAATTTCCAACTCAGACCGGATGAAACGTGCAAAAAATTTTTGCATGTGTTTCAGTACTACAACATGGGATTCCCACATGATGACGGAGGCACTTAACTGCATATTTCTTATAAATTACGTTTCCGCCTCACACCTGATTTTACCTATATAAGTGGCATAACTTTGAACCTCAATATCCCGGGAACGGATAGAGATATAAATAAGATTTTTAAGGTTCTGAGAGCTCTGGATCTTAAGAATACACCGCAAAGATAACAGAAATTTGCTGTGGATACCCATTTCGTAATCCGCGGTTGGATTTTCGTACCCAAAAAGTAAGATTTTTGGGGTGTTTCTCGATAACGGATGAAGATTTTTCAAAGTCGGGAAATACGTGGAGAATATATCTTTAAAAATTGATCAATTTGCAGCTGTTATTTATTACTTACATTCCGCCTATACCGTTTTCACGTACAGAAGTAAGGTAACTTCGAAACTGTGCGTTTTGGAAATGAACAAAGATATCAAAGAAATTTTCAGAATTGTTCGAGATCGGAATCTTAGGACATTTATGGTAAAAGTTTCAGCCATTTTCTGTACATAGCCTCTTGGAATCCTCAGCTGGGTTTTCGTCCGATGGTGACGGCGAAAATATAATAAAAAACGTATTTTTGGGATTTTCCGAGGAACCGCCCGAAAAGTAATGGTGCCCCCGTAAGTCGGACCAGGTCCACCGTAGACTACATTAAATGCAAAGACAACCAACCGATTAGCTCCATTTACCTAAGCAGGGGGGGGGGCAATATTTATACCTTCAGGCTGTACTTTAGGATAGTGATACAAAGGCGACCCTTCTGTTGGATATACAAATGGAGCCTAGCTCAAGGGCTATCCAGAACACTTGAACCTACATTTTTATTTTCAATAGAATACGAGTTATGAGCACCGGAAAATACCGTTTCCACGTGCGGCGTTCAGAAACATGAGGTACTCATATGTCGAATGCATACCATTGTATGCATGTATACTACCTTTCTAAGGTGACAGGGGTAAAATACAGGTAGCGACAGGCTATGTACAGTTTGTACAGAGACCAGATGGGAGTTGTAAGAGTCAACGGACACGAAAGGGAAGCAAGATTGAGAAGGGAGTGTGACAGGGTTGTAGCTTATCCCCGATGTTATTCAATCTGTACACTGAACAAGCAGTAAATAAAACCAAAGAAAAATTTGGAGTAGGAGTTAAAATCTAGGGAGAAGATAGAAAAACCGTGAGGTTTGCCGGTGACATTGTAATTCTGTCAGAGACAATAAAGGAGTTGGAAGAACAGTTGAACGGAATGGACAGTGTCTTGAAAGGTGGATATAAGATGAACATTAGCGAAAGCAAAACGAGGATAATGGAATGTGTGTGTGTGTGCGTGTGTGTGTGTGTGTGTGTGTGTGTGTGTGTGTGTGTGTGAAATCTTATGGGACTTAACTGCTAAGGTCATCAGTCCCTAAGCTTACACACTACTTAACCTAAATTATCCTAAGGGCAAACACACACACCCCTGCCCGAGGCAGGATTCGAACCTGCGACCGTAGTAGTCGCGCTGTTCCGGACTGAGCGCCTAGAACCGCTCGGAAACCGCGGCCGGCGATAATGGAATGTGGTCGAATTAAATCAGGTGATGCTCAGGGAATTAGATTAGGAAATGAGACACTTCAAGTAGAAGATGAGTTGTTCTGTTTGGGCAGCAAAATAACTAAGGATGGCAGAGTAGAGAGTATATAAAGTGTAGACTGGCAATGGCAAGAAAAGTGTTTCTGAAGAAGCGATATTTGGTAACATCGAGTGTAGATTTAAATGTCACCGAGCGAGGTGGCGCAGTGGTTAGACACTGGACTCGCTTTCGGGAGGACGACGGTTCAATCCCGCGTCCGGCCATCCTGATTTAGGTTTTCCGTGATTTCCCTAAATCTCTCCAGGCAAATTCCGGGATGGCTCCTTTCAAAGGGCGCGGCCGACTTTCTTCCCCGTCCTTTCCTAATCCGATGAGACCGATGACCTCGCTGTCTGGTCTCCTTCCCCAAAACAACCAACCAACCATTTAAATGTCAGGAAGTCTTTTCTGAAAGCATTTGTATGGAGTGTAGCCACGTATGGAAGTGAAACATGAACGATACATAGTCTAGACATGAAGAGAATAGAAGCTTTCGAAATGTGGTGCTAGAAAAGAATGCCGAAGATTAGGTGGGTAGATAACGTAACTAATGAGGAGGTACTGAATATAATTGGGGAGAAGAGAAATTTGTGGTACAACATGACCAAAAGAAGGGATCGGTTGGTAGGACGCTTTGTAAGGCATCAAGAGATCACCAATTTGGTACTAGAGGGAAGCGTGGAGCGTAAAAATCGTAGAGGGAGACCAAGAGATGAATACGCTAAGGAGATTCAGAAGGATGTAGGTTGCAATTGTTACTCGGAGATGATGAGGCTTGCAATGGATACAGCAGCATAGAGAACTGCACCAAACCAGTCTTTGGACTGAAGATCACAACAACAACAACATGTTAACTAACAAGGGAATCCCCCCGTCGCAGCCCCCTCAGATTTAGTTATAAGTTGGCACAGTGGATAGCCCTTGAAAAACTGAACACAGAACAATCGAGAGAACAGGAAGAAGTTGTGTGGAACTATGAAAAAAATAAGCAAAATACACAAACTGAATAGTCCATGCGCAAGATAAGAAATATCAAGGAGGATGTGAGCTCAGGAGCGCCGTGGTCCCGTGGTTAGCGTGAGCAGCTACGGAACGAGAGGTCCTCGGTTCAAGTCTTTCCTCGAGTGAAAAGATTATTTTCTCTATTTTTGCAAAGTTGTGATCTGTCCGTTCGTTCATTGACGTCTCTGTTCACTGTAATAAGTTTAGTGTCTGTGTTTTGCGACCGCACCGCAAAACCGTGCGATTTGTAGACGAAAGGACATGCCTCTCCAATGGGAACCGAAAACATTTGATCGCAAGGTCATAGGTCAACCGATTCCTCCACAGGAAAACACGTCTGATATATTCTATACGACACTGGTGACGGCATGTGCGTCACATGACAGGAATATGTTGTCGACCCACCTAACTTATACACTTGGCGAATGGGTAAAAACATTCTTCCACCTTTGCCGATTTAGATTTGCTTGCGGATGTGATAATCACTCCCAAAAAAGTGATGAAAACATAAGAGTTTGTCACAAACTGAAAATTAAAAATTAAACTTTTCACTCGAGGGAAGACTTGAGCCAAGGACCTCTCGATCCGCAGCTGCTCACAGGACTAAGGCGCTCCTGAGCTCACAGTATCCTTGATGGAGCCTATCTTGCGCATGGACTACCCAGTTTGCATATTTTGCTTATTTTTTCATAGTTCCACAGAACTTCCTGTTTTCTCGATTGATCTGGGTTCAGTTTTTCAAGGCCTAGCCACTGTGCCAACTTATAACTAAATCTGAGGAGGGGTGCGATGGGGAGGTTCCCTTGTAAGACGGTCCATATGACTGTTGTCGAATAAGATCGATAGGATACGAAACTAATTAAGACGACGGTGCCATCTGCGGACAGATCTCTCGCCCTGGCGAGCTATTGTCGCGGTCTGCCCCGTACAGGTGTTGCGCCGCAACAGGACAACAATGAGCGTAAACACTGCGGGCCTCTGGGAGCGCGCGGTGACGGCCGCGGGGTGCGATCGCGGGACGTCCACCTGCCCCCCCTCTCCAGCTGCTGGGCCGCTCGCTCGCGGCGCCACTCGCCAGTGAAAGTGATCCGCCGCGGCGGCGCTGCGCTGTGGCGGGGCCTGCGCCGGTATAAAAGCGCCGCGGTGCTCTGGGACGGCAACACTCGCCAACCACACACACAGCTCAAGGGTCGGAGATGGCGAGGTTGCAGGTGAGTCACGTCACGCAGTCGCGCTCGCGTCTAACCAACTCCATTCCGCGTCTACTCGCACTAACATCACGACACTCACTCACTCACCTCAACACCACACAGCACGAATCAGTTCTTCAGCTCACGGTAACATCTTAGTCACCCCAGCAGCATCTTTCGCAGTAATTTCTGCTACGGTTGGCAAAAGTACGGGGAGGGGTGCTTCCATAGTCCACTTGTCTTACTAGTCATTTTCCTCCGAAACGGATAAATTTCGAAAGGAGCTTCAAAATTTCGACACGGGCTCTTTTGGTCAGCACGGGGGTGTCACAGAAATGCTCAACAATCTGCAGTGTTGAGACGCTGAGACAGTAAAGTCGTACGGCGTGACTGGCTGGAGAAAGGTTCTCTTCCTTTGACGGTCGAACTGTGAGAGCACAACGCCTATATCTGTTCAGTGCAAGTGAGTTTAACGAGCATGTCTATACAACGATGCCATGTCTGTGTCGTATAGCAAGGAGGCAGAGAGTCAGTCCGACACACAGCCTACCCCTCTCCGGGAGAACCGAAGTGACGCCAGACTTAACGTCCCTGTCAGACAAAAGGATAACATTCAACAGTGAGTCCCGAGCCATAGCTCCAGGCGCCACGGCGGAGAGGTTTTGAGTTTCAGCCAAGATTTGGCGCAAAGTCTGATGACAACTTGACGTCATCACCTCTCTTTCCCTTGACGGCCAAATACTAGCTATTTATATATGTGGTGTCTGTTCTTTTCGACGTGTCTGCAAGAACAGACACTACATGTGTAAGTAATTAAGGTGTCGACAACCAATGATCTCTTCAGTGCAGGTGCCCACAAAGCTCGAACTCTCATGAGAATCGGCAACATGCCATGAGTAACGAGGCTAATGTTCAATACACTGTATCAGTAGTGTGTGATATAAGCTGAGAATTTGTGTCTGATGGGAGACCTGCTGGAGTGGTCCGAGCAGTTGTAGTGACCACTGTGTCCGGGTGGCGCAGTGGTCATTGCATCTGCCTAATAACCAGTAGACCTGGGTTCGAATCCTAGTCCGGCACAAATTTTCAGCTTGCCCCTTTGTGTCCAACTATTAACAATGGCTATTTCTTACACCAGGATTCGAACTGGCGTACCTCCGAGTCGAAAACGGACGTGCGTCACCGACCTCGCGAGCAGACACGCTTTAAATACATTCAGCTGACCTTACTCGCAAAAATCCTAAAATACCCGCTCCAAAACAAGTCAAGAGACGTACCACTTGCTCCAATATACATCTCGCGTACTGACCAAGATAGTGAAATTAGAGAAAGTCTGACCGATACAGAACGATAGCGACAGTCTTCCGTCTCGCGTAAACTCGGCAAATGGAAGAAGAAAGGGCGGTAGGGGGAATGGTGGTGGTTCATTATGTACCCTCCACCACATACCTTATGGTGGTCCGCGGAGCGCAGATACTGAGAAATCAATGGAAACTTGAAGTGAACACTTTTAGTCCTGTGTTATAAGAGTTCTTCATCTTCAACGTTTCAGTTCAATATTTAGGGACCTTTACTGCAGTATCTACGCAATGAAAATGCACATGCGAGGAACGTTATAGAGTACCTGAAATGCGCAAGACGGTGTACAAAACCAGTACGTCTCTAGCGTAAATAGGTACAAGAAAACAGGCCTACTGCATTGGGCAGGCACAGTTAAATGAAACTTAATCATTCAGAGATATGCGACACAAACTATTCCTCCTATTTATCCTAGTCATTTCTGCACTGGAGTTCAACGTGGTCTCCAGGAGGTGCGCCATTGCAACACCTTGACATCGCGACAGCGGTCCCTCAATCAAATGAAGCCATGAAGATAAAAACAGATTTCGTCTTGGGCTCCTGCCACCGTAGCATTTATGTTCCGGATACCTTGTTAGTAATGCGCCGTCATCAGGTAATTTTTTTATATATTTTTCGTCCAAGTCCGACGCGTTTCGCAACTGCAACTTCATTTTCAACAACTAAACTACATTTTGGACGTTATATCTAACTCATTCCATCGTCTTCACTTGGTCGCAAAATAATGTTCGCGAAAAATTTGTGCGTCTCCACTTACATCCGAAATTATTCAACAAATCTATGAGTGAAACGCATTTGTCCTTTGGAGTAATAACACGCAACTATGGGGCGTCAAGGACACATCTTTTTTCATATCGTTCTATTACCATTACGATTTATCAGAAAGGATCAGTACCGATGTCATATTGTTCGCTGACGATGCTCAAATTTACATGGAGTATCATTGTTGAACGATCGTAACAAAATGCTGAAACACTTGGGCGAAGTGTCCGATTTGTGTAATAACTGCCAGTTCTTTTTAAATTTCGATACTTGAAGAGCTGTCATATAAAACAGTTTGAAATATCCCATTAAAAGACAAGCGTCAAAAATGGCTTAAATATCCGCAGCTAATGCGAAGAAGCGGTATGGAATGGGACGAACGCGAAAAATCAATAATCGAAAGGAAGACCGAGATATGCTGCATGAATTCTGACAAAATGCAAAGCATCTCTGAAATAATCTCCTTAGTTCCTTAGTACTCTTCCGTTGTTTGCAGTCCTTATTAAGTAGGCGTCAGGACAGACATCTAACGACTTCTGTGGCACGCTGCTACAGCCCTAACACGTCGGAAGAGCCACATGACATTGTAACAGGGATTATCGCGGAAATTAAATCGGAATCTTAGCGGAAAAATACCTTTGTTCCTCTGAAAACACGATAGGGTAAATTTCGAGAATTGGTTTTCTACGAAAGTTGTGCGACAGTTTATGCTGTCCCCGTTACATGCGTCGCTTAGGGATAACGGGAATAAGACGAGAGACAACAGCTCGCATACAGAGGCATACAAGCAGCCAGTGTTCCATAGTCTGAGACGCAGAATGGAATACGGCAGTGAATCAGTACTACGGGCACAAATATCGTCGCGCTACGCGCTGTGCAGTGCCCTGCCGAGATTTAGTTAGATGACAAACATGAATTAGACAGCTACCACCTTGACAAACTCACTCGTGCCGAGGTCTTGTCTCATTTCACATCAGTACAGCCCAGTGTATCACGGCGACCAGTGCTCACACTCGCGCCGGTAATTGCAACACCGTGGTTGTGAAATACGCTGCGTTGAACTGTTTGCCAAACAGGACACGTTTCGTGACTCTGTTGGGTTCATTATGCAAAACACTTGACATCGCGAATTTAGGCAGGGTGCCTTATTTTCTGCTGCATTATGCAAATATCTTTGAGGAGTTTGGTTACACGGGAATATCTGCCGCTTCTAGTGAACAAATACTAATGTTACGTCCAATGCACTTGCCTCTCCCATTGCGCTTCCTTCCACACAGGTATATAGGCGGCAAAGATACAGCAGTGCAGATCTCATATATGCCAAATTATTTTTACGCAATGGTACGAAGAAATATTTAGAAAAAAGATCTGCCGTAACGGATACGGCTGAACTGCAGAAGTAACACCGGAATTTTCAAAAGTTTCTCTGTCTGGATAGGAAGAACGGAGCATAACTTTAAATGCTCACTTCTGATTTCTGACCACTGTCATCAGTTTCTTAAATTTTTGCTTTAGTCATCAAGGACACACACACACACACACACACACACACACACACACACACACACACACAAGTATGTATACGCTCCTCGTGTGTCAGGATTCCTGCTATCAATCTGTACCATCTTTTAGCCATGTTGTCTCGCAAAACTTTTCCTCCCCGATTCAATTCAGTACCTCTTTGTTAGTTGCTCAAGTTGCCAAGGAAATCTTCAGTATTCTTTTCCAACGCCACATACTGAACTCTTTCATAACACACATTCATTATAGGAGAGTAATAATTACCAGAGAAGCCTTACACGGCAAACCATCGTATACTGCATGGCGGAGGGTAGCCTGTACCACAACACGTCGATTCCTTTCCTGTTCCGTCGCAGATAGAGCGATCCAAAAACGACTGTCTATACGTGTCCGTAGGAGCCCTAACTTTTCGTATCTTATCTTCGCGGTCCTTACGCGAAATGAACGTTGGATGCAATAGCATCGTTCTGCGGTCAGCTTGAAATGTGTGTTCTCTAAATTTTCTCAGTAGTTTTTCTTCAAAACAATGTCTTCTTCCCTCCAGGCATTCCCATTAGAGTTTCCGAAGAATCCTCGGAACACTTGCGTGTTGACCGAAACTACCAATAGCAAAAATAGCAGCCCGCCGCTGAACTGCGTCGATGTCCTCTTTCAATCCAACCTGGTGCGGATCCCAGACACTCTAACAGTAGTCAAGAACGGGTCGTACTAGCGTCCCGTAAGCGGCCTCCTTTCCAGGTAGGCCTCATTTTCCCAACCTGCTCCAAATAAATCGCAGCCGATCACTCACCTTCCATATCACAGTCCACACATGCTCCTTCAGTTTCACACAGCCTTGCAACTTTATGCCCCGGTATTTGAAAGACAGGACGGTACTAATACTGTATCCGAACATTACGGCTTTTTTCTCACTCACATGCATTAACTCCCGTTTTTCTACATTTAGAGCAAGCTGCTACTAATAACACCAACAAGAGATTTTGTCTAAGCCGTCATGTATCGTGTCGAGCTCGAGAATTTCGACAGGTTGCCTTTATTTTCTGGTGCATTATTGAAATTTCACTGAAGTGCGATGTGGTGGCAGCTGGGTTACCTTCCCGTACACCACAGCATTATCAGCAAAGAACCCCTGGCTGATGCCCACCCCGCCTGCCTGCCAGATCATTTGTGTATGCGGACAATAACAGCGGCCCTATCACACTGCGCTGGGGCACTCCTGACGATGCCCTTCTCTCTGACGAACACTCGCCGAGGACAACGTACTCTGTTACGAGCCACTCACACAACTGGGAATCTGTTCAATACGCTCATACCTTCGTTAACAGTCAGCAGTGGAGTAGCGTGTCAAATGATTTTCGTAAATCTACACAAATGGCATCTGCCTGTCTTCGTTCATCTGTAGGTCGCAGGACATCACGTGAGATGGGTGTTGTGTGATGTCCTTAGGTTAGTTAGGTTTAAGTAGTTCTGGGACTGGTGACCATAGATGTAAAGTCCCATAGTGCTCAGAGCCATTTTTGAACACCACGCGAGAAATAGGCAAGCTGGAAACACCCCCTAGGATGTGGCTAAGCCATGTCTCCGCAATATCCTTTCTTCCAGGAGTGCTAGTTATGCAAGGTTCGCAGAAGAACTTCTGTGAAGTTTGGAAGGTAGGAGACGAGGTACTGGCAGAATTGAAGCAGAGAGGACGGGCCTTGAGTCGTGCTTGGGTAGCTCATTTGGTAGAGCACTTGCCCGTGAAAAGGAAAGGTCCCGAGCTCGAGTCTCGGTCCGGCACGCAGTTTTAATCTGCCAGGAAGTTTCATAGGAAAGCTGAGTTTCACACGAGACACACTTTCCAAAACAGTGCTGATTTGTGGACATAAGCTTTTCGGGCCCTGGGAAATTTATTATATTCGAAGTCAGAATACATCGGAGATTTTGGAAATTATGCTAAATGTAGTTTCAAGGTTTTGTTTTTATTTTGGGACTCACACATGCACGCGAAATCTGATGTGCTATTGGGCTGCTACGATAAGCTACCGATGAAGTTTTGCAGGGAGGCGTTTGTTTACGTTCAGGGGAAAGGAGAACGCCATAGGTCGGTTGGTAGATTTGGGGGAGGGGACCAAAAATCGAGGTCATCGGTCCCATTGGATTAGGAAAGGATGGAGGAAAGAAGTCGGCCGTGCTCTTTCAAAGGAACCATCCCGGCATTTGCCTGAAGAGATTCAGGGAAATCGCGGAAAATCTAAATCAGGATGGCCGGACGCGGGTTCGAACCGTCGTCCTCCCGCATGCGAGTCCAGTGCGCTAACCAGTGCGCCACCTCGCTCGGTGAGAGCGCCATAACGCGACAACAGACGCGGGGTAATCCGCAGCGCAACGCTGACTTCCGTGTTGGCAGTTACGACGAGCTGGGCACAGTAGTTACAGTGAGTACTTCGCTAAGCGGACGTCAGCTGCAGGCGCGACAGTTACGCAACGGAAGTGGAGCGGCGATAAAGCGAGGAAGCGTAAAGGCCGGTTCCCACTAGGGCTGCCGCGCGTCAAAACGGCGCGTCAGCGGCGTGGTTGCCATGGAAATGGCGTCAGCGGCAAGGCGCGGCGGGCTCTGCGTCGCGGTTTGACCATGTCGAACCGCTTCCGCTGCCGCGTGCCGCGCTCCAGGTGCGCGCCGCCAATCACAGAACGCGCTGAGCGTGACGTCAGGTACGGACTCCCGGGCCACACGAACTTTCGCCGAACCGCTGGCGCGGACGCGGCGGCAGCTATGAAATACTTATCATCCGATTCCAAGGAAACTATTCGGTAGAAAAATTTGATTCTTGGGCATGTTACAGCCTGATATCTTCTCTCGATAAAGGACCGAATTTCTTTTCGTTATTCGTCGTGGTTACTTGCTGTATCGCATTTACGTAAACCTTTACACGAAATTTTAATGAGTGTGCAGAGGTAAAAACGCATTGCGTGGACTTTGCGTACAGTTCATTTTAGGTAATACATTATTGCGTATGAAATTTAGTCAACATATCGAAATTGTTTTTAAAGCTGAGAGCAGATCGATAGCTATCACCGTTCTCGAGATATTGTCTGATATGTCGGCGGACGGGCTATGCCGTGACCGCGCGCGGGTTGCTCGGCGACGCGACCGGTACTTCGTCCTGCTCGTCGTAAACCATGTGGTTGTATCAACCGCAAATTTCGTAAACGGTTCAAGAAATCGAAATGTGTTTTTTTTTTTTTTTTTTTTTTTTTTTTTTTTTTTTTTTTTTTTTTGCAAACGATAACTTGTGAAAAGTCATGTATTTCGTCGCATGATAAATATCCTAAATCTGTTTATCTACCAAGATATGAAAGTAACTACAGTTTTTCAGAAGGGATAGATGAATTTTTTTAAATGGCATTAATAGCATGTCGAATGAGAAGTTAAACCGAAACTAATTTGCTGGTATGTCATAAGATGTAATTTACTAAATATGTAGAGCTATTGATTATTTCCTTTCTTTTTTCTTTATCCAGTGTACTTTACTGATTCAAGACGCGTTTCGCCTTTTACTTTAAGGCATCTTCGGTGGAATCTAGAATGACTCAGTTTTGTTTTGATGTGTGATACTTGGAGATTATAAAACAGTTCACATCTTTTTTTACGTGAATGACTGATTACTTACAGTGAATTGAGTTTTTGGCGGACATATACGTTTCCCCTCACCTGCTCACATGCTGGAGGTTGAACTAAAACTTAGATTATGGAACATAAGCACATTTTCATGTTCGCTCTTTTTTCTTCTGTCACTAGCAGTAGACGTTTTACCGAAAACTCTGATTTAAAGTCGTAACTACAGTGTGTTCACCTCATGTCCCTTCGTGTCTGGTTTGTTTATGTACATGTTGCCATTCTGCAGAATTATATATTGAAAACTAATGTTTGTTTATTTTTGTTCTCTTTATATCTGTATGTGTGTGTGGCTAGCCAGTGATAGTTATAGAAAGTTGAAAGTGAGTCCAGTAGTTGTCAGACAGTGGTTGAAAGATTTGGTGTTCAGCTGATTTCAGTTTTGGTTTAAATGTTTTAAGGAGTGCATGGAAGAGTAAATTCACTGCTTACATTAATAGATAAAATAGTAGAATAGTATTTCAACAGATGATTATTATCAGAATACTATCACCCAACCCCTTTGTCCTCACTCTTTGACGCCCCACAATACGCCCTGTCAACTAACCCCTATTGTCGTCAAAGTTGTACCGTAATTTCCTCTTCCTCCTCTATTTAATTCCGTACCTCTTCTTTAGTCACACGATCCTCGTATCTAAAGTTCAGCATTCTTATGAATCACCACGTTTTGAAAGCGTCCATTGTCTTCTTGACAGAAGTGTTCATCGTCCACGTTTCACTTACATACGAGGCTGCACTCCACACAAATACCTTTGTAAAATAGTATCCAACCATTAGCATTTATATTCGGTGTGAACAAATTTTCTTTTTCAGAACGCTTTTCTTGCTATTGACAGTCTTCAGTCAGGTTTGCGTCTGCACCAGGAAATGCCTTACAATTTAAAATCTGGTTTCGAAAACTGTTCCAAATATATATTATTCTTTCGTGATTCTTAAGCAAGGTGCTGGCGATGATTACATTATGCTCTGTGGGAAATTCTATCAGGTGGCTTCCACTTTCATCCCTTCCACCTAGCCTTTGTGTTCTTACTGTTTTCGTGTACCTGCTACCGTATCACATTTTAAATTTTTGTCTCGCTTAACTATCTGAATAATCTCTTTTGTCGTACATTGTTTCAATGTGTTAGGAGATAGTGAACAATCGTGAACGGTAGTCATGAAATCTGTTTATGGTGAAATGAGAAAACATGAATAATGAAATATGTGAAAGAGTACATTGTACAGAAAATGAAAAATTGGTATGTCTTCACCCAACTTCGTCTTTCCTTCATGTAGGTGTAAGATATCGTTATTCAAACACACCGGTCGTTTCGGTGGGTCCCAGCCCCTACCTCAGTGGCGGTCCGTCATTGGCTACCGCTAGCATCTGCCGCTTCCAGATGGGAACGCCAATTCCGCGAGCCGCCGCGTCAAAGCGGAAAACGCTTGCCGCTGCCGCTGCCGCACGACGCGCTGCCGCGCTCTAGTGGGAACCGGCCTTAAGGGGGGGAGAGCGGACCGACCGAAGGGCGCGACTGCCGAACACCGCGCAGTCCAGGTGCGCGGCGTCTCCAGCGCTCGCTGGGACGTCCAGCCATGGACACTCCCCTGGAGTGGGAGGAGGGTTATCAATTTACGACGGCAGAGAGATGCGGCGGCGTGTGCGGGGACCGGTCGACCTCGCGTGCTGCGCCGAGGCCGGCGCACGGAACACGTGTGGTGCGGCAGGAAGCGGACGACACATGCGGGTCCCCCCTGGCGTCGTTTCCGCGTAGGAGAAAACCTGGCGGCGGCGACGTGGCGGCCCAGCCGCTGCGTGCGCGAAAGCCCAGGGCCAGAGTAGTGCAGACCGTTTTTAGTACACAAAATATGTGGATACAGAAGAGCGTAATACATATGCGACTCGACTGAAGTCTTCGTAGCAGACAGTGGTCAGCAAGTAGCTCTGACTAGGAAGCCTACCTCAGGGCTCTGTGCTAGGTCCGCTGTTGTTGACGGTGTGCGCACAGCAAGTGTATAAATGGCGGAAGGGGGAGGGGGGTTACTGTAGTGCTGTGAGGCTAGTGTGACTAAGTTCTCTACGGAGCTGTTACCTTGCTAAAGACTTTTGCTACGAGATGAGGAGAGACTTTCACACGATCAGCGCCGAGTACAGAGACTGACAGCTCAGCCTGAACACAAACTTAACGTAGTGCCCGTGAATAGGCGAAAAGATCCGATGTCGTTAGTCTGTGCGATCTGCGACCAGTCACTGGAATCGGTCACACACCTTGGAGGCTATGCCAGGGGGCGCTTCGTAACATAACACACATTGAATATTTTGTGCACCCGGCTGAATAGACAAGCGCGTTATCTCCTCGATTTATAGGGGAGAAGCACGTAAGGAATGGTTCAAATGGCTCTGAGCACTATGGGACTTAACATCTGAGGTCATCAGTCCCCTAGAACTTAGAACTACTTAAACTTAACTAACCTAAGTAGATCACACACATACATGCCCGAGGCAGGATTCAAACCTGCGACCGTAGCGGTCGCGCGGTTCCAGACTGTAGCGCCTAGAACCGCTCAACCACCCCGGCCGACGCACATAAGGAGACTATTCGTATTTTCTGCCCTGAAAGACGGCTCTAAGTTTTCTAAGTAGTTTCCCACGAGATATGCCTCATCCTTGTGGCGTGTCAGACAATTAAGCATGTCCAACGTTTCTGTTACCAAAGTACGGGTCTTCCTAGTCTTTTTGTGTAACCTTTCTTGTAGACAAAATGCACTATCCAAGTGTCCTTGCAATGAAGCATAGTCTTCTATTTCCTGGACTAAGAACTAAGCCAATGTGTTCGTTTGAATTATATATCAATAGTTACTCCGAAACAGTTGTGTAGCATTTTTAAATGACTTCATATCCAATACTGATTGTACATTTATTGCAATATCCAGTACCGCCATTTTCACCCGCTGATCATTTTCAGCTGCTGAAAACAGCAGTAGTCACCATTAATGAGAAGTATAAAAATGATGTTAGCTTTCACGATTGATGGCAATACTGATTGTACATTTATTGCAATATCCACTACCGCCATTTTCACCCGCTGATCATTTTCAGCTGCTGAAAACAGCAGTAGTCACCATTAATGAGAAGTATAAAAATGATGTTAGCTTTCACGGTTGATGGCAACCTCTGTCAGGTACTCCATAGTTATGGGACGGATAGGATAAAAACTCACGAAACTAAAATCGTGCTCACCGCCCACGTCAGTTGGTTGGTTGATTTGGGGGAGTGGATCAAACAGTGTTGTCAGCGGTCCCGACGGATTACGGAAGGATCCTTTCAAAGGAACCATCCCGGAATTTGCCTGAAGTGGTTCACGAAAATCACGGAAAACCTAAATCAGGATGGGAGGACACGGGTTTGAACCGTCGTCCTCCAGAATGGGAGTCCACTGCGCCACAGCCCACGTCAGTAGCGGATACGGTACTCGTCATCTTCGACGGACACCACGCTTTGGCTTTTAGTGAAACGCAGAACATTCCATGTCATTATTACAACGGACAGTTGCTAGTCTTCGCAGCAGGATGACTTGTAGCTGAGAAATTTTGGTCTGTGAGACACGTGTAGCGTTTTGTCTGCGGACACGGATGCAGACGAATCGGCTTCTCGTATTTGGTTGCTAATACCTCAACATTGCAGATTCACGGTTATCCGTTCGTCAAAGGACGAGAGAGGTGCAGTCTTACAAACAACATTCCGACAAGACTGAATTCTTTGCTTTCGATTGGAAAAGCGGACACTAACAAAAATAAGTTTCAAGACTACTATGCGGCCGTCTGTCTCTGGAATGTGACGCGTACGAACCACAAAAATTACAAAAAAAGACGGTCACACTCGAACTATTGGCCAGTGTACGGTAACGGCTCAGAATACGCTGCAGTACCTTCGTCATAATGGCCGCAACAGTCATAAATTTGTCGAATGAAGGCACCATTTCTTCCACTGCGGCTTTAAGCTTCTGGTGTAGTGGACAGCTGTCAATGTGGCTTATTTGCCGTTTTTAATCGGCCTCGAGGTTGCAAATGCACGCAGCGCACACCACAAGTAGAGAGCGTCCAGTGGAATGGGCTGCGTGCATTTTCAGCCTCGAGGCCGATTAAAAACGGCAGAAAAGCGACATTTAACAGTTGTCCACTGCAGTCGATAACTGGACCACAGGGTTAATATTTACTGAGACCTCTCCTTGCTCTCCGTTTACATTTGCAACTAGTTTTGGCCCACACAGCTGTTCTGAAGCGTTCACCTACGACGTCGAGAAACAGGCCGTAGCGAATGTGGAACCCGTTGTTTACTGTGCGCTTGTTGACATCGTAGACTTCAAACCGGCTACACGAGACCAAACTACGAGTAGTTGCGTGTATGGCGTCAGCGAGCCGAGCTCTCCATGAACACACGTACGGCTAATGCACGCAGGCTGTGATTACTGCATCCATTCCAGCTCGTGACGAATCGGTTTTACCCACCCTCGAACGAGTTAAGACCGGCATTGGAACAAAGTCCGAGAAACTCGCTGGGTAAATCAGCACTTGTGACTGGCGTAATGTGAGCAGGAAGTCTAACTGAAACTTTACTAAAGTATAGGCAATGCGTCGGCTCAACTATTCAGATACCGTTGTTCGAGGTCAGTAGTATAATTGGCTGCTGCAGTGTGTGCACGGTGTAGAGGTTGGTCCTGAAACTATCTCGCAGTATCATGAAAGTATAGCGTAGTTGCCATCATCAAAAACCTCTCGTAATACGTTCACAGACGTATTGGCTGTGTATCTTACAACAGTGTGTCTTTTCTTTAGCTGTCAGTGCGATCGAAAAAGGCTGCAGTATACTGTTGACATAGCTGTCAGCAGTTATGGTTTTACGGGAGAAGACGGGTCAGATATTTCGTCTTGCAGCAACTGCACGCCATACTGCTGTTTCCACACCATGCAGACACTGCTGTAGTAACTGTTGCGGATTTCCTACCACCTGTCGTACCCGGATGAATGCAGGCGCGCTCCAGCAGAGGAAAAAAAAAACAGACTTCAATGTCGGTCTCGGCATCGTGCACAGACCACAATAGCCAGCTGCAGTACTGACGTCAGGCGACGGTGTCTGAACTGGTCAGACTGTGCAGTGCAGCTTACTTCGTAAGGCTCCAGTTTCAATTTGTGGACAGCTATGGGCGCAGATTTTACTGACAACGGTCTCAAGTCGTAAATGAGCCAACGTTTTTTTGAGACTGCTTTCCAAGGCCGATCCTAACTCGTCTAATTCCAGTAAAACGAAATCGCCACCTCTCGCAGTCTGAGCAACGGGTCGTCTGCCTCTCCGCGAAACACCCGACATATCGCTTGCATCGTACGCGGGACATCTCTTGCGTTACAGGATGTCCGATGAAACACCTTTCAGCCGTCTCGTTTCCAAACTTATTTTATTTCGCTTCCAGTTTCGGCGATTTACTACACCATCTTCGGGCTCCTGACCGACGTGTAGAAAGATTCCACCTCGGTTTCGGTCGAAACAGGGGCCAGCAGTACTGGTATTAGTAGATTTCTGCTTAGCTATAGCGGTCACTTCAACCATGATCTGGTTTGGAAACTAGACGACTGGAAGGTGTTTCATTGGATATCCTGTCTAGAACAACCGAGTCCCGCAACCGTCTCTGAAAAGGTGGACATATAGAGATCTTGAGTTACAGTCTGAGTGGAAATACGTCGCCGTCGAGCTACACGGTGAGGTTTACATAGCGAAATTAGGAAAGTTGGTCTGTAATTACTGAGAATATTTGTTGTGGAGAAAGGCAGCGGTCTGCCTAAAATACTTGAAAAATGGGTTAAAATGAATACTGATTGCAATAAAATACTTGTTTATAATGGTCAACAGTTTTGGTCAGAACTGGTGGAGCAGTTGACGTTCGTTACCATCACGGTATATATGTTCTGAGGATGCCACATTCTGACCGAAACTGGTGACCCCATAAATGAATACTGTATTTTATTGCGGTCAGTAGTGTTTTTAATCCATTTTCCAAGTGTGTTTGTGTGTGTGTGGTCAAGTGCCGGTGGAGGTGGTGTGCAAGGCGTCTGCAGAAGGAGCGGCGGTGTGTAGGGCGGAAAGCGAACGCCACAGGTGGGTCGAGCGACCTACTTGTGGGAGGCGGCGCGGCGGAACAGCACGGGACGGGACGGGGACGGTCCACGTGCGCAGGCGTGACGTTCCAGCCGCCGCAACTGGAGCGACGGGCCTGGAGGCGCGAGCGCGCGACCGCGCGACCGCCTGTTAGGCAACAGTGAAAGGCCTGCGGAGGCGACAAAAAGGACCCCCCCCCCCCCCCGCCCCCCTGCTGGTCAGAGGCGGCCTTGTACGGACGCCCGAGGCCGCGGCTTCCCTGGGCGGATGCTCCGTGGCGCAAGAGGACGGCCGCACAAAAACACTGGACTGCTGGAGAACTGGAGCCGAGTCGAGCTGCGGTGGGTGAAGGGTCGCTCACCACTCGCTCTCAGTGACAGGCGTTTCTTTCCTCAAGTCTAAGTGGCGAGCGTGTTAGTAGCTAAGCGTGTGTATGGAGGAAGAGGAGGAGATTACTGTTTAACGTCCCGTCGACAACGAGGTCATTAGAGACGGAGCACAAGCTCGGATTAGGGAAGGATGGGGAAGGAAATCGGCAGTGCCCTTTCTAAGAAACCATCCCGGCATTTGCCTGAAGCGATTTAGGGAAATCACGGAAAACCTAAATCAGGATGGCCGGACGCAGGATTGAACCGTCGTCCTCCCGAATGCGAGTCCAGATTGCTAACCACTGCGCCACCTCGCTCGGTAAACGTGTGCATGGACAGCACCGTTTACGCAAGTGGCTTAACAGAATGCCTTAGAGAACCCGTTCCAGCAAGTTAGACAGCGACCTGTGAAATGGCTTCGCCTCTACTGATCACTCGTCACCAGGCAAGTGTCTTTTTTTGTAAAAGACACTACAAGTCCGTCTTCGTTACGCCATCTTTTTTCTATTTTTACGGTCGTCTCCTCCTTGCAATTCGGCAACATAGTTTGTTGTAGGAATGATACGTCCATGAAGGTTAAGCAGAAGAGGAGGTCTCTTTTCTTTCTACTTTTCAGTCTCTACTTACAGGAGTGTAGTGCAATGTTTATGATCCTGCCGGTTATATAGCTTCGGTTATCATTCAAATTAGAGGCGAACTGGAAGTGCAGCAGAAGAAGTCAGATTTCCATATAAAAAGAAAACTGAAAAGTCGAATGTGTCGCACAGCTAAATAGAGCAACAGAAACACTCGTCATCGCTGTCAGTGGAAAAGGCGATCAGGATACGGAGCTTTAGAGAGACGGATATTATTCGGAAAAGTGAAAGCATCTGGCTAGGCATACGGAAGTGGTCGACTTGCCAAGTAGAAACAAGCACGTTGTCATCTTTCGTCTGTAGCCAGAGGGGGAGGGACCACAGAACTGGTTTTATTGCTGCAGGTTTTCCTTCTCTTACGTGATAGATGTACGTTGCACTTTACGTCCTACGTTTTGCAATAGGAAATTGAGTGTGGAAATAAATCTTTTGGATCTGCAACCGCGAGTTCTCGAAGGAGTACTTTGGATGCTCCAAACAAAACTCTTCGTTCATTTTTGAACGTATTTTCTCCTTTTCATGTTTTTAATCTCTTCCACATCTCGCAGGATAAGCTCTGACGCAAGACTTATTGTCTGATTCGCCCTCGCCCTCCAGATGATCGGCAACTGACCGCCGGTTAAACCACCTGCGAACGCACGCATCCCGTTATCACGTTTAGTTATGCTACTAAATGGTTCGTCACTCGACTAAAATCCTGGTGCATACTGAAGTAGCCTTGAGAGTGGCGCTAACGGCTGGCCAAATACCGTGTATGCGGCTATCAGGTGTTTGGAACAGGTTGGACACCAGTCTGAAACTTTGCGGATGAAGCTGTTGTGTGCGAGAGAGACCACTGAGTATAGAGAGATTCAATGTCAGTTGGACAGAATGTCTGTCTGGTGCGATGAATGACAGACTGTTACAGAATACTTGTCTGACCAATTCTTCAGTACTTGGGATCCACACCAAGTTGGATCAAAGGCAAACATAGAAGCAGTTCTGAGGCGTGATGATGGATTTGCCACCGGTCGATCTAATCAGTAGCAGAATGTGCCTCGATGGGAATCCTCGGAGGTAAGACGTAGTTCCCTCTGCCACAATCTGCTCACGTATTTTAAAGAAGCAGCACTTGTGACGGACTGCAGAACGACTGTACCGCCACCGACGTTCATCTCGCGTAACGATCATACGAATAAGATAATGGAGGTTAGGGCTCGTGGAGAGGCATAAAGGAAGTATTGTTTTCCTTAGCTCCGTTTGCGAGTGGAACAGGAAAGAGAATAACTATTAATGGCACAAAGTACTCTCCGCCAAGCACTGTACGACGGACTGAGGAGAGCATATCTAGATGCAAATTACTTCAGGCGAATTTCTAGAGGTATGCCGCCACTCAAAGTGTTCACCAACCTCACCTGCCTGAAATATTCCCTGGGTCACAGTACGGTGTAAGTGAAGCTTTAATCTTCCTGCAGATACGGTCAGTGAGAGTACGCGGCTGTTCTACGCAACTCTCGCGTCACCGTCATTGGACGTTCTAAGTACCGCCCGGAAGAAAGGCTACTGCTCCACTCTCTGCCGCGTATTGCGTGGCGACGTAATAGCGCACAGTGTCGGCAGCCGGACCTTCGGCGTTTCTTTTACGGTAGCGGCGCGGTGAACGGGACGGATGTGGAGGAGTCGCAAAAACTCTTTGCCCTCCACTGTGCGTCGCGCTGGTAATTTCAGGCGCAGCGCCCGCAGGCGGTCGTAAAACGATCCCCTTTCACGGATCTGGGTCACGCCGCGCGAAACCGTCCGCCCAGGACACTGCGTTGCGGAATCGCCTCGCCGTTCACATTCTGCCCTCCGCTCCCAGCTGTTTTTTGGTGATATTCGTAACCGCTCCAGGCACTGGGTCAGCTGAACCGGCGAACTCGGGACATTTCTCCGGGGACGCAGATAAACTGGTTGTCTCCAGCGCGGCGGTGCGACTGGTTCTGGAAACTCGACTGGACACGACGACCTCGGCAAACCGATTGTCGCAATCGCCCGGCGGGTCTTGTCCCGCAGTTATTTGAAATCTGAATGGTCACCCAGATTCGGCCGTGCGTGAAGCAGGCGGCAGGCCTCAATTCACTCGTAGGATAAACAGAAAATGCAGTCTACGAACGAGATTGTTTAAAAAAATAAAATTAAAAAACCTCGTCCCGGGTCTTTTTGTAGAATGTTGCTCAAGAAGGTGGGACCCACACCACAAAGAGTAGTAACAGGGGATATTGAACCTATGCAGAGAAAGGCAGACCGACTGGTCACAGATTTCGATTAAAATAATATTGGGTGTTAGATTGTGCCGTTATAAAAACAGCTAAATTGCCAACGTTTCGACAGACCTTGCAGTGATCCTCTTCAGGATAGTCAACCCTCCTGAATAGCACTGCTGCAAAGTCGGTCGAAAAGTCGGCAATGCAGTTGCTTTAGTGTTTTATAATGATGCGGTCTAATACTCAACATTATTTTACTTACAATGATCCTGGCACCGGAAGTTTACAAACTTAGATCATAGATTTGTTTGAACCACAAGCGACCGTCGGGGAAATGAAAAAAGGAACCTGAAATACCAGACACTTCAGGATAGACGTAAAGTATCCTTGGAAAGCATACTTAGAAAGTTTCAAGAATCAGTGAAGAATCTAGCAATCTGCCACAACCCTCAACGAATCGATCGCAAAGTGACTATGAAGAAATGAACATACTAATACAGCAAACACGGAGACATGTAAGACAGTCATTCTTCCGACGTTGCATATCAGAATGGAACCGAAAGCCCCATTTAGCGATACAATGGAAGTATCCTCTGTCGCGCAATTGCTGTGGTTCGCAGAGTATGGAGTATGTAAAAATAGGTATTACTCTGCTCATGACTCGATACATTTCTTTACGTCGCAACGAGTCGCATTGCATTATTAATTCGCGCGTTTCCACTGCTCATTCTGGTATAGCACTTCGCATTTCGGACTGTAGCCCTTCATCTGGTTCGCTGATGTGCCTAAGTGGGACTGAAAACACTCGGATACGCCACAAAAGGAAATAATGACCATCGTGACTTAGCCTACTGTCTGGGTGCGTTTGCCGTTGCTGCTCTTGTCTGTAGTGGGGCAGCTTAAACTGGTTATGCAGATATGACACAGCGACACTGCAGTGCTATTTTACAGCACTGCCTGTAAATGTCGTCAGTAGAAGTGCGACGCACCACCGCTTGGCGTTTTGCTGACACAGAATTGACTATACTCAGTTCGCTGGTTTCATAAGCGCATATCGCGTAGCTCAGATTTAATATACAATTTGTTCTCATGTGGCTACAACGCTTTTCGTTTGAAGTTGTGTGTGTTTCCAACTAAAAATACGTATTTTTAACCATAACACATGATAAAATTGAAAAGGGACTTCGGTTTTTCTTTTTTTCGTAATCTGTTAAACACGTATACAGCATTCAATTATATCTCAAGTCAAAATTTTGTGCACCGCATTAAAACTAGTGTTGGCAATTGCTTTTCCGGTCTTTCACAGCTGCGTCATTAAGGCCACTGAAACGGTTCGGCGACAGGGAACACAATGGTTTATGATTGCGTCCGGGGGTCGTTTCGCCCCGTTGTCAGCACGGATGGGTACCCGGGGCAGAGCTTGAGAAATGTGGGCGAGCCCAGGTCTGCGTATCTTCTCGCAGATCGGCGAGAGCGCGTGGTGTTATCTGGAGACACGCCCGCCTCGTGCGGTGACAGTGTACCTACCCACACGCGGCCGTCATTACGAAACAAAAGCGTCGCCGTCAAGCGCCTTGATATTGACAACGTTGCTACGAGGGCGACGCAATCGCCCACAGCTCGCCTGTCTCAGTACCATTGCAAGGGAGGCAGATTTCAAGCGAGGAGGAGTTGCTCTCGAAGTAGCCGATAGCTCTTACTGCGAGCATACGGAATACGTTCTAAAAGCGTGTGACCGGTTCGAAGACCTCCCCGCGACAGGACCTGAACGGCGGGTCTTGATCAGAGGCAAATGTATCCAATGAGAGCGAAGTGACAGGACCGCCCCTATTCCTCAGATACACAGGGTAGATAGCCATTTGCCGCTGCTTTGTTGACGACGCATTTGTCTACGAGACAGCGACTGGTTGTTGGGGGTTTAGGATTGTTTGGACAGAACTTCTGTCTTTCATTTAACCGGCTTTTGGTTGATATCCATCACGAATATGGAATGGAAGAACAAGGTACACACGTAGATCAATACGAGAGTTGTATGGATGTGTGGAACCAGTTTCAAGTATAATTCGTAGCAGAAGATTTAAATATGAGGTTGGACGGCAGTATGTGGAGCAAGCATATACGCAACGCTAAACGAGGGGGAACTGGGTGGTATACGTCAGGTAGGATTGAAATAGTAGTCGGGACAAAGGTTAAGAAACCCCACGCAAACGAGAGGCAAAATTGATATCTTAAAAGCGGAAACACGCAGGAAGACAGAGACATTAAAGAGCTACTGCGAGGAAATGAAAACGAGATTGCACCTGTACGAAAGAGAAATAATCGGATAGTGTTGGGTTACAAGGTTATATGACGCGTTGCGTCATATAAATATTTAGGGGAAATACTAAACGGGACCCGCATGTAAAATTCGTATTAGGAAAGGCGAATGGAATACATATATTTGTTGGGAGGGTTCTGGTACAGTTTAGTGCATTTCACCAGGAAGTCGTATAGTGCGAGCAACTCTAGATTATTGCTGCAGTGCTTGGAATCCGTATCAAGTATGCGTGGCAGCAGATGTCGAATAGTGAAGGGAAACGCTGCTAACGTCATAACAGGACGGCGTAGTCCATACCAAACGAGTAGCTGAGAACCTCTGGTAACTTAAATGGGAACCTCAGGAGGAAAGGCCGTGGTGCCCTCGCGAAAACACGTTGGGTAAATGTCAAAAAACGGCATGCGAACATGGCTGTCATTCCGTACTGCAACCACCATTGTATATCTCGCGTAAGGCTCATAAGAATAATGTCAGAGA
Source organism: Schistocerca americana (assembly GCF_021461395.2). NCBI lineage: Eukaryota > Metazoa > Arthropoda > Insecta > Orthoptera > Acrididae > Schistocerca > Schistocerca americana. The sequence continues at coordinate 196,497,531 of NC_060128.1, forward strand.
TTGGAATTTGTTTGCAAACGTTTACACAGCCATTGTTCCCTCACTGTATATGCGAACAGAATAAACCCTAGAACTCGCAGTTCCAGCTTTATGGCCATCAGCAGACTTACATGTTAAATACAGGTGAAGAACAAGTGAGCTAGCTAGCTACCTAATACTGGTAATCAGTTCAGTGAAGGACTAAGCGACCCGTGTGTGGTCTGTCTTCATGATGTACCCAGCTTACTTGTTCTCCATTTACATTTCATTCGTTGATGTTCATGGTTGAGAAATTTTGAAAATACTTTCATTTTTAATTCTCTGTTGTAGATCTGATAATGGCTGTAATGCCGAAGCCACTTATCTGATAGAATGAAATAAGACGTGACATAATTTTCTAATTCTAAAGTTTATTTACCTTCCTTCGTCACGGTCCCCGCTCCCCTCCCCCTCCCCCCCCCCCCCAAAAAAAACGTCAAAACGACCCAGTTCCACGGCTTTAATGGAACAGAAAATCGTAGTGTTTTTCGCCACATACTGGACAACGTCCTGCGCAGTGTGTATGTGGACGTACGAGGGCTGTCCGGTAAGTAAGTACTGACACGTCGCGAAATGGAAACGACAGGGCAGTATCTGTAGTATGCCTGTCGATCGTGTCGCGTCGCTCTTTTCAGCTGTGAGCGCACAGTGAGGGCATCGAGATGCCTATAACAGTAATGTCTCCTGCCAAGTATGGGTGTCCATTCGACGTTTCGCCTGTTTTCATGCAACCCCACATCACGTGCCTGTCATGCATTTCCTTCCTCACGACAATTCTCGGCCGCACACTCCAGGGTCAATGTGGACGGTCCTGCAGCGTCTTCGATGAGAACTGTTTCAGTAACCACCATACAGCACGTAATTGGCTGCCTCTGACGTTCATCTCTGCTCACATGAACCACTCGCTATGAAGACATCATTTTGGTACAGACAACGAACTGCCGACGAGTGCATAGAAATGGTGGAAAGCATAGCCGGCTGGCTTCTACGATGAGGGTATTGGAAAGTCGGTACAACGCAACGACAAATGTCTAGTTCAGAGCGGCGACTCTGTACAGTAAGTGCAGCTAACTGTTGCAAATAAAAAATTTTTGATTGTCACTGTAGTTTCCGTTTCGCGACCGATCGGATCTTACTCTCTGACTAGCCGTCGTAGAACGGTGGACGCGTGCTGAACAAATCACTCATTATCGTGAAGGGTCGAAAAGAATCAAATTAATCAGCATTATCATTTGTGTCATTTACATTCTGATCGTGTAGGGACGCCTTCTGACCCATACTGAGTACGCATTTATAACCAACACGTCATGCTCCAAGATGGGATTCGCAGACTGCAATGGCAGACTTGCTACACAGCAGTCGTTGGGCGCATGTAGTGCGGGTCGGCGGACTTTTAGGGGCCCGAAGATCGCGCGCAGATACTTGCGAGTACGGGGCAGGCAGTAGTGTACAGCACAGCGAGCTAGGAGTACAAGGCGGCGCATTGAGCGCGGCACGCCTAACAGGTGCCAGGGACGCAGAAGGGAACAGACAAGAGGTTGCGCAAGCTGAGCGGCCGCCCGATCCTTTATCGCGGCGGCCGCCCCTCTGACCCTCCGAGTCCGGAGCGAGAGGAAGTGGAGCGCAGGAAGAGGGCGTGAAGGGGCGGCGCCGAGCCTCTCACCGGCGCCGCGGTTACCATGGCCCTCCGGGCCACGTTGAGTAACACTCCACTGACTGGCCACGACCGAGTTCCGGAACTTCAAACAGACGGCGTCGCAACTTTTAGGGTCACAACAGTTCCGCTTGAGACGCGTATCCACCGCTGGGTGTCTGACCCGATGACTCGTCTTCAGCCTGTCCACTGCCGTGTGGATTGTGTGTGCAACTGTTGGCAAGCCAGTCCACTGACAGACATTTCGCAGCCGCGACATCATCTTGCGACCTCTTCCACGTCTGCCTTCTGTTCTCCCTTCAATAAGCTAGACACTGAATTTCGCTTTAGATGAAACAAGTAAGTTAACAAATCACGATTTTTGTTTATACACTGTAGAACTTCCTCATGCGCCCCTCGTACTGTCCATGGAACCATGACGCGACTACTGCTCTTCCCCTATTTCAAATGCCTTTATATTATTCGTTGTTTTAACGTCCAACATTCCATGCCGTACAGCACCACATCGCAAACGTGGAATTTTATGAACAGACCTGTGCGATTTAGGTTGCAGTTTACATTATTAAAAACTTGTTGAAATTTGATGAGAGTATCGCGAGCATAATTTATTCGACATTTCGGATCTTCAGAAAGCGATATGGCAAGGTATTTAAACTTCCTTACTCGTTCGGCTAGCAGACTGTTAAAGCGCAACGTGGCGTTGTTGAAAGTAAAAATGCTAATGTCTCAAACACAGATGTAGAACTGATGCCAAGCTCCTGAAGATGGGCTCCGAGAGTTCGAAACGCATCGTGCATTGAAATAAAAAAATCGTGATTAGTGTCTCAAGGCGGTTTGTTCTCTCATAATTTTTTACGGAAGTAATACAGTCACGTCGACAACACTGTCTACAATGGACAAAACTATGTTTCAGTGCCTATTGTTATTGCGATCGATTTTGTTGACACCTCTTTCAGTGTCTCCTAGGGCATCCTCAAAAATCAGTTCCGAGTAAATATTGAATAGCGAGGGAAAGAAAATCCAGCTTTGCCGGAGTCATCTACGTATCTGATTCTTGCTGCGCACAACACAGGCAAAACCTTTGGCGTTCGAACCATTGTCTGGCGAACCAAGAAACGCCGCCTTCGATTGGAACGTGTATTCTTCGGCATTTTCGAGAACTTTGAATACCAAATCCGAGAACACAGACCTCTTGTTTCACCTTGCAGACCGGCTCGCGTGGCAGCACTCGAAACTAGGTCGGCAAGAGTTGTTCTCGGATATGCACAAGTTTTCAGTTTCTCCTTAATTTTACCGCCATTCGTGTACTGCCAAAATCAGAATACTAGTGACATATGCGGTGGTTTTCAGTAACACTTTTCACGGTAGAGAGATGGAAAATGCACTGAATATGTATGCCTGACTTTGCCTGCTCTGCCATCCCACAGTGTCGGCCTATCACTTATCACGTTTAACATGTTTTGTTTCTCGAAGTGAATGCTGATACGCGTCGTCAGAGGCGGAATGTAAAGTAAGTTTCGCCCGACCTCACTGCTGTGCAGAGTACCCGCGCGCGTGTAAACACGGCGCTAACCTTACGCAACGACCCGATAGGGGTAGCGCACTCCGGTAGCCAGCCGCCTGTGCACTCAACCAGTGTGCGACGCTAGCGGGCTTTTCTCGTCGCGCTTAGCTTCCGGCACTCTGCGTCGCCGCTACGCTTTTCGCAACCTCCAACTCCAACGCACGCTCCGAGCACTGCCCAGCTGTGGCACGCTCCTAAGTCAGATCGTGGAAGCAATCCAAACCTACATACACACTCCCAGAGACGCTATCAGAGCAGCTACTACCGCATTACGCCAGTCTTCATTTGTGAATAGACGAGTTTTGCTGTTCGGGCACTACAATAAGAGAAGAAAGGATTATAAAAAACGTAGAAAGACAATAGCATGGAAATGTTTCCCCAAGAGGAGAGAGTAATGTGTTAACATCGATTGTCGACTTAAGTGTTAGAAAGTATTTTCTGGACGTATTCGTTGTATAGTTTCATATGGAAGTGAAACATATACAATGAACAGTAAAGATAAGAAGAGAATAGCAGCTTTATGAATGCAGTGATACAAGACAACGCACAAGATTAGACACGTAGATCGAGTAATTAATGGAGTGGGACTGAAAGGAATTGAATAACAAAGGATATTTATAGCACTACCTGACTAAGTGAAAGTATCGATTGATGTGACACATCCAGGAAACGTAGGTTACAATGGATATAAAATTGAGCATTTACACTCAGATGACGAGATGTGCACGTGATAGAGTTGCAGGGATAATTGTACGAGGCAGCCTTCGTGCTGATGACTGCAATTACTGTGGGGACAAGACGCGGGAGTGGGCTGCACCGGGGCGCACACACAGCTGCAAGTTGCGCTGTCGTGCGGCGTGCTGGCCGGAGTGCTTCGACAAAAAGCCCCGCGACCTTTAGCACAGAGTGCAAGGACTTCCCCGGGGCTGGTATTTGCAGCTAACGGTAGCCGCAGCCCTATTGTCCGCCGTCGGCTTAGATAACCTTGCTCTCTGGGTACGTGAGTTCCTTTCTTTACCCGGCGTCGAAGTCTCTCGGTTTCCCCCGCGTCGCAGCGGTAAAACATAATACGGGCACTTAGTAAGGGTCAGATAATAACAAGACTACTTTCGAACATATGATTTAGAAAATTTAGCCGGCCGCGGTGGTCGTGCGGTTCTAGGCGCTACAGTCCAGAACCGCGGGACTGTTACGGTCGAAGGTTCGAATGCTGCCTCGGGCATAGATGTGTGTGATGTCATTAGGTTGGTTAGATTTAAGTAGTTCTAAGTTCTAGGGGGCTGATGACCTAAGATGTTAAGTCCCATAGCGCTCTCAGCCATTTTTTGAACCAGAAAATTTACGCCTCTCGAGTTTGCTTCTCCGTAGCAAGAACAGACTATCCTGTCGCGGGGTTCGCTTCCCTCAGCCAAACGAAAAAAGTAAGTTGTGTCTCAACGTGAGTGCAATAGTTGCTAATGTCTCGTTCAGTCAACTGTTTATAAAGTTCGTATGCACAGTGGATTTCTAACAATGCGCTGTTTCAGTTGCTCGGTGTACTCTATGGTCGATTGATTTGGACAGCCGTACGGGAGTCCATGAGAGGAGTTACATAACTGTCAACTCAGTAGCATCATGTAAAGATGAATGTCATAAATAAACACAGCTGAGTGGAATACAGCAAATATACACAAATATTATTAACACATTACCGCCAACCACAGGAAGATATGGGGTTTTGACGCACGTCTTTCAATTACAAAAACTGACACATTTATCCCGCGGATCGCTCCCGTGTGCTGTCGTCAAACATACGCGTAAAGGCTGGACTGCGTGGAAGGGCTCGTGTGGGGGGCAGCACTGTTTTCCAGCCTGGAGCGCGTCAGTGACGTAGCGAGATCCCGGGAGAAAACTCCGGCGCTGTGGGCGTGTGCGCGCGGCGTGCAGATCAGAGCAGGGCTTAATACAGAGGGCGTGGCCGCCGCCCACCGTAGCTTTCCCCGCCGGCTGCAGGGCTGGTTTGGCAGCCAGTTTAGTTGCCCAGCTGCACGTAGGTGGCGGCGGAAACCGCTGCCGGGGGAAAGCGGACGCATCTCTCTCTCTCTCTCTCTCTCTCTCTCTCTCTCTCTCTCTCTCTCTCTCTGACATACGGCGCAGATTACGGAACATGTCCTGCGCTCGTTACAGACACTTTACGGAGCATTGAGCAACTCCTAAAGAGGAATCGGTACGGTGTCCGAAAGCACTAGTCAAGTCAAACAGAGCCTGATCTATTCGTTGCAAAGATCCAGATGGCAGCAGAAAACGGAGCTTGGGTTGACGTAGTGTTTCTTGACTTCTTAGAGCGCCTTCCATGAACATTTTATCTTCCTTTGTGCCGGAGTCATTACAGTCGCAAAACCAAATATTTTCGCATTCGGAGGTGAAAGTAGGTGACAGAAATTTCGCGGCCGTAGTGGCCGTGCGGTTCTAGGCGCTACAGTTCGAATCCTGCCTGGGGCATGGATGTGTGTGATGTCCTTAGGTTAGTTAGGTTTAAGTAGTTCTAAGTTCTAGGGGACTGATGGCCTCAGAAGTTAAGTCCCATAGTGCTCAGAGCCATTTGTGCCATTATGACCACTGCTGACCACTGTCCACTGTCCACCACGACGTTGAATACCGCCTGGTGGCACTGCGGTCACGTGACGTGTTAAAACAAAACACGGAGGGGGATTACCCTAACGAAGATATGGGCTGCAAGCAGGAAAATCTAGTGAGATAAGCGACTCTGACAAAGGCCAGATTACTATTATGCAGAGCATCTGAACGAGGATCTCGGTGACGGCGAAGGTGTCGAATGTTCACCAACTACTGTCGTGAGCACCTACAGAAAGAGGTAGGACAGTGAAACTACCAGTAGGTGCTAAATGGCAGGACGTCCTCGACTCTTCACAGAACGTGGGGTTCGGCGCCTTGGCTGCTCTGTAAAGTGGGATAGATGGTGATCTCCGGCATCTCTACCGGAAAGAGCGCAATGCTGGCACACGGACCAGTGTTCTGGACCACAGCGTGCTTCGCTGAACACGGAGCTCCGCAGTAGACCACAGACACCTGTTTACATGTTGACCCGACGGCATCGTCAGTTACGATTGCAGAGGGCACGGAACCATCGGGATTCTACCGTCCATCAATGGAAACCTGTCGGCTCTTCGGGTGAATCACAGTTTTGCTACACTAGGTCGGTGGTCGTCTCTACAAAGGCCGTCATCGAGGTTATCGGCGGCTCGAAACGTGCAGTTCGCCACGGACGCAGGCTGGTTGGAGCAGTATAATACTATGGGGGAGGTTCTCCTGCGTTTGCATGGGATCTGTGTGGTAATGGAAGATATTCTGACAGCTTCGAACCACCTACATCCTTTCATGCTCGATTTCTTTCCCGACGGCGATGTCATCTTTCGGCAGTATAATTGTCCGTGTCTCGGAGCCAGAACCTTGCCACAGTGATTTGAGCAGCATTATCATGATCTCACGTTGATGTCTCGGCGACAAAATTCGCATCACGTAAATCCTATGGAACCCATCTGGGTCGCTAGGGGTGCCATCACCGCGTACTCAAATCAGCGGCCCTGTATTTACGCGAATTACATGCCACAGCTACCAACAAACTTTCGGACTCTGATAGGCAGAATTAGTGATGTATTTCCTTCCAGAGACGGACAAACAAGCTATCAAGCAGGTGGTCATAATGTTTTGGCTCATCAGTATATATTACTACTCGACCACGATATCACTGGACTTGGCGTCTTAAGGCCGTTATCGGAAACACGCTATGACATTACAGTGAACAAGTACAGTGCTGACTGAGGAAAACACATCGCACTGTGGAAGATTTCGAGACACCTGTGCGAATACTATCAAAACGAGACTAGTTCCCCGCACAGTTGGTTGCCAGCTAGGTATGTAGATGCAAACAGGACAGCCCGTTGTAAGGATAAGTCTACAGCTGCGTGCGCACTTAAATTTTTTTGAGAATGAAGGATATATGTGCCTGAAATGAATACCTCACGTAAAGTACAGAGTAACACACAAGGAAACGTGTTTCCATTAGAACTGTATTGGTCGTACTAAAATAATGACGCATTTGAGAAGTTTCGAATACTAAACAGTCATCATCAGAAGTGAAAAAAAGAGAACTATTAAATGTAATGACAGGTTATTTTCTAACAAATCGGATGAGTATATTTTCACATTTATGCCTTTTTTTAATTATATATTTAACAAAATTTTCACTTTAGCTCTTTTCTTAGTTTTGATCCTGACTGCTTAGGTGCCGAAATCGTGAACTTTGGTGTTACACCTGTATTTAGTGCGATCAAGACAGTTTTAATAAAAAGTTGTTCGAATAAGTTAGATCGCGTGATCTAAGTGAGAATGTCAAGTTTCATGAATACACAAAGGCCTGGGGTAACAGAAAATTGGGCGCGTGAAAGCTTCACATACGGCAATATGCCTGCAAATGTCGTAGCACGATGTCGGCAGCTTGAAATTGTAAACAGTACGGGATGTTATCTTGCGGGGGACTTGAGACTGTGGATTCCAGTATGTAAATGTACGAGTAGGTTTCGACATAAGATAGGCTTTGGTTACTGGAGACCTCAGACCCGTCGCAGCTCGGGCTGACCAAAAGGAGCGGCGGGGCAGTAAGGAGCGAGAGAGTGCGGGAACCGTGTCTGAGGCGGCCGGCTCGTTAATTACGGAGTGCGAGTCGGCAGATGTCGCGGCAGGGAAAGCGGCTCGCCTCGGCTCGCCTCTTTGTGTGGGGCGCCCGGACCCGCGAGGTGTGGCGTGCTAGCAGAGCGACCGGTCCGCCAGGGCGGCCCGCCAGCTTTCGCCGGGCCAGGAAGCGGGACCAGGATGCGGCGCGCCGTGATTCCTGCGGGGTGCGAACTCGTTCCGTCCTGCCGGGCACCTCTTCAGGAACCCGCACTTTCACTCTGCCGCCGCCGGTTCGCGGACGGCGGGCAGATCACGTCGGCGAGTCCACCACTGTCCTCCCTCCCCTGTCGGGTGAGAAGTAGCTGCAGAGTTCGCAAGGTGAACGCTCGTTTAGCATAGCTGCTGAAAATGCCACTGCTTTCGGAGGGGGCTGGAATATTCCTCTCCGTGAAAACGAGTAAAAAACCTGACCACGTTCAGCAGTTATCGAATTATATCGCTGCAGTTTACTTGGGGGTGGTATGCTGCCTCTGCTTTGTTTTACTTTTTACTCTTTCCATTCTCCACAGCTAGGGGTGGTGTGGGACGTTCGAGATCCGGCCCAATGGAGAGTTGCTCTTCTGTTCAGCCAAGTATCAGACGTTAATTTTAATTTTAATAATTAACAGTCTCAGTTGCACTGTTTGCCTAGAATTTACCTAGGTTTCAGTCGGGATAACCCAAGCTTCTTCAGAGTTGAGTTCCAGTACAGCACTCGTGGCTGCCGCATCGCGGTAGCGAAGTGGGGCCGAGGCAGTTCCAGATAAGTTTTGTAGTCTGAATTTTTAGTTTTAGTTTTAGCTTGACGATGTCCCCAATGGAAAAACGGTAGTTACTGTTATTCTGAATAAGTTTGGGTTATCCCGACTGAAACCTAGGTAAATTCTAGGTAAACGGTGCAACTGAGGCTGTTAATTATTAAAATTAATATTTACACAGTTGCTGGCAGGGCCGCGAAATGTTGCAGATATTTAAGTATCAGACGAGCTGACAGCGGCGTAGATGGGGGATCCCAAGTGCGAACAAATATTAGGCTGTTACCAGTTGCGGTATACAGCTTACAACCACTGGAAACCTCCCGAAGAATTGGGGAATTGGAACCGTATTAATTTATTCCTGGGAAAACGTCCTTCGATAAAAATGTCCACTCAGCCAAAAATTAAAATGAATGTGTTTGTGTGTGTGTGTGTGTGTGTGTGTGTGTGTGTTTATTGAACGGAGTGAAGCGTAGCCCGCCTAACAATAATGTTTATTTTACTGAAATGCTCATGCTACATCGATAATGTTTATACCTGTTTCCGCTGTCTAGTTACTATCGCTAACCCACAAACAATTCTTGGCCGTTGGCTCCAACGCAACAAGCTGTAAGTCAACATCTCATAAGACTCAATCGTTTTCGAGTTATCAGCGTTCTCACTTGTCTGATGCGGCCTATGACGACTCCTCTGTGAGCCCATCTCTACATCGCACAGTAGCACTAGCAGCCTACGCCGTTATTTATTTGTTGGATGTATTGCAATGCCTCCCGCTGCAGACCTTACCCTCTACAGCTCTCCAGGGAGATGTAGAGACCCTTACTGGAGAACCGTAATTGTCTACAAAAGATACACAGCATGTTTACAAAACAACTGTCCCGCGCTCTCACAGTACTCGTTGAGATGTGGTACGCTGCAGTTATATCAGTAACAAAGTCCTCACGCGCAACATTTGTTGGCAGCAGTACGGTCGTTCTGCAGGCTGCTTCAAATGCCGGTTCTCTAAATTTTCTCAGTTTTGTTCCTCGAAAAGGAAGTCGCGTTCCCTCCAAGGATTGCAATTTGAGTCCTCGAAGCAAAGCCCGCTAACACTTGCGTTTTGTTGGAACCTGCCGGTAACGCGGGCAGCCCACCTCTGAATTGCTTCGATATCTTCCTTTATTCCGACCCGGTACAGGTCCCAAACACACGAACGGTACTCAAGAATGGGTCCCTCTAGTTTTCTTTTTCAGCCTCCTTTACAAATGAACCACACTTTCCCAAACTCTTCCTATAAACCGAAGTCGACCATTAGCCGTTCCTACCACACATCTCACATTCTCGTTCCATTTAATATCGCTTTGCAACGTTAAACTCCGATATTTAATCAACGTGACTGTGTCAAAGAGGACACTACTAATGCTGTAAGCGGACATTACGGTATTGTTTTTCCTACTCAGACGCTATATTCATAGCTACCTACGATACACCACAGCAACTACAAAGTTTGTTTAGCTTATCTTGTATCATCCTACACTCACTCAACTTCGACACCTGCCTGTACACCACAGCATCATCTGTAAAGACTGCTGCCCACTTGTCCACCACATTATTCAGTACGTAGAAGGTAACAGTGGTCCAGTCATGCATCCATGAGACACTCCTGACGATACCCTTCGTCCGCTACTCAGTCTGGAGACGCAGGAGAACGTCGCTGTGGGCTGCACTTTCCTCGTCTTCCGGAGCACCGATGTAATAGCCGATCTTTACACGTGGCGTGTCGGGTAGGAGAGGTGGGAGCGAATCTGACCGGACGGCCACTTTCTCCGCCGTAAATCGTGGCCGCTGTTTCCGTCCGTCTGACCGTCATGCAGACGGCCGGGTCGGTGCCGGCTTTCCCTCGCGTTGCATTCCGGAGCAAACGCGCTGCCGGCGATTTGCGTGAGTGATGCGCGAGAGCGGGTCGCAGCGACGTGAGGGGCCTCGCGGATGCTGCTGGCGGCGGCGGCGGCGGCGGCGGCGGCGCCTCTGAAGTCCGGCAGGCAGCCGACGTGACGCGGGCAGGTCGCAGCAGTGCCGGCTGACGCGCCACTTGCCAAGGACCGCTCACCGAACCGCGAGGGCGTGGCACCCGTGCCAAGTGCGCGCGGCAGGCATCTCCCGATGCAGAGTCCGTCCCATCCTAATATTACGGTCCTCACGTGACACTGCAGGGCTACACAGCAGGTTTCGCGAGGTCGATTCTCGCACGGGACGTGGCTGCGGCAGTTGTGTGTGCTGACACTGACTGCACTCAGCAGGGTTAGTCACCTCAAGTACGTTTTGATTAAGGCCCCTGGGAGAACCAACCGTGACAGAACAGTTCCACCTGGCATGATGGATACATGAGGGAGATGCTTGTAATAACCTCAGTACCAAAAAAGGCAGGACCTGTGAGGTGTGAGCACCGCCAAAATACGGCTTTCGGAAGTCGGAAATTTCAAACTCGAAATTTCTACAGATTGAGGGAACGACAAGTAGAAACCCAACTCGGGGAAGATATGTTTGTCTCCTGTACAAAAGTAAGACCACGCAAACGAACCCGCACTTGTACCATTTGCAGATTTGGAGACAACTTTGACAATATCCACCGAACTATAGTGCTTGAAGTTTTGAAGACAGCAAGTGTAAAATACAGTGAACGAAAGCTTAGTAACAACTTGAACAGAAACTAAACTTCAATTCTAAGTGTCGAAGGACATGCCAGGCAAGCTGTGGTTGAGAATGGAGTTAGACGTGGACAGAGCCTATCCCGCATGTTATTGAATCTGTACATCCAGCAAGCAGTAATCAAACCAAAAACAGATTTGCAAATTCAGGGGCAAGAAACAAGACTCTGAATTTTGCCGAAGACGTTGAAAGTCTGTCGCAGTGAACAAAGCAGTTAAAAGACCAGTTAAATGGAATGAATTGTGTCTTGAAAAGAGCTAAAATGGTTCAAATGGCTCTGAGCTCTATGGGACTTAACATCTGTGGTCATCAGTCCCCTAGAACAGAACTACATAAACCTAAGTAACCTAGGGACATCACACACATCCATACCCGAGGCAGAATTCGAACCTGCGACCGTAGCAGAATATCAAGAAAGGTAAAAGAAGAGTAATGGAGTGTAATTGAATTTTAAATCAGGCAATGACGGCGCATTCAGATTAAGAAATGAGATGCAAAAGGTGGACAAGTAGGCTCGCCATGTGGGCAGCAAAAGAACTGGCGAGAGCAGACGTAAGGAAGACACAATTTAGACCGACAGTAGCAAGTAATGCGTTGATGTAAAGGGGAAAAATATTATGATATTTTATGAACTCTTTTGTGAACGTGTTTGTTTGGAGTGCAACCTTACATGCAAGTGAAACGGGGACGATAGACTGCAGACAAGAAACTAGTGCTCCTTTTTGTAATGAGATGTTATAGAAGAATTCTGCAGATTACATGCATATATTGAGTGAGTAGTGAAAGGTTACTTAACCTAACTACGGACGTTACATGTTTATGAAATAATATAACAAAAAGGGAGTACGTTGATTGGTCTTAACGAAGACCACTGCGGAAGTGAGGTGACTCAGGTCCGCGTCCCCAGCACGTTAAACCCTAAAGGGAAAACAAGCGAGGCTGTCACACAAGGAATGCGGCGATGAGATGTGGATGGAGGCGCCCACAGCCATACAGAGCAGCCAGCGAGTGACCCCGGCCGTAACTCGTCCTGCGCGACGCGACACGATGCCTCACTTTCTCCTGCGGACAACCACACACACACACACACACACACACACACACACACACACACACACACACACACACACCACACACACTCGCGGCTGAAGCTCCTAGACCAGACCGGTTGGCAGCTCTCCGCTCGCCTGGCCGGCTAGACTGGCCACGCCTCTTGCATCAGCTCACACACACACACACACACACACACACACACACACACACACACACAAGCGCGCGCCTTCCCAGCTGCTGCATTTCCATGGGACACAGGTTTACGAAAACTGCATGTCGCAAACCGATTTTCGCATACAAGTTCACGTGTTAAGGCCTGAATGATTTTGCGGACCCGTGCTAGTATTGGTTTCCCAAGATGTTACTTCTTTTTACTCTCGTAATTTGCTAAGCAGTGGTTCCGTTTCGGATTTAGTCATCACGCTGTCTGATTCTCTTCAGTTAAACACAGGACGCTCATAACTTCTCTTCTTCTTCTTCTTCTTCTTCTTCTTCTTCTTTGCCGTTCAAAAAGTAACTCCGTCTAGGACAACAGACATTATTACAATTAAATAGGAACCTGACAACCTAAGCACGTTTCAAAGTTTGTGTGTCACAGGAAATGTGACAGCTAGAACCCCATTTCGAGGATCAATACTACTATGACCAACCACAAGCTATAACAGAGAATCTGTTTAAGAAATCCAGATTCGCGAATCCCATGTAAACGTAGTGGTAAACAGGCGATTCGCACGCGACATCAGCACTGGCAACCCAATAGATTCTGGACCACGGAAGTCTGTCTAGCATATCACAATCACTTTCTATATCTACAGTGTCCGCTCCTCAGCTGTTGCCGCTCATCCCATCGTCAACTGCACGGTTTTACATTTCTGCTCGTTTAAACTAAGTTCCCAGTCTTTGAAACCACTTTGCAAACTCTCCAAACTTCGACTTGATATTTATACAGTTTTGTCTGGAAAATACATCACTACAGACAAATGTATCATCCGGGAAACGCTTGACGTTCCTGATGACGTAACAAATATAGGAACCGATCGCTTGAAACGCTAATTACAATACTAATAGAAAATCATATTTCCCCTCATTTCTGTGCCCATATTTTCCGTAGTTGCTTTATAATTATTGCAGGCATTTTAAATCCGTCTGTGCAGTTACAAGAATGTAGTTGCAAAGATCATATTATACCAGCGACAGCCGCTAACAACACTTTTGACTTTTGGTGCCAGTTTCGAATGTCACCAGTCATCATCAGGAACATGTAGTTTTTCAATTACAGTATCCGCGTGGATACATATATGGCGTTCCAACCATTCACGACTGTGTTTACACAGGCATCGTAATGGAAAAACTTGTGCATCATAGTCATTAATAATATTCAAAACTGGTAGCAATAACAGAGATTTTCTTAGCAGCTGTCGGTGGCACAACACGATTCTCGATAAATACCTGCAAGCTGTGAGGTAGCAGCAACTGAAAATATTTCGAAAATGTTGATGTATCCGTGTCCCCACCCACGCTGTAATTGGCTTCATTCCGTTATCGGCCGCAGAGTGAACGAGCACCGAACGGAATTAACGACCGCGCCGGACTGGGGAGTTAAGGACCGCTCCGGCGGGGACGCTAATGGCCACTTAGCCGCTGACGTACCGTCGCCGGCCCCCTGCGCTTTGCATCTCGGACACCTCACTCCATCTTTATGCAAATCCTAACTGGAACCGCGCGTAATCGAAAAGAATAGCCCGCGCCGAAGTTCGTTAACGCCATTAGTCCTCACAAACGTTGGCCGTCACGGGTGCTTTACAAGCCGTTACACTCACTCATATTCCTCTCGCGTCGTAGGCGGGGCCAATTGCTGCGGCACGCGATCGGTTTTGGCGGCCCGGAGGCAGCCCGGAAGTTGATGCGTGAATCAAAGGGCTTCCTCCCTAGGGCGGAGGCTCACTACATCGACTAGGGAGCTTTCCGGAGACTGAAAGAAGTGAATACCGTGTGGCACTGAACTGTTCGTACTTGAGACGCAGAAGACTGGATAGCACCGCCCAGGCTGACGCCCAGTTCTTCGACCGCCGGGACAAGTTCCGTGCCGTTTGCAGATTTTTCGGTTTTGCAATAGAATTGTCATTTTCTGTCCACGGTATTTAGTTAGCTTCCCTGGTTGTCTTTGCTACACACCTTACGAATGTAACTCAGTTGCAAACAATCAGTTTCGCTTTTTTCCTGTGGTCTTCAGTCCAAAGAATGTTTTGATGCGCCTCTCCACGCTGCTCTAGCCAGTGGAAGGCTCTTCGTCCTCAATATCCATCTACAATTTCTAACTCCCCCCCACATTTCTCTCTATTACGAAACGTACCGCTTTTTGCTGTCTCAGGCCGTGTCCTAAGAACCGATTAGTGAACTGATGACCCTGTAGTTTGATCTCTTTCTATCCAAACCAACCAGCTGATTGCTTCTTTCAGTCGGGTTTCTCCGTAAAGCTCTTTATTCCCAGTTCCATCCAGTACCTCCTAATTAGTCACTCGATCTAATTTTTGTCTGGGAACCACATTTCCTACCGTTATATACCATCGTCTAGTGAACGAAATACAAACTTACGGACGACTTTCGTGTCTGAGCTAAGCCTGGACAGGTGTCCACCAGCCAAACAGTTGTTACTGTTTATGTTTTGTGTGAGGTTCAACATGAGAGGTCGCGCTCTTCACTCCGTACCCTGAATCGCGTGCCCGCATCTCGTGGTCGTGCGGTAGCGTTCTCGCTTCCCACGCCCGAGTTCCCGGGTTCGATTCCCGGCGGGGTCAGGGATTTTCTCTGCCTCGTGATGACTGGGTGTTGTGTGATGTCCTTAGGTTAGTTAGGTTTAAGTAGTTCTAAGTTCTAGGGGACTGATGACCATAGATGTTAAGTCCCATAGTGCTCAGAGCCATTTGAACCATTTGAGCCTGAATCGCTGGCCGATGAGGAGACGCGCCCTCTGTGCTCTGTTCCGCAGGCCGCCTTGCACTGTGTGGTGGAGGGTACTTCTGACACTGCTATCACAGAACGATCCGTGGGAAGAACGAGTGCCGGTGAGACTACGCGTGACTTCCTACTACTCTGATTTTCTCGTCTAGCGTGGTGGGGGACGGCGGTGGGAGAGAGTGACACCTTGTTGGACTCTTCGTGGGAGGTACTCATGCGGAATTTGAGCGGTGAACCTATCCGTGATGCACACACCCCCTCTCGTGTAGCGCCTGCCACTGGAGATTGCTGAGCAAGTGCGGAACGCTCTCGTGCTTGCTGAACGAAGCGCTTTTGTCCTGCAGGGTGAAACGGTCACTCAATGCAACGGCGCAAGGACGAACATAAGCATCATAGACGTGCAGCTTAGCACAGGCAATCCTACGGGAAAGCAAACTCAGCTCTGTAAGGCCATACGAAGATGTACCTGCCTACACAACGGGCCGCCTGGCGCCAAAGCATCTCACTAACAGATATTCCGTAGATGGTGGCAGGATCTGGAGTCTTGCCCAGTCGAACAATACTTGCCGCCACTTCCCGAGCCAAACTGCTCACCATTCGCGAAGTGATTTGAACGCTGCAGACCATCCGGCCAATGTTAAGGACTCTCCCCCCTCCCAGGTAGTTGCTTCACTCTGACGCCACCATCAGTTGCTCTTGGCAAGGTACCCCTCGATATCACCTGGTGGATGAATCAGCGGACAATTATAGTTACGGCGGGATGTTCGACCAATGTCTCAGTGCGAAACAGCAGATAAGCTTCATTCACATGCATCTTAACGTTGTAACATCCTCGACCGTGTCTTCCGGATGAGAGTTTAAAAGCTGCACTTACAATTATAGTCGTAGCACATCTATAGACCGTTCGTTTGTCTCTTTATAAAAATGTACAGCTTTACTCCGAAACTGATGAAATTTTGCACACTTTACTTTCAAGACAAGAGGAAGATCACTGTCTACATAAGGTTTCGTAATCTGACTTGAAATATGTACTTAATATATTAAGGATGAGCAGTTACCAAACATGTCGAAAAGTACTTGACCAATTTAGGCCTACTTCAAAGCTCCTGGACGGTTTACTCCAAATTTCTACATTCAGATGAAACAATGAAAAAAATAAATGAAAAATTATATGGCTAAAAAACAAAATATATTGTGATAAACTGTTATTCCTATTGCAAGACTAAGTTACAGGGCCAATATCCGACTTGGAGATAGTACAACCAGACGTCACTACGTAGTGCGAAAACTCCTGAATTTGACAGGAACATGATTGCTAACTGGTGCTTATTGATCAGTTGCCGTTGTTACACTTGCAGCGGAAAGAGGCTGGCCGTTAAAAAACCTACTGCTGAACTCAGTAAAAACAACCATCAGCACGGGGTATGCCGCAAGGTGAAGACGTATTCGTTCGTCGCGTTCTGTTGAAACCCAATCATTCAAATAAGCCCTTCGACAAGAGACTGCAGTTTCCCATGCGCCTTGCATTCGCTATGAGTATCAACAAGGCACAGGGCCAACCACTTTGTGCGGCAGATATAAACATGCCAGCCACTGGATGTGTTGTACGTACGACTTCTGATAACATGTGCGTCCGTCATCCAGTAGTCGCGGGCAACGTTTCCAGGCAAACTTCCCTCAGACGAACTTTCTATGTACTGAAATAAGCCAAACTTCATTCGCAGTTCAGCTCGTAAATTTATGTCCATGAATATGGGTGGAAAAGCAGTCTCTGCCCACCGGAAGACAGACCCACGTGTAACCGTAACTCATACTGGCTGAAGGTAATGTTAGACGGCAAGGGATCAGACGCCGCACTATTGCGTTCCTCAGGCAGCTAGTGAACAATACAGGAGAAAATACTGAAGGAGTGACAGCAGTTCGGCGTGCCTCGATCCTAGAAATGGCACTTCACCTTAACATTCGTCGTCAACAGATGGTGGGTGACATGTCAGTGGCAGATCTCTTATCTCTCTCTCTCTCTCTCTCTCTCTCTCTCTCTCTCTCTACCGTTTTCTCAGACATGCTGCTGTGTGCCACGTACAGATGTCGAAAGTCGCTTAAGATGTCACTTGTTGGTGTGTGCGGGTTTTTGGGCCTCACTAACGTGTTAGCAACATATTCATATCGGTATTAGTTCTTATAACCTTTCGCGACTTCCCTGTCCTTTTTTGTTTTCTTCCCAATTCCCGTAAACAGCGCGGTAACCTTGCTGCTCTTCTTTAACCACCGCACCGTTCCGGCTGTTGCAGGTGCTATACGTCCTCGCGGTGTCACTAGCGGTGCTGGTGGCAGCCGCAGAGGAGAAGAAGGCGGCGTCGTCGTCGTCGGAGGAGCAGAAGGACGCCAAGGCGCAGCCGGTGAAGCGCGGCCTCCTGGGGCTGGGCTACGGCCTCGGCGGCTACGGCTCGCAGGTGGCCGACGCCCTCGTCCTGGGCGGACAGTCGCTGCCCGCCTTCGGGGGCGGCCTCGGCGGCGGCTTCGGGGGCGGCGCCATCGGCGGCGGTCTGATCGGAGGGGGCTACGGCGGCGGCTACGGCGGCGGCTACGGCGGCGGCGGTGGTGGCGGCGGCTACGCCCGCTACGGCGAGCACGTCAAGACCGTGGTGAAGGTGCCGGTGCCCGTCGACCGGCCGTACCCCGTCCACGTGAAAGTCCCCGTGCCGCAGCCCTACCCCGTGGAGAAGCGCGTCGAAGTGGCCGTGCCGCACCCGGTGCCCGTGCACGTCAAGGTGCCCTACCCGGTGGAGAAGCGCGTCGAGGTCCGCGTGCCCTACCCGGTGCAGGTGCCCGTCGACAGGCCCTACCCCGTCCACGTCAAAGTACCAGTGCCGCAGCCCTACCCCGTCGAGGTCAAGGTCCCCGTCCCGCAGCCCTACCCCGTGGAGAAGCGCGTAGAGGTGCCAGTTCCAGTTGAAGTCAAGGTTCCCGTACACGTTCCGGTCGACAGACCTTACCCTGTCCACGTGAAAGTCCCCGTACCTCAGCCCTACCCCGTCCACGTCAAGGTCCCAGTGCCACAGCCGTACCCAGTGGAGAAGAGAGTCGAAGTCCCAGTGCCGCAGCCCTACCCTGTAGAAGTCAAGGTGCCCGTCGACCGTCCTTACCCAGTTCACGTTCCGGTGGAGAAGCGTGTCGAGGTGCCTGTTCCCGTTCACATCAAGGTCCCGGTCCCACAGCCCTACCCAGTCGAAGTCAAGGTACCCGTAGACAGACCCTACCCAGTTCACGTCAAAGTACCAGTACCTCAGCCGTACCCCGTCGAGAAGCCAGTACCCGTCCCAGTACCTCAACCCTACCCCGTCCACGTCAAAGTACCGGTTCCTCAGCCGTACCCAGTGGAGAAGCGTGTCGAAGTACCTGTCGACAGGCCGTACCCCGTCCACGTGAAGGTGCCCGTGCCTCAGCCGTACCCTGTCGAAGTGAAGGTGCCGGTACCGCAGCCCTACCCAGTGGAGAAGCGTGTCGAGGTTCCCGTACCGCACCCCGTCCCCGTCCAAGTCCCCGTCGACAGGCCGGTCCCCGTGCCTCAGCCCTACCCGGTCCACGTCAAGGTTCCCGTCGACAGGCCCTACCCGGTGCCTCAGCCCTACCCGGTTCACGTCAAGGTTCCCGTCGACAGGCCCTACCCGGTGCCCGTCAAGGTGCCCGTCCCACAACCGTACCCCGTCGAGAAGCGCGTCGAAGTTCCGGTTAAGGTGCCGGTGCCTCAGCCGTACCCAGTGGAGGTCAAAGTACCTGTCGACAGGCCTTATCCCGTAGAAGTCAAGGTGCCCTACCCGGTGGAGAAGCGCGTCGAGGTGCCAGTTCAAGTGCCGGTCCCACAGCCGTACCCAGTCGAGAAGCGCGTCGAAGTTCCGGTGAAGGTCCCCGTGCCCCAGCCGTACCCAGTCGAAGTGAAGGTCCCGGTGCAGGTGCCGGTGCCGCAGCCCTACCCCGTCCACGTCAAAGTCCCCGTGGACCGTCCCGTCCCCGTGCCCCACCCGTACCCCGTGAAGGTGCCCGTCGACCGCCCCTATCCCGTCAAAGTGCCCTTCCCCGTGCCGGTACACCAGCCTCACCCTAGCTACGGATACGGGGTGAACGCCGGCTGGAAGAAGTAAACATCGGCAGCTAGGCGCAGCTAACCGGGGCAGGTATCTGGACATACACAGTGCGACACTGGAGCGCCACCTTCGCACGGAGGGACGTCCGAAGACCACCGGGGACACGCCGACCAGAAGAGCTGCCACTCCGCTGTCTGCAGTCCTGGAAGACGACGGCACAATGCAGCGTTCGCCTAGGAAAGAAGCACGGAAGAGCTCCACGGCCGGAGACACACCACCCTCTGGCTGACGCTTCTAGTGTTGCCCACCACACCCTCGAGCGTTGCTGTCTGTCTGACATGGAAGTGCCTGGACAACACAGGTTCTTCCGCGTCTTCCAGGAGGCGGCAGAGCGGTGCCGGCCGCTCGGGACCCCGTCCCTTCCCGTCCTCCAGTGTGGACGGGCGCAGCTTCAGCGTCGCGCGGTAGTCTTCTTCGCCCTGAAGACTGCGGCGCTCCGGCGCGCCGAAACGTTGTACAGCACATCTCACCCATCACGTCCTCCTCGTCGCCGACGACATGCCTCATAGATGCGCCTTCTTCTCCTTTTTTTACTTCTGTTTTCTGTTTATTTGTAAGTATGTATAGCCATTGCATCGTAACAGCCATCACTTCCATATGTGTGTGTTTTATACGTGTCTTTCGCGTCATGTCTCATTTTTCCTTTTTTATACTGAAATATAGTGAAGTCATTTTTGTAAAAGTAAACTCTGGTGTTAAATTCATTCTACCAGTTGCTACACTTCCCAACATTCCTTTATAATCCTCTCCAAGAGCAGAGAAGTGCATAGCACATGTATTCAACAGAGTATGCAGAATCATTTGCTGTTTATCAAATACCTCTTAAGAAGTATGGTACTGTGATAAAGCTGGAGCTGATGTCGTTGTTACCATGCACAGTTAATCCAACATAAATGTCAGGGGAGTTAAGCATTGTGGTATGTCAGCATCATAATGTTCTATGTCTTTACCACTACCACCACCACCACCACCACCACCACCACCACCACCACCACCACCCCCACCCCCACCACCACCCCCACCATCACCACAATCACCACAATCATAAACTTCAAGGAAGGTACCATGAAACCATAAATTCTCTTTGTGTCATACTCATCTGCCATCTTGGCGAAGCATTTTGCTGTTGGTATAGGTATGAAATTTTACATGGGCCATAGGTCAGTTCAAGGTTATAGCGGCAGAAAATCTAAATATTAAATCCATTTCTACTTTGTCTTGCTTCTTGCTAGACCTACTACTGCAAACATTAATACCACAGCTTGGTCTCACGGAATTGTCGAAACAAAAACGCCTTAGTTCAAAAACAATCAAGATATCGTGGCCGTCACTTTGCTATTCGCTTGGGCTACAGTGGATCATCAATATATAAAAAGGAGTCTGATGTGGAAACCTTAGATGCTCTAACTTGTATATGCTTAAACACACCGCGGAATTCGAAATACAAATCGTGCTTTGGGAGTCATGAGTCTCTAGCAGTAACATTAACATTGCAAAAAAAAAAAAAAAAGATCTAGTTAATATAACTTCCAACACGTATTGGGCGCTCTAGTGACAATGACTATGTAGTTCATAAACTCAGGTTTTTTCACGATTCTTAAAATGTCAGAGAAAAGCTAGCAGAAACCGCGCCCGTAAAACAGAAACGCCATTTCCTAATCAGCACCGAAATCGGTAGGCTATGCTGGACTCTACAAGCATCTCGTAAATTGTAATAGCTGAGCGTCAGATATCAACTATACCCTGATGCATGAAGAGACGAACTGCGCCGGTCAAAAATGCAACAGCTGTGTCAACCTTACACTATTATGAACATACACGACTACAAATATACAGAGAATAGAATGGAAATACAACAATAATAATGTATGGCATAAGCTTAAGATTCCTGGCCATGTGAAAGCTGTAGGTACTTGAAAATGGTTAAAACAGTAATAACTAGATGTTCATTAGCTATCTGACTTATATGTCCTGTCAGCTAAGCACATCCATTCTGCAGCATCAAAAAGGACAGTAGCTAACTGAACAGCGAAACTGCCGTCTTAGGTTTATCCCAAATTTTTCCTCTGAATATTTACTGCTGCAGGATTTGTAGCATAGTACTGGTTGACATCATAATGCACATATTCAGTGGAGCTACTGGAAAATTGGAAAATGGTTCCATATTTTGGACAATCGACAGCTCGTAATGTCCTCTCTGCCTTTTCTTTTTTTTTTTAGAACTGCAAACTGTGGGCTTTGTCTCTTAAGCTCATTTTTACTGCTGGACGAAGACAGGCTATGCAGTGGACCAGATTCTTACTTGATTTCGTAACTGCTCTTGCACTGTCTTGGACTAGCACGACGAGCCTGCAGCTTGCACATCATACCCAGCATTTAGCTGTGAAAGAGTGAGCAATAAACTGTCCCGACGACCCGCACTCACAGTCTTACTTCCGCCAGTACCTCATCTACCGCCATCCAGACTTCAGAGAAGTTCGCCTGCATGCCTTGCGGGAGTAGGACTCCTGGAAGAACAGATACTGCGGAGAAGAGACTCAGCCACAACCTCAGGGAATGTCTCCAGAATTAAGCTTTCACAGTGCACAAGAGTGTACGCTGGTCTGAGACTACCTGGTAGGTCACATCCCTGTTTTCTTGTTATGGATTTTTATTTTCTGAGCTACTATGTGGTACACGAAAGTTTTCCACAATTGCGTTTCCGCTAGGTGAGCTCTTTGTCAGTCATGAAATCTAGACGTTGCCCTACGGCTACCACCACAGTAGTTGCTGAGTGTTTCATTTGTATTTATATTAATCCTTTTTACGGTGAACCAATGTCGACCACGTTGATTAGCGGGTGTGCTTCCCGTATTGATCAAATACGAACAGAACGACTTGATAATAATGAGCGAGGGTTACCCAGAAAGTAATGCACCGCATTTTTCTTCTTAGGCGAAATCAATTCTAGGAATGCGAAACGTTACGCATGTATTATCTGAAGTCTCCCGAGTGAGCGCGCCAGGTTTCCGTCACTTCCGACAGTAGAGTAGCTGCAGGACAGTTTCAAAATGGCGTTTTGTAGGTGATGTACGTTACAAGCAATGTGCCGTCACTGAATTTCTCGCTGCAGAGAAAGAAACTGTGGGGAATATACACAAACGCTTGTGCGAAGTCTCTGGAGCATATGATGTCGACAGCAGTTGAGTTGTCGCTGGGCACGAAGGGTGAGGTCATCTGAAGGCGGTTCGGCGGAGCTCCACGATTTGCAGCGGTCGGGGAGACCATCCACGGCTGTCACACCCTACAGCCGTGACCCAGCCCCCTCAGACTTCCATTTATTTGGGCCACTAAAGGATGTCACTCGTGGAAAATATTTTGAGGACGATGTGGAAGTGATTCACACAGTGAAGCACTTGCTCTGCCACCAGGACAAGGATTGGTACTGACAGGGAATACACGCCCTTGTTTCGCGCTGGAGGAAGGCCATGGAACGGGATGGAGATTACGTGGAAAATAGGGTGTGTAGATGAAACACCATTCTTCCGTGTGTGAACCCCACTATGTTAAATAAAAATTTGTTGAAGAAAAAAATGCGATGCATTACTTTCTGGGCAACCCTTGTAGAAACGGTAAAATGTGGCCCCCGAAGCTCAGGTCGTTCACGCGTTTTTGAAGTAAGAGTTGTCTAAAAACGGATTTCTGAGGAACACAGCAGTGCGGCGTCTGAGTCTTGACGGCTAACATTACCGTCAGCCAGTATGAGTTCTACATCTACATTACGCACCCTCTCGAAACCTGGCCAGCAAGCTACACCGCGATGCAGAGCGCCTCTCTTGCAGAGTCTGCCACTTGAGTTTGCTAAACATCCCCGTAACGCTATCACGCTTACCAAATAACCCTGTGACGAAACGCGCCGCTCTTCGTTGGATCTTCTCTATCTACTCCGTCCACCCGACCTGGTACGGATCCCACACTGATGAGCAACACTCAAGTGTAGGTTCAACGAGTGTTTTGTAAGACACCTCCTTTGTTGATGGACTACATTTTCTAAGAACTTTCCCAATGAATCTCAGCCTGGCACCCGCCTTGCCAACAATTAATTTTATATGATCATTCCACTTCAAATCGTTCCGCACGCATACTCCCAGATATTTTACAGAAGTAACTGCTACCAGTCTTTTTTCCGCTATCATATAATAAAGGATCCCTCTTTCTGTGTATTCGCAATGCATTACATTTGTCTATGTGAAGGGTCAGTTGCTACTCCCTGCACCAAGTGCCTATCCGCTGCAGATCTTCCTGCATTTCGCTGCAAGTTTCTATTGCTGCAGATTCTCTGTATACTACAGCATCATCCGCGAAAAGCCGCATGGAACTTCCGACACTATCTACTAGGTCAGACTCTGTCTTTCTGTGGGCAGAGACTGCTTTTCCAGCCCTGAGTGCAGTACACGCACTTTACGACCTGAACTGCGAATCAAAGTGTAGGAAGTTCATCTGATGTAAGTATGGCTGGAAAAGTTGTCCGTGACTACTGGGTGATAGGGACACATGGTACCAGAAGTCGTACAAACAACACGTCCATTCCTTATTAAGGGAGGACGTTCATCAAATTGACTGACAATGCCAATTTTTCAATTTATTTTTAATTTATTAGTACAACTCACGCATAATAAGTTGCCAAAGTTTCAGTGATGTAATCGCATCCTAAGTGCCTGCAAAATAATTAAGTTCGTGACGCGACCTTCCCACCACACTTTTTGAAGCAACACTTCAATACTAACTTGATGAACGACGATCCCACGACCTAAACTTTTACGGGATACATCTAGAAGCTGCAATATCTACTCTTTGGTATTACAGATCAAATGAGTGTTTCGTATCTTAGAAACAATGACGGCCGGAGTGGCCAAGCGGTTCTAGGCGCTATAGTCTGGAACTGCGCGACCGCTACGGTCGCAGGTTCGAATCTTGCCTCGGGCATGGATGTGTGTGATGTCCTTAACTTAGTTAGGTTTAAGTAGCTCTAAGTTCTAGGGAACTGATGACCTCGGAAGTTAAGTCCCATAGTGCTCAGAGCCATTTTTGATTTTAGAAACAATAACAAACCAGCTGATTTGTTTGTGAAGTAGTAATTCTTGTTTTGCCTTGTGCTGCCGGCGGAGGTTTACGCAAATGTTCGCTTCTTTCATCACACAAGAATGCCACTGTCAGAAAGAGTTATAGGAAGTGCAGTATGAGCTACATATTTCCACATGGTGTCAACAGATGAAGATCCCATTCATCATTTGTGCCACAGTTGCTGAGCTTCATATCGATAGGATCGGAGGGATGACAGTCCCAACACTCATAAAGATAGGCTTCCAAATTATATCGTGGATACTGTTGGACCCAGTTACAGGCTTCTGGCACATCCTGAACAACTAAAAAAGTATATATGAAGATAGTAACTGCTCTCGAATGAACAGATACCATTGATGAGTCCCTGTAGTCGCGCTATTCATCTGTGCCCTCGGTGGCTCAGATGGATAGAGCGTCTGCCATGTAAGCAGGAGATCCCAGGTTCGAGTCCCGGTCGGGGCACACATTGTCCGCTGTTCCCATCGAGGTATATCAACACCACCTCTCGGCAGCTGAGGGTTTCAATTAACTATCATTTACACTAAAAACGTAACTCCACGGTAAAACTGAGGATCCAGAGCAGTCTGAATTCACTCTTATGGAAAGGATGTCCTAAAACTACAGTTTCATTTACTGCAGTTTTCACACTTGCAACCGATTGTAGTTCTTGTATTTAATGGTGGGAACCTATAGAGGATAGGGGCTGAACTGGCTTTGAGATGGTAAATTTCACTCAAGACATCTTGAGCAAAATGTATTTACAGTGCCTCTCTGCAGCTTAAAAGTCAGTTGAACACATGATAAAGGAAAGAAGGCGAAAAACCAGAGACCAGAAGAGAAGCCCTGAAAGGAAAGAGGACCATGACTACAAACCTGGGACCTTCTTATGAGACGACATAAGGAGAAAGGTTAAGTTGAATTTTAAATTGCATTTCCTCAGAACTATATTTTTTAAAGTTTATGTACCTCTTTCTCAGGATTTATGAAGGCTAGAATTATGAAATTTTGAATACTTAATTCTATAAACCCAATAAATGTCGTCTAAAGAGAACGTTTTGAAATGATGAGTGTAATCTGAAATATGGAGCAAAGTGCTTGAAATTTTGCGTGATTTTTATATTATACATACAGAATTACAATTAAAAATTGTTAAAACTGTCCTATTCGATATATTGAAAAAAAACGTATGCGAGAAGTTTACGACATGCAAAGAGACTAATGAGTGAAAATTTTGTAGAAATCTCTTTAACAGTATCTGGGAAAAAGATACACATATTTTTTGAAGATAAAATTTTTAAGGTCCATATAAGAGTTAAATATATGCAATCCAAGGAATTTAAAAATAAATGTGTTAATTGCACTTAAAGAACGACACAAAATTTCATTGCTGTATCTTCAAAATAGTGGATTTGCTGCATCTTTTAAATTATGTTCATTTTTCATTGAACATCCTCCCTCAGCTGATGTACATCCATCTGAGGACTGTGGTATGAACTTCCAAAACGCGTTGTTGGGACTAGAATCAAGGTTGGTTATAGTAATTTCTTGAAACTTTGTGGCAGATTAAAACTGAATGCTGGACCGAGACTCAAACTCGGGATCTTTGCCTTTCGTGGGCAAGTCCTCTACCGACTGAGCTACCCAAGCACGACTCACGAACCCTCCTCAGAGCTTTACTTCTGCCGTTACCTCGTCTCCTACCCACCGGAATGTTCTTTCATTCAGAAAGGCTTGTCTTGTAAGTTTCGTAGGAGAGCTTCTGCGAAGTTTGGAGGGTAACAGACGAGGTACCGGCGGAAGTAAAACGGCGGAGACGGGTCGAGAGTGGTGCCGGGGCAGCTAAGTCGGTAAAAGCACTTGCCCGCGAAAGGCAAAGGTCCCGAGTTCGAGTCCCAGTCCGGTACACAGTTTTAATCTGCCAGGAAGTTTCATATCAGCGCACACACCGCTGCAGAGCGAAAATTTCTTTGTGATAGTAATTTCTTGTTTCTACTGGGAACCACGGCGGTCGGGGTCAAGACTTAAGTAAAGTGTTCGCACTTAAAAACAGTAGACTTTCTCAACTGGTGCTACGCTTCACCAAAGTGAGAAAGTGTAGACACTACGTGCTTCTTGTCTTTGTACGTCTTCATTACGGTTAGTACGTGAATACACACTATATGGTAATAGACCTTCCGGGCAGGAAGGAGCGCCTGGTCCCCGGCACGAATCCGCCCGGCGGATTTGTGTCGAGGTCCGGTGAGCCGGCCAGTCTGTGGATGGTTTTTAGGCGGTTTTCCATCTGCCTCGGCAAATGCGGGCTGGTTCCCCTTATTCTGCCTCAGCTACACTATACCGGTGATTGCTGCGCAAACAAGTTCTCCACGGACGCGTACACCACCATTACTCTACCACGTAAACATAGGGGTTACAGTCGTCTGGCGTGAGACGTTCCCTGGGGGTCCACCGGGGGCCGAACCGCACAATAACCCTGGGTTCGGTGTGGGGCGGCGGAGGGGTGAAGTGGACTGCGGTAGTCGTCGTGGGGTTGTGGAACACTGCGGCTGCGGCGGGGACGGAGCCTCTCCGTCGTTTCTAGCCCCCCGGTTAACATACAATACAATACAATGGTACTAGACCACGTTGCCTAAAATCTATTTAGACCGTCGTGGAAAATGCTCTGTTCGGAGTAAGTGAGAAGCAGACACTTCGTTCAGGTCATCCAGTACAAGAGTTTGCCTGTAGCGTGGGACATTCTCCACTGCAGTGGCAAAATGGCCGGCCCCCTCCTGGTGAGAAGCCTAACGAGTGAGCAGTCATCAAGACATCTGACCCTCACATTCGACAGCCACGCCAGGGCAGGACTGGCGCAAAAAATATAATGTATATTAATGGTTTTCTAACTTGCAACGTACATCGACATTTTTTCCAAGCCAAATGTGCAACATAAGTCGCACGTGCGCAACATTGTCCACCAGCGGCAACAATACCGTCCTGAGCTGGACTTCCGGCAGAAGAGCAGATCGTGGAGATTTCGAACCCTTGAAGCCAGAAAAGTTTCTAGCTAAGCTGTCTTGGACTGAAATGGAAACAAAGCACGCAACTTTAAACTAAACTGTGTGTGTGTGTGTGTGTGTGTGTGTGTGTGTGTGTGTGTGTGTGTGTGAGAGAGAGAGAGAGAGAGAGAGAGAGAGAGAGAGAGAGAGAGAGAGAGAGAGAGAGAGAGACTACGCTTCGGAAAGTCTGCAACAATTTCAACCGGCAAACAGTCTAAAAAGGTTCTAAGGGTTTTGCAAAGGAGGTTATGTTGAGAAATAATTGTTAAGAAAAAAGTTCGATACTTTCGCTGTTTCCGAGTTAATTAGCACTGAAGTTAGCCAGTCAGTCCGTTGTGCAACCAATTTCAAGCAGCCCGCCAGAAACGGTATCGCCATAAGTGTCCTGGATTTGGTTTCCCAAAACTGAACAAGTCTGTGATACGAAAATTGTACACGGGACAGTAGTAAGGATCGAACCCGAGCCAAAGGCTGAGCAACCTCGTGCGCCATCACCTACGTTACGAGAACCAACAGATGCTAATTGTGTCTGTCGCGCCACCTCAAATGGCTAATTCAACGATAATTAATTCGCTAAAGGTGCGACATATAGAATTTCTTCGTAACAATTGTTTCTTAGTACAACTTACGCTGCAACACCCTTTCAATCATTTCAGACCGTTTCTCACCATACTATATACGGCTTACTATAAGGAAAATTATACTGTTGTGGTAAAGGAGCCCTACCACCTTTAGGGATAGAGTTTGGTTGTGAACGGGATGTCATTCAGAAATGATAGTGAACAAAGTACATTAAGATCTTAACAGTTTTAGAACACGATAGCGAGCTAGTGATAGCAGTTATGACACTTAATCCTATCATGGTAAAAATTTATTTTGCATATATTTGAAAAATAATAGGTCAAAACTTTTTTCCTTTGTGATAAATAATACACTGTTACTGTCAAGAAAATCTTAAGCTGACTGATTTTGAAAATAGGTGAAGTGGGACCCATGTATCCCAGAACGAAACTAGATCAATGTTCCTTGGATTTTCAGAATTAATTTTTAATTTTAGAATGATTTCATCAGCATGGAAAATATGGAAAAATGTTTGACAGAGCCAGTATCAAATTATTAATCCTGCAGACAATGAAAAACATAAAATATCGTACACAAGTTCTTAACATAACGCTTGATGATGGCTTTGACTTATCATAAACCAACGTTTTCTTCGTCGTATGAAGTTCTCAGGGACTTATATGTGCCACTATATACAAAATATGTACAAACCAGTAGACCCGCTGAGGTGTGTAGTCATGTTTCAAATGTCTATGATGTGTAAGAAAACACAGTTAGTTACTTCAAACATTCTTGGAACTGAGAATATGGTGATTAGCTCTGATTTTCATGAAACCAAGCACAGTGCCACATATAAATACATGCCGCCTCATTTGCTCGCTCACAGCCTTCTACACATCCGCCCCATGATTCGTAGCATTTTTCTCCAAATTTGGAAAGATTCTCGCAACATGGTAGCACTAGACAGATACGAGATATAGACACCCCAACACTCAAAACTGTGCATTACTTTAGTGTCACATATGTATCCCAAGGACCACGAAAGGGTGGGGATGAGGGTCGGAATAGACAGAGCGACAACAAGAGAAGTCCAGGAGCAACTGCCACGAAATTTGGTACTTCGTAATACAAGTTTGAGATAAGTAAGTAACAGGAACGCAAAATAAACAGTTAGTGGCGAATAAATGAACACGGAACAAGGAGGTGTGGTAGAAGCGATAAGCCACATTAAATTATTGTTTAAAATTATCTTACAACAAAATCGAAATTTGTGACTGCGGAATTCCCCACACAGTTTCAAACACTACATCAGTTCATTCAAATAAATATGGATCATGATACACACAATGTAGAAGATGGGCATGTGGCGGAAAAGGAGATGACAAGCTCGGATTATGGAGTCGCAGTTTAGAACCTACTGAAATTCGTGTACAATAAATAATACGAAAGCTGTGGTGTCACCGCCAGACACCACACTTGCTAGGTGGTAGCCTTTAAATCGGCCGCGGTCCGTTAGTATACGTCGGACCCGCGTGTCGCCACTATCAGTGATTGCAGACCGAGCGCCGTCACACGGCAGGTCTAGAGAGACTTCCTAGCACTCGCCCCAGTTGTACAGCCGACTTTGCTAGGAAAGGTTCACTGACAAATTACGCTCTCATTTGCCGAGACGATAGTTAGCATAGCCTTCAGCTACGTCATTTGCTACGACCTAGCAAGGCGCCGTTATCATTTGTTATTTATCTTGTGATGCATGTACCGTCAGACCGATGTTCACCAATTATGAATTAAAGTTAAGTATTCCCGTAGTTACTTACGTTCTTTGCTACTATAAATTCCCTTAACTGTTCCAGACCTCACGCCAGCCTGCGTGAGCTTAAACGCGTGCCTTTCGGCTTCACCTCGTAGTGGCTTGGCTGTCTTGCCAAGTCACAACAAAAGCAAATGGATCAGCAAGATAAGGGAGACAGTGTGGTACGCGTAGAACAAAGGCGTAGGATAACGGCTGAATCTGAAGTACTTGACTCGGTTTAACTTAATCATTCAGCATTCTCACAAGGAATCCCTTCAGTGCGAGGTCGCGAAAGGCTAACGATATTTACGGCACTCGACGCCCCCACGTATTATCTACAACGCAACCATAATACTCGCTGCTAATAGCAACAGGGGCGGGACTGTAGGTATCCAGTGGTGAGCACAGCCTTACGGAGGAATGTTGAGCTGCTCAGTCGACGAGTAACCCACCACGCATAAAGAAGTACGGATAGAATCAGAGCAATGGCAACGACAAACAAAGCAAATGCTGCCATATATGTACGATAACAGTTGCCGAAGTTAACACTTCGTCAGAAAGGAACCCGAGAAATTTTGCAGAATGAGAAAGAAGTGGCAGATGAAATATTAGCGTTTCCGCAAGATGAGTCAATGGAATGTGAGGTGTCGTATACGCTCGACTCTGTGTATAATGTACATGAGGACTACAATGACGGCGATACGTTCTTAACAAGCGAAACTGATACTGCAACAGGTGTCGAATCATGTAGTTCACCATCGTTGTCGGACAGGGAGCCACAAATCTCGTCTCCATTGAAACGTAGTAGAGGACAATCGTTGTCCAAGGGGTGGGCACTAAACACAACTGCATCGGCAGCATAGTAAAAAAACAAATTTCTAACACGCCCGCAGCAGTATGACCGTGCTGTGAATAAGAAAAACTACGGACATAGAAGGGACGCACTTCTTACAAGAACAGGAAACAGGTGTCTGTGCGTTTCACGGATGCTCGATACAATCTACGGGACGTGCGTGACAGTGACCTAAAGTGCGCGTCATTTAGGTTGGCGGCCGAGTTTAGCTTCGTTCTGCGCATCTGACGTCACAAAACACAGTCAGCCAATGAACAGAGGACGACGTTGCCACATCTCGACTGCAGTGCAGAGCATGGACGAGTGTCTTCAGTTTTAGAAACGTTCAGTCATAAATAAAGTAATAGAACAAAAGCAATGTCTTGATAGCAGACATTCTTTTATAGAAAGTTTGGAAAAAGCATTCTATTAATTAATTAAACCAAACAAGCAATAAGACTCCTAATTCAGGCGATAGCAAGGAAAGGTGTTTGTTTCAATCTCATGAACCGCTTTTTCGCAATAAAGAACAGCGGTAATTGTTTATTTCCTATTGCACTTCGACGAAGCATGAGTAATTCATAGTCATACCAACAGTGTTTGTCAGTATTTTGCTTGACGTGTTATAGTCCTCATGGCGTTATGTAGTCAGACGAGGTGCGTTAGCGTAACGGTGAAGGTGTTGGGCTGCTACATGGAAGGTTATGAGTTCAAACCTTGGGTGGTGCTTAATATTTTCATTATTTAAAAACAATATCGAAGTGCCTTACTTCACCAATTATATTCGTTTGAATGCAATTTTTTGAAATTTCTAGTGCTTTGTCTCTTCATTAACCCTTTCGCTGCTGCAGACACGTGCTCCCCGCATTCCGCGCTCTGCGCGATTTTGTCATCACTGCACTGCTCGCCTGTGCAGACACATGGTGTTCCCACTGCTTTGACACAGTTATCATTCGATTTCACAAAAACTATTTGGCCCAAAAATTTGATTTTTACACGTCTTCTTGACTGATACCTTGCCCCCATGAATGATTTAATTTTGTTTCGATGTTCAACGGCCGGCAGAAGTAGCCGTGCGGTTAAAGGCGCTGCAGTCTGGAACCGCAAGACCGCTATGGTCGCAGGTTCGAATCCTGCCTCGGGCATGGATGTTTGTGATGTCCTTAGGTTAGTTAGGTTTAACTAGTTCTAAGTTCTAGGGGACTAATGACCTCAGAAGTTGAGTCCCATAGCACTCGGAGCCATTTGAACCATTTTTTGATGTTCAACGCAGTTATTATGCAGCATTAAATATAGTAAACCATTGCACGAAATTTTGAAGAGTTTGCAGAGCTAAAAGTCCATAGAGTATACTTTACGTATTGTCGAATTTAGTTGCCACAATGTTGAGAATGAAATGTGGACAATATACCTAAATTTCATATAAAACTTACTGTATATCAATAGCTCATTTAAGTACCACATAGGTGTCGTATGTAATGTTGAGAAATATTCCGTCTTTCGCGACTGTAATAAAAGTATTATTTACACTGGACGCGTTTGGCTTTATTTTAAAGCACTTCAATCAAGGAAAGGTATGGCACATACACAATGGTACTCATGTTCTCTTTCTTGTTTTTGTTCCACAGTCGCAGTTTTACCAATGGTACTGAAATATATTCCTCTTCTGCAACTGTAATAAGGGACTTATTTAGACCAGACGCGTTTCTCTCTTCTGAAGCATCTTCAGTGGACAGTATTTTGTCTTCTCCATTGCCAAGTCACCTTTCGTAGTTTTGTGCTGAGGTAACACAATATTCAACGTTTGTGTTGGCAGATCACTGTTTCAGCAAATAAATGATGTTTGTGTGTGCCACACACAAAAATTTTATTTGACATAGCTCCGAGCACTTCACTGATAGACGGTATATTCAAGTCCTAATGTTTTTGTAAGTCCACAGTTTCGTTTAATGTTTTTGTCTGCTTCCTTTTGATTGATTGAAGTGCTTTAAAATAAAGCCAAACGTGCTCAGTGTAACTAAAACTTTTGTTACAGTCGCGAAAGACGGAATATTTCCCAATATTATATACGACACCTATGTGGTACTTAAATGAGCTATTGTAATACAGTAAATTTTATATGAAATTTAGGTATCTTGTCTACATTTCATTCTCAACATTGTGGCAACTAAAATCGACCATACAGAAAGTATACTCTATGGACTTTTACCTCTGCAAACTCTTCAAAATTTCGTGCAATGGTTTACTATATTTAATGCTGCATAATAACTGCGTTGAAAATCGAAACAAAATTAAGTCATTTATGGGGGGAAGATATCAGTCAAGAAGATGTGTAAAAACCTAATTTTTGGGCCAAATTGTTTTTGTGGAATCGATTGATAAGAGTGTCAAAGCAGTCGGAACACCACGTGTCTGCACAGGCGAGCAGTGCAGTGACAAAATCGCGCACAGCGCGGAATGCAGGGAGCACGTCCTTGTAGCAGCGAAAGGGTTAATCCGGCCGTGGTGGCTTTACTTCATGAACTGCGCGCTCCCCCCTACACGTAAGCTTGCGAACTATGCTATACTATGGCGCTGCTTCTATTGGCGCGTGCGTCGTGTGCAACTGGCAACGCAGCAATCTCCGGCGTCTGGGCGGGCATGCACGAGCCGCTAAGATAAAAGAAATGAACTATAGTACGTGATACACATCAAATACCGTAAGCCGTAGATTAGACTGATTTCAAGGGAAGCAGTGGATAACAGCGTAACTTCAAACTGTTTTACAGTATTGGAAGACGTAAGATAATGAAATTTCGTACAAAGCGTCAGATGTACAGTGCGCGGAAAACGGCCTGAAAATTCGTAGATGAGAGAAAAAAAAACTTATCCCATCATTCAGTAGGAAATTATTTTTTCATCTCCGACCAATCAGCATTTGAATAGAAAAAGCGTATGATACTAACCCTGGAAATTAACGGTACCGAGAGCGTTGTATCAGGATCAGCTAACATCAATTCATTCGTATACAGAATGTTGACGTAGAAAGTAAATTGGCTGAAAAGTTATTTATTGTGCTGCGACAAGTCGGAGGTGCTCTGTCTCCAACGGTTCTTCCTTGTGTCCGTGATCTTGCCAGGACAGTAGGGAATATTTACGTCACAGCAATCAAGAGTGGTAAATAGGCGTGAGAGAACTACAGCTGCAGCATGAGCACTGCTTTTGGTCAATAGCCATTCAAAATAACTTGTTTCTGCTTGAGTCTTGGTCTGCGTATAAAAATCTTATTCCTTTAGAACAAACTATCCCTCCTGGTAAGTGTGTGTCGGCCGGCCGGTGTGGCCGAGCTGTTCTAGGCGCTACAATCTGGAACCGCGCGACCGCTACGGTCGCAGGTTCGAATCCTGCCTCGGGCGTGGATGTGTGTGATGTCCTTAGGTTAGTTAGGTTTAAGTAGTTCTTAGTTCTAGGTGACTCATGACCTCAGATGTTAAGGCCCATAGTGCTCAGAGCCATTTGAACCATTTTTTGAAGTGTGTGTCGTTGAAATTCATGCCACCAGCTACCACTGGACAAATTCAGCTTCTGCACTGCCGGCAGCTACGCCATGCAGGATAGCCAGTTTCACGCTAAGTCCCATGGCAGACTGTTTCACATTCGGTTGCATGCCGTCACATTCTTTCGGTTCTCATCACTCCGTTACACCAACATTCCTCAAGAGTGGATACCCAGCTGAACGTCCTGCAAGGTTTGTCGCTCCCAAGGAGTTCGCCTCCGACCTGGATGGTGAGAATCTCTGCGGTCACTGGGACGCCCCATTTTTCATTCGGTGTTCATGGTGCAAGTTAACGGTTCTTGAATGCCGACGATGTCCATTTTCTGAAGTGTAATAAATACAGTCTACACACTGTTGACCTCTGTACCTCCCGGACACTCATTTTGTGTCCCTCTACTGATGCACATGATGAGTCATTAGGAGCTGTTATTTTTCCTTTCGTAACTGTTAACATTATCACCATAATTGTTCAACTTATTTATTGAAAAAACCATCGAAAAACTGAAAAAATAACCGAAGGAATTAAAACTAACGGGGAACGAATATACTGTATCCGTTTTGCAGATGATATAGTAGTACTTGCTGACTCAGTAAAGGAAATGGAGTTTATGTTGCTAAAATTTGCCAAAATTCTAAGGGAAGTTAATCTAAAAATAAATAAGAAGAAAAAAAACTATGGTAGTAGGGAAGACAAAAGAAAACGGTAAAGTTAATATTAAACTAGAAGATGATGTTCTAGAGCAGGTTGAGAACTTCTGTTATTTGGGGAGCGCAGTTACTGACAACAATAAATGCATCACAGATATAAAGAGAAGTATAGCCTTGGCAAAGCAAGCTTTCCAAAATAAAAGTAATTTACTAACAGACAATCATATAAGCCTAGAAAGTAGGAAAAAGTTTGCCAAAACTTTTGTCTGGAGTGTCTTAACATACGGATGTGAAGCGTGGACTCTGGGAAAGGCAGAGAAAAACCGAATAGAGGCAATGGAAATGTGGATATGGAGAAGAATGACGAAAACAAGCTGGGCAGATAGAAAAAGTGATGAATAGGTCTTAAGAGAAATGAATGAGAACAGAACGCTGCTAAATTATGTAGGAAGAAGGAAATCAAAAAATGATAGGGCACATAATGAGACACAACCAGTTCCTAAAGAATGTATTTGAAGGAAAAGTTTTAGGGAAAAACAAAGAGGCAGGCGAAGAGCAACGTATTTTAATAACATCAAAGAAGATATGGGGATAAAATCGTATGAAGAATTGAAGAGGATGACAATGGAGAGAGAGACGTGGCTAAATCGACAAGGCATAGCCTTTAGTTTATGATGATGAACTGTTAACACATTATTTTCAAATGAGCCTTACTAAAGATCGAACTTGCGACCACGCGCCTGTGTGTGTGTGTGTGTGTGTGTGTGTGTGTGTGTGTGTGTGTGTGTTTCGTAGCCACCTCGTCGTTAATCCGTGTAGGAACACGGCTTATACAGCGGAGTCTGACGCTGTCTTCACACAGGCATCGTTTATAGATTCCTTCTGTTGAATCTACATTTAAACTATAACTGAAGTGACACGACATAAGTGGTAAATATGTCTCCATTTCTTCAATTACGTGGGCCGTCTCTAAATTTTTTTTTACAAAAACACTGAATGAAAAACATTCTTGGTACAATTCTGGAAACATTTTCCCATGCTGAGATTGGTTAAGGAAAAAGAAAGTACACGTTCTCGTACTGATGAAAATAGCTGGCAAACCAGTTTTTGTTTGACACGAGGGGAAAAAAAAACGTCGTTACACGACAGACCAGGTGATTATGGGCAGCGCGACTTTAGTTCTGTGTCTTTTCCGTCAAATAATCAAATCTTTGTTGTGCTTTGAGACAGCCGGCATTGTCGCGATGAAGAATGATGCGACGTTTTCGGCTGTTTTTCCCGATTTCACCGACGGCTTGTGGCAAACAAATTATTTTATAGCGTTCAT
Source organism: Schistocerca americana (assembly GCF_021461395.2). Lineage (NCBI taxonomy): Eukaryota > Metazoa > Arthropoda > Insecta > Orthoptera > Acrididae > Schistocerca > Schistocerca americana. Next base: position 196,533,912 of record NC_060128.1, read on the forward strand.
CGATCCTCCAAAATCAATGGTCGCCACACGTTCAGCTTAAGCAAAGGAACAAGGAATATTATGTTCGAGGCGCATCGCGAACGAATCACTTTTGTTGACTTTGGTTCACTTTTGGAACACCCAAGCAGTTGATAGCCGCTCAGTTTCCGACTCCTACGAATATATCGAAATTTTGTCTCCTCTTACGGTGCTGTATATGGGTTTTTCATGTTGTCGGTCGTATGTTTCGATCATTTCCTTGTACTACATGACACAAGACTGTATTTGAGCTTCGGTTAAATTGTGCGGACACAGATGGGAAGAGAGACGTAACACAGCTAGTTGCCGACGCAATATCGATGCACTGAAGTCTTCGTAATGCCTTGACAATGCCACTAATCTCTCAGTAAGTGATGTGTTAATCCTGTGCAAACACATTGTGGACAGCATCGAAGTTCGGAAAAATAAGCAATTTTGGTAGACATCATTCATTGCTGACGGAGTACGACCGTCACCGAATTCGTGCAAGGAAAAGCTTCGCGTGAAATAAGCGTTTTTCCGGAACACTGCTTCTTTGAACGGTCGGTGCAAGCAAACTACAGTTGTCACTATCAACGCTTACACTTTGTTTTGACGAGAGTCATGGTAGTGAGTTGTGAACTTCAATAAGTCGGATGACACTAGCAGTTTGAGGATGTGGTGTTTGCTGTTGGCCGGCCGAAGTGGCCGTGCGGTTAAAGGCGCTGCAGTCTGGAACCGCAAGACCGCTACGGTCGCAGGTTCGAATCCTGCCTCGGGCATGGATGTTTGTGATGTCCTTAGGTTAGTTAGGTTTAAGTAGTTCTAAGTTCTAGGGGACTAATGACCTCAGCAGTTGAGTCCCATAGTGCTCAGAGCCATTTGAACCATTTGTTTGCTGTTATCTGAGAAACAAGGAATAAGAAGGAAGTTAACCACGAAAACAAAATGCATTTGTTTTACATACATGGTGTGAACATGACCGTAATTTCAGTGATGTTCATGATTTGTTTGTGGAACATTTTCCAAACATCGAACACTCCTTCTTGGCAAGGTATTAGCAAATTAAATTTTAGATTTAAGAGACTGGTTTGGTTGCGTAGCTTCTTCGGTCACGCAGAGGCAGGCCAATATAATCTTAAATGTTGTCATTGTTACGCATCTTTTGTGCAGTCACCGGCTAAACCAGGACGAATAGCGCCGAAGAAGCAAGCAATGCCAAGAAAAAGCTGAAATTGAGGCAATATATGCCTACTTTATTTCAAGGCCTAAATGAAGATGATGAGGACAAGCGTACGGAATTTTGCGAGTTGTAAACAATCAGACAAGAAGCCGAATTCAAGATTTACAAAGGATACTTTGGAGCGACGACGCGGCTTTTAAGGCGAACGGCACAGTGGACAGAGACAACTGTGCCCTCCGGGACAGTACGAATCCCCATGTGGCGAGTATGAGGGTATGGACAGCGGTTTCCAGTGGTCGGCTATCAGGTTTTATCTTTTTTGCCAATTCTGTAAATTATCAGCCGGTGAAGGGACAGTCGATACGGCAACAGGACGGAGTACGTCCGCATTATGGAGTAGTTGTAAGAGACTGTGTGAATGAAAACTCTGATGAGTGGCTTGGTAGATGAGCTACTATTGAAGGCCTCCACTATCACCATGTATCACACCTTGGATCTTACAGCTTCGGGTATTCTTAAGAATGAGGTTTATTCCATCAAGACTCGCGATGTTGAGCATATGAAGGAACTAAACCACTCAGAATCTGAAAACCTACAGTTCTGGAAGTTTTGCGACAAAGCTTGCAATTATGTGTTGAAAAGATGCAATGTTTGTTTAGAACAGCACGGAAACCACTTTGAGCAACTTTTGTAGATGCAGTGTGCTCTACATGAATTTCTATGTTGATAACAAATTGAATTTGTATTTTTATGTATTTATTGTGCCAAATGCATTTTGGCAACTGACTTGTGACCAACCCTGCACTGTCAGTTTTGATCACCTGCTCTTTGACAGAATTACAATGTCTTCGGCAAACCTTTAAGTTTGTATTTCTTCTCCCTGAACTCTAATTCGTAATCCAAATTTTCCTTTTGTTTCTATTACTGCTTGCACACTGCATAGATTGAGTAACATCAGGGATAGGCTAAAACCCTGTCTCATTCTCTTCTCAACCACTGCCTCCCATTTATGGCCCTTCACTCTTCAAATTGCCATCTGGTTACTGTACAAGCTGTAAATAGCCTTTCGCTCCCTGCATTTTACTCCTGCTACCTTCAGAATTTCAAAGATAGCCGGCCGGGGTGGTCGAGCGGTTCTAGGCGCTTCAGTCTGGAACCGCGCGACCGCTAAGGTCGCAGGTTCGATTCCTGCCACGAGCATGGATGTGTGTGATGTCCTTAGGTTAGTTAGGTTTAAGTAGTTCTAAGTTCTAGGGGACTGATGACCTCAGATGTTAAGTCCCATAGTGCTCAGAGCCATTTGAACCATTTTGAATTTCAAAGATATTACTCCAGTCAACATAGTCAAAAGCTTTCTTTAAGTCTAGAAATGCTCTAAACGTAAGTGTTTCTTTCCTTAACCTATCTTCTATGAGAAGTCGTTGGGTCAGTGATGCCTCATGCAAAATCCATACTGATGTTTCCCAAGGTCGGCTTCGACTATTTTTCCATTCTTCTGTGAAGAATTCACGTTAATATTTTGCAACCGTCACTTGGAAAGAACACATAGAAAATGTTGGGGGGAAGACTAACCAAAGGCTGCGTTTTATTGGCAAGACACTTAGAAAATGTAACAGACCTACTAAGGAGACTGGCTACACTACGGTTGCCCGTCCGCTTTTAGAATACTGCTGCGCGGTGTGGGATCCTTACCAGATATAACTGACGCAGTAGATCGAAAAAGTTCAAAGAAAGGCAGCGCGTTTTGTATTATCACGAAATATGGGAGAGAGCGTCACAGAAATGATACAGGATTTGGGTTGGAAATTATTAAAAGAAAGGCGTTTTTCGTTGCGACGGAATCTTCTCACGAAATTCCAATCACCAACTTTCTTCTCCGAATGCGAAAATATTTTTTTGACACCGACCTACATAGGGAGGAACGATCACCGCGATAAAATAAGGGAAATCAGAGCTCGTACGGAAAGATACAAGTGTCCGTTCTTTCCGCGTGGTATACGAGATTGGAATAATAGAGAATTGTGAAGGTGGTTGAATGAACCCTCTGCCAGGCACTTAAATGTGATTTGCAGAGTATCCATGTAGATGTAGATGTATTAAATTGATAGTTCGGTAATTTTGACGCCTGTCAGCAAGTGCTTTTTTTGGAATTGGAATTCTTCCGTTGTTCTGAAAGTCTGAGTGCATTTCGCCTCTCGCAATAATGTTGCATACCAGATGATACGCATTCCAAATGTTTGAAAATGCGTAAATGCCGATGTTGTCGTTCAAAGTTAGAAATGAATAAAACTTTTTAGAGTAGCCAGTGTGGAGTAATGACCTCTTTCAGAGCGCAATGTCTCTGTTTGGTCAGTGACGTGTGCTCTGTCTGCTACAGCAACGGCCTCAGCTTGCACGCACCAGCGCTTCGGTGGCAGCAGGTGTGATGAGTACAGCACACGGCGCTCTCGCCGCTACGCTACGCCGCGGTACACCAGCTGCTTACACACGCCTGACGCGGCCTCTGCACACTGAAGGCTCTCGTGACGCAATGCGCTGACGCAGATACACGCGGGCGGCTCTGGAATCCTGGTGAAACACAAAACACGCTCGCGGCCTGCGTCCAGGAACGCAACCAGATGGCTCGTCTGCAGGTACCGTCTGGCTGACCGCACACACACTCCACAGGGACGGTCCAGCCTTGTTGTTTCTGCCACTGTCGCCCCTCTCCCACACCGCAACCACGCCAAGTTCACGCTCCGCCTCGTACGTACGTGACAATGGGCTCACGGGAGTCGCATTTCAAGTTTCTTTCTACTGAGCGCTAGATGGCGCTGTCAAAGTGCGAGATTAGTATTCCTGCGTAATTTGTCATTTCCTCTTGTTAACGGAGTAAACCAGGGTGATTCTCGATTTTGGAACCAATATTCAGAATTTTTTTCACTAAAATAACAAATTACGAAACTGGCTTTAGATCTTTACTGTACACAATTAACAATGTATTACGTATTTTTTTAAGTAAAACACGTGCACCCAGAGGACACTTCAAGACATCGACGGAAGGCCTTCGCAGAGTTGGTTGGGTATTTCGTTGATTTGCGGGACGGGGCCGAAAGCGAGGTCATCGATCCGATCGGATGGCGAAGGAAGTCGGCGGTGGCCTTTCAAAGGAACCATCCCGGCATTTTCCTGAAGCGATGTAGGGAAGTAGCGGAAAGTCTAAGTCGCGATGACTGGAAGCGGGTTTGAACCATCGTCCTCACCAATGCGAGTCCACTATGCTAACTAATGCGCCACCTCGCCATTCTCGCAGTCTCGCGCAGTGCAAGAGCAGTTGATGCGAGCTCTCAATGCCACAGCTTTCAGCCTATGACAAAATTTCAAAAACTGCTTTCAAACTGATGATACTTTCTAACATAGTACGCATACATATTTTAAAAAAGGATTTTTATCAGAATTGCGGAACTTTGAAATAAAAGAAATTTTTTCGACAAAAAAGTCATTGTAAAAACGTGAACCAAAAATGGAGATTAAAATATACTAACGAAAGAAAGATCGCAACATCAAGAAATAATGTTGAGTAGCGAAATTTTGGGAATACATCTGTCTAGGGAAAAATTTAAGTTATTAACACTGTAAGGTCATAGGTTAATGTAATCTCGAGATAGCCGCGCGGGTTGGCCGTGTGGTCTGGAGCGTCTTGTCACGGTTCGTGCGGTTGCCCCCCGTCGGAGGTTCGAGGCCTCTGTCCTTAGCGTAAGTTACTTTAAGTTAGATTAAGTAGCGCGTAAGCCTACGGACCGATGACCTCAGCAGTTTGGTCCCACAGGAACTTGCCACAAATTGCCAAATTTTAATCTCCAGATACGCCATTGGAAACATGAAATTCTGGTACATAAATAACTGTTGTAGTCGCAAGAATGTTGCATGCAAGCATGCAAATGTGCATGAATTGTGTTGTGCAGGTGTCGGATGTCAGTTTTCAGGATGGTGTTCCCTGCTTGATGCACTTCGTCCGTGAAAAAAGGGACTGTTATTTCTGTTTGTCGATGAAGCCGGAGTTCTTGTCCGATGATGTCCCATGTGTGGCCGACTGCAGACGGATCTTGGGATCGAGCAGTTGAAAGCAACACGTCGACACTCTGTAGAGCATCTTGACTTATAACAGAGGTCGTTGGTGATCCTAATACTGTTGGAAAACACGCCCTTGGAATGCTGTTCATGAATGGCAGCACAGTAAGCCGAATCACCAGACTGACGAACACATTTGTTGTCAGAGTGCATGGGATAACCACAAGAGAGCTCCTGCTGTCAAAAGAAACCACACCACAGACCACAATTCCAGGTGCAGGTCCAGTGTGTCCGACGCACACACAGGTTGATTACAGGCCCTCAACTCGCCGCCTCCTAACCAACACACGGCCGTCACTGCACCACGGCGGATCCAGCTTTCATCAGAAAACACAGCAGACCTACGTTAAGGCCACTGCAGACCACCAGACCCCCCCCCCCCCCCCCCCCGTCAAATTAAATTTATAAATATGTAAAAGCTTGTACACAGGCTGTCAGAAATAGTATTTGACATTTCGAGAGACGGTAGCATGATCAACCCCGTAAACATGGACTCTAAAATGCACACCGTATGTGCTATGAGCAGTTGTTCAGTGGAAGAGATGTGTCCCACAGAGGCGGATACGGCCGGCCGGTGTGGCCGTGCGGTTCTAGGCGCTTCAGTCTGGAACCGCGTCACCGCTACGGTCGCAGGTTCGAATCCTGCCTCGGGCATGGATGTGTGTGATGTCCTTAGGTTACTTAGGTTTAAGTAGTTCTACGTTCTAGGGGACTGATGACCTCAGATGTTAAGTCCCATAGTGCCCAGAGCCATTTGAACCATTTTGAAGAGGCGGATACGAACAAGCGCTCATACGTATTAAGCTACGCATCTAATTTTTGTCTTGTTTTGGTCCATACAACCACTTCTCAAAATACGGAGTCTTGTTAGCACTCTGCATATGAATTACGTTATTTTTGTTGTTCTTTAATTCTAGTATCATTACACTTTCAATACTGTTGTAAAACTGATCCACGGCTGAATAAAAAATATGCGTGATTCTATCAGCGACGAATTTCGTTAAGGTAGACCAAAATCGTTTCTTTACCCCTTCAAAAACGAAGCTGTGGACACCATTATTCAAGAGCTTAGACATGTATCTTAGCGCTAGACAGTTGCATTTTAGACGCATCGAAGACTCCATTACATCCGATTGTGCATCAACATTTAGCTGCGAAAACAAAACTGGATTTTTGAACATCCGCAACTGCGAAGCAAGATAACTGAATTGGAAATCCGCTTCAGTTTTAAATAATGTATGTTTTTATTTCAGAACTAGTTCCGGAGGTTTTATAGTTCCATCTTCAGCTGACACCCACTGCGAACGAGAACGCGAGGGAACAGCACAAAATGGTGCAGCTGTTGTAACAAAGATGCGTAAACCACGTTTATGTTGGTAATGCCACTAATCATTGTTTGTTACAACGTTCGCGCCATTTTGTACTATTCCCTCGCGTTGTTGTTCGCAGTATGTGGCACCTGATGATGGACCTATAAAACCTTCAGAGCAAGTAGTGCAATAAAACTTGCAATAGCTACAACTCAAGCCGATTTCTAAATCAGTTGAAGCTGTGAAAAATATATCGGTTCCCGTTGGATTCCGCACAATGTGACAAAAACACAAAAATATCGTCGTGTAAACTGGTGTAAGGAAATGATCAAACAGTTTGAGGAAGCAAATGCAAACTTCGTAACAGGAGCCAAAACTTTACACATCCGTACGCGCCTGAATGTAAGCGCGGCAGTCAACTGTTTGGGTGTTGCAAGATGAACAGAAACCGACGAAAATGGTTCTTTCGCGAAGCACTCCGAGGAAATGGTCACTTGTTTGTTTTGTTACGCTGGACAAGTACTAGAATGTTCAGTGCTGCACAACATTAGTTTGTCAGAAGTCATGGAGTACGTAAGGACAAACAATCGAAGACAGCTCATCGTTATATATCGATGATTATGGTGATATGTGGTTAGGGCAATCAACAGCAATGTCACAAGAGCACTGATGACCCTGCCGTTTAGCGCCCTAACCCACTAATGATTATCGTCACCGTAGTCGTGACAATGTCAGCTGTCACACGGCCAGTCAAACAATTGATTATTCGACGGCAAAAAAACGTCGAATTGACGTATCACTGCCCACGCTGACCTCATTTGTCGTGTAACGACTTCTTCCTGTGCCCTAATGTCGATCAAGAATTCAGAAGCAGCCATTTTCATCGTCTCAAGAAATTGTTGCAACGTCAGACAATTCGGGCGAAGGAAGGGAGAAAGCAAACTAGCAAACACAAAATAGGGCACTTCGTGAGAAAATATCGGCCGCAATTTGAGGAATAAATTTCTGGGAATGTACGTTTGGATCACAGCATTGTGCGGAAGGGAATCGCGGTCCACGTGAAAACCGAAAAAGGAGGCTATCGAAGCGTCTGAGAAGCCACGGAAGGATGCTGAAAATTAGATGGACTTATAAAATAAGGAGTGAGGAGGTCTTGAGCAGAATCAGTGATGAACGGAACGTATTGAAAATACTGACAAGGAGGAGAACAGGGTGATAGTACATCTGTCAAGACATGGGAGAATAACTTCCGCTACAGTAGGGGGGGGGGGGGGGGAGTTGTAGAGGGTAAAAACTGTAGAGGACGGAACATAGCCAGAGGATGCCACAGGAGAGGAATTCTCGGCGGGCCGCGGCCGACCAGCCAGAAGACTGTCCAGGAAAAAGAGTCTTATTTCACTTCATCCATCCTTGCTAGGAGGGACGACAGGACCTCAGATATCTCTGGAATGACAGTAGATATTCAAAAACGGTTTTCACCAGCATGAACGTACTGCAGGGGCTTAGGAAACCGATTACTATTTTCAACACAAACTTGTGTACTTTTAAATGAACGCCCCCTATTATTTCGTATGCAGTCAATAGCATGAAAAATCACAAACACAATGGCTTTGGTTGCTCGCAATACGTTAATTACATCACGAGAAATTGCGAAGCGAAGTTGACGCTTGAAATAAATGAAGCGCACAGCTAGCGCACGTCCTGAGACTCAACCGTGCACCTCACGCTGCCTGTGTCAGGGGTCACATAATGCGAAGGTATGCACAATCCTGGTTCTAGGCGCTGCAGTCTATAACCGCGGGACTACTACGGTCGCAGGTTCGAATCCTGCCTCGGGCATGGATGTGTGTGGTGTCCTTAGTTAGGTTTAAGTAGTTCTAACTTCTACGGGACTGATGACCTCAGAAGTTAAGTCCCATAGTGCTCAGAGCCATTTGAACCATTTTTTATTCGTATCGCGGAAATCTACTTTTCATTGCTTTTGTAAAACTTTGTCGAACGCTTTTTCCACATTATCAATATGGTTCAAAATGGCTCTGAGCACTATGGGACTTAACATCTGAGATCATCAGTCCCCTAGAAATTAGAACTACTTAAACCTAACTAACCTAAGGACATCACACACATCCATGCCCGTGGCAGGATTCGAACCTGTGACCGTAGCGGTCGCGCGGTTCTAGACTGTTGCACCTAGAACGGCTCGGCCAACCTCGGCCGGCACAAGAAAACAGGTTTTAATGTGGCAATGTATGTGAATTACGTTACGGTGTGAGGGCAGTGCAGCAGACAAAATTAGGACACACTTGTACACTGAAGGTAGAGCGTGCCGTGGTGACATTGGTATGTTTACGGCAGGATACAGGCGCAAATGTTGGCAACCCGTGCTCTGAGCACAACACTACATGCGATGCATTACGTCAGAAACTGTGACGCCGTTGCTATCCTTTACAAGCCACATATTTCAGAACTTATGAGGTTTAGAAACGTGAAAACAAGTGTATTAGCACCAATTGTATATCTAGTTGTCACTTCGCAACAATAAACATTATGCGCAGGACATCCATCATTCTGATACCGCATTATTTGACACGTTATAAGAGGTGAACCGGTTCAAGTAAGGTACAACTCAAGAAGCGGCTAAACTATCCCCGTTTAGGAGTGTCATCAATGAAATACGGGCCAATCATGTGTTGTCATGCAATATAACACCATACATTAACACTCCACTGGCGTAGTACGTCAACCATATCATGATTACCGGCAGCGTGAGGTGCGCGCTTGAGTCTCAGGACGTGCGCTAGCTGTTCGCTTCATTTATTTCAAGCATCAACTTGATGTTCTCGGGATATAACTGACCTATTGCGATGCACCAACACCATTATTTTTGTGATTTTACATGCTATTGACTGCTTTCGGAATAATAGGGGGTGTCCGTTTAAAAATGCACAAGTTTGTGTTGAAAATAGTATTTGTTTACGTTTTAAAATTTCGCATAGTATTTGGTTTCCTAAGCCCCTGACGTACGTTCATGCTGGTGAAAACTGTTCTTGAATATCTATTGTTGTTCCAGAAATATCTGAGATGGTAGAGTTAGGTGAGACACCACATATAAAACCAGCAATAAGTAAACTAACAGTTGTATTTTCATCTCGCACTTGTTCCAGACGCAAGCGACTTCGGCGTCCCATCACCAGGCCCTCTATGGTAACACAGTAACTGCACTATCGCCCGACAAAACGTCATGGGAAAGTGAACCAGTATCCGCATCAGCGTATGTAACACGGCTATACGTTCGTAAACAAGTGTGCTCAGATTGTTTACGAAAGTATAGCCGTGGTACATACGATGTTGCGAATACTGGTTAGCTTTTGCATGATATTTTGCCTGCCAGTACAAGCTCAGCCACTGTTTTACCACATAAGGCCTGATGATAGCATAATGGAACGCCGAAACCGGCTGCCGCTGGAACAAATCAGAGATGAAAAGGCAACTGTTGGTTTATTTATTGCTAGTTATATAAAAAAAAGTCTTCGTGGAAAAAATGTTCCACAATATGGCCCAACCGCATGCAAACGTTTATAAATTTTGAAGGTGACTACTTTAAGAGACAATAGAAGGATTTCTTCAAAGAATATGTTTTTCTTTCTTTTCTTTATTGCATCAGAACTTTACGCTGTGGCGTTAGAGACGGTGTGTCAATGCGGCACGCACTACTGCTTGATCCTGGCTGCTCCAACGCAACACACGAGGCGCTCTGACTGCTCCATCCATAGCCTCGTGTGTGTTCGTTCTCTCTCTCTCTCTCTCTCTCTCTCTCTCTCTCTCTCTCTCTCAGCACACATACGCACGCTGGACGATTTACGCTGATTGGCGGGTCGGCAGAAACCGCCACGTCTTTCTCACGGCTGAGAGACGTGTGGTTTCGGGCGTGAGGTACGGGCTCTACGCGACGAGTGAGAGAGACATACGTCGTGAGAAAGGGCGCACGTCGTCAGATACAGGAGAAGCAGTTTCTTTAGAGGCACGAACAGACCCAAAGCTTCAGAGCCGCACTGTCTGAGAGCCGTCTTGTTGACGTCACTCATCGACACGTCACTCCACCCTTCAACTGGGCCGCCTTCCTCTGCACCGCAGTGCTTTCGTTATTTACCGTCTGCGAATCAGCTTCTCCGTCACTCCACTCTACTCTACTCAGTAACACCACTCGGGACATTTCTACCCTCCTGTTTGTGCCGTATACTTTTACTTTAGGACGTATGTAGACGAATGAATAAAATTCTTTCGAAAAATCGCCATTGTTTTCTACACACGCCTCGTATATATTAAATAGTACTTGTACCCTGTCTTCTTTTTACTTTCTTCTTGCTGCCAGTTTTTTGGGCTCAAGTTTTTCTGGCCAGTTTCTACATAGGCTTTCACTTACATCCGTCAAATATTTGGGATGTCTTTCAGTGTTTGTAAGTTCTAGTAATTCACTCCTGATCACACAACAAAAAGCCTCTATTATTTTTTCAACAGTTGTGGTTTAAAAATCATAGAGATGTATCTAAGAGTCATAGTTTGTGAAATTGTGCATCTATACCAGAAATTCTACCTCATAAGCCACATTAAGGTGTCTGGAAGAGGGTACTTCACGTACCAAAATCAGGCGACACGCCTTCAATTTGTCTCAACCACGCTTACCGAGCTATACCTCTTATCTCGACATCTTCGCGAGATTATGTGTAGTATGATGAGTGACAGCACGTACAATAAGAGAACTGAACCTTTTCAAATGTGAAGATTACATAGGTAAATTAGTTAATTAACGGAGAGCTGACCAAGTGAATCGTAGAGAAAAGGGCAATACGTTACAACTAGACTAAAAAGAGATATCGGTTGTTATGATACCACTTGAAACATCAAGGATTAGTCATTTTGGTAATGGCGGAAAACACAGAGAGTAAAAATTGTAGAGGGAGACCAAGACCTCAGTAGCGTGAACAGGTCAACATGACTGCAGGTTGGGTAGCAATGCAGAAATGGAGAGGCTTGCACAGGCGTGAAAACTGCATCAAACCAGTCTTCGGACGGAAGATCACAACAGCAGCAGCCTCGAAAACACAAAAAATTAACTGTTTTCGTCAGACACGCTGACAAAGACTAGCTACGTTACGCAGTCAGATAGACGGAGGGATTTTGCCAGATCTCTTCATTTCACACGCTATTTGTTCTTTAAAGCAGTTCATGGTTCTGCTCAATCTCCAATAGATATTACAAATGTTTATGCCAGGGCAAATTTTTAGTACCATCGCCGATGCGTTTTTAATGCCATCTCTGCTTTGAAAAACGAGTGCCCTTCCAGGTTTTACTTAATTTCGGAAACACAAAAAAAGTGACATGAGACCATGTATGGCGAGTATGGAGGCTGTGCATCGTTACAGCACTATTCCTTGAAAAACGCATCACACAGAGCTGTGCTGTATTCGTTTCTTATTACTACCGGTTTCGGTCAGAATCTTAGTATGAAAGAATGAAGAATATTGCTCACATGTCACACAAACTGACACATGGGATCCTATTTATTGGTATATCCTTATTCTTTACAGTTGTGTCCAAATGGCAAAACGAAAATTGATAAAGGTGAAGTTAAGCTGAGGCCCTTTAAGTAGCAGCTAGGTTGCTATTCAATGACGGCTTATGAGCGAAACCGGTAGCAATAACAAATGAATGCTATACAGCTCTGTGTCATGCATTTTTCAAACCATATTGCTGCTGTAGACATCGACATAAAGAAGTAGCATTATTTTGGCCAGAAATTTACGAACAACGACGTGTGAGAATGGTTATTATCGTGCTGCAAATACCGCAAGTTGTTTCGTCACAAATCCAGGCGCTTTTTTTTTTTTTTCGAACTGCTTCAAGGAAACGGCGTTGAACTTGTAACTAGGTTGTTCGAGATTGTGGCGAGAACTCATGGTCCACTGTGCCGTTCAAATCTAAGAACACATCCTCCACATTGGACCGCACTTGTCTATGTTTTTCGGTCTTGGTGGTCCAGAAATAAGTCTACTAGGACGACCGAGCCTTAAGTTTCGACGTCAGATTCCTAATTCCAAGTTTCATCATCCGTTATGATACGCTGCAGTTGTTCCGTATCGTTGTTGACTTCATCTAGCGAAACGTGAGAAACTTGCATTCGCCGTTCATCATCATTTTTTTCACCTTTCCCGCGACCTCATCAGTCGATGATGTGCTGGGACGTCCACGGCGCCCGTCATCTTCGCAGTCTTCACTGCCTTCTTCGATACCCTTATACCCCTCGTTAATCCAAGTTTTTATCCCCATAGCAGACCACCAAAACAAATATTTGACATTTCTAAATCACTGCTGCTCTTTATAGTGTTTTTATCTGATCCGTTTTTATTGAAAACAAATAATCGCCGACACTAGCAACATAAACCTAACCTCTTTGACAGCTGATAACAGACTAAATATCTGTTACGGACAACATTGTGCAGGTGTTTTGTAGTCATGTTTAGCAACACAACAACGAAAATATCGCGGGAACTAGACTAATACAACGCGTTAAAATACCAAAGTCCAGTTACTTTTGAACACAACTTGTACAAAGACGCAGTGACACAGCGGTACAAAATACCGGACAACGTGACTCTAGGTACACTTCAATTTGCAACTGACTAGGCTGTTTTTTCCTGCTCACAAGATGATGTGTAATTAGCTGTGAATAAGTTACAAATTACAGGCAACGGTTTCTAGCGAAAATACTGCAACAAAACGCAAGGCTCAGTACACAGGTGGGCGCAGAGAAACGTGAAAATTTGACATAAGTACCAAAAGTGAAGGAAACTTACAAAACTTTATTTTACGCTGGCATGAGTGTTCTGCAAGAGTGAAAATTTCGTTAGGCATCATTTTTTAAAAATTATATCATTTAAGTGCTGGCCATTCCGCCGTACACACACAGCAAATCGATTCTGCATATTTTGCACGGCGTGGCTCAAAGTGTTTTCTTGACTGTTGGCGTTGTTTTGTTCACTCTAAGCCTCGAATTGGGCGAAGTCTGGTACACAACGCTGTTCAAATGTACCCGTGAAAAGCAGTCAGTTTCTGAGACGTATGGTGATCGGAGTGGCTAAGAGATATCAGAATTCTTTGAAATAACGCGATCCCCAAAGAAACGTTTGGCTGCAGCCACAAACAGCGCGGCATTGTGTGATGTGGCTCCATCCCATTAGAGCCAAGTGTGCTGAATGTGACTTTTCAAAAATAAGGGAGCCTTGCAGCCAAAACTGTCTGTAGGATGATGACACAACTCCGAGACATCACACTGACAGTGCTATGGGTAGTCCTTACGCCTACCCAGCCAGCAACCAACATTACACCCGAGGGGAGCGGTCAGTAACCCATACAGGGGCAGCCTGCCTGCTGACAAATGAAACTCGACCGCGACCCGCCCGGCCGCCAGACGGCATCCCAGGCGCAGACAGAGGCCGCTGGCACCACGGAGCTCTCCTCCTCTGCAGACCACGTGACTGAAACCAGTGCCTGGAGTACCCAGGCGCCGGGGCTGTACTTGGGTCGGCGCTACAGCCACGACGAGGAGCTTCTTGCGCCAGGCGCCGAATGCAGTCCCGTTCCATCAATCGGGAACGACAACGCCGTGTTGTGTGTCATTGAGCTGTTAGAGGACTTTTAACATTCCAAGTCGTTGTTTCCTACCCGCACTTGACTGTGTTTCATCATACTGGAATCCTGAAACTGTAATCTCCCTCTAGCACCGACTCTTAGTGTACAAAACTTTTAACTGTGCAGGGCCGCGTCGGGATGTGCACCTTTGCAACCACAGTGCACTGTGTATTTGGTAGCTAGTGATATTTCCTAGCAGTGTTTGTTTTCTTTCTAAAGGCCTTCAACCTTAGACCATATTTGTGTTTAATCGTTCTTCCACAAGAAGTGACTGTTTCGTTCAAGCTTCGTCCTTCCCATAAGTATTGGTGTTATTTCAGTACATGACAAGAGACTTTCTTTTCGATAGTGTTCACTTTTTATTCAAGAAGAAATAGCCTTTTGTAAAGTATTTCATTCTTACACTGTACTTAACAGACGTCGGGACAGACGGACTCTTTATTGCTAAGTAAACTTGTTGAGCCAAATCTGCGTGGACATTTCCTTGTCCGCCAGACAGGGCAAAAAGAACAGACAGCAGAGCCTCCTCCATCTTCAAACAAGTGAGGGCCTCCCATCCCACACTGCCACAACGTCGGTAACACGCATTTACGGCGGCAGCACGTGCCGCAGCGCTCCATTGCAGCTAAATGTCCACCACACCCGACAGTCTGGCGTTTTCCTCCCATTTTCACCGTTATTCTGCGCCGCACTCTATATGGTGAAGGTAATGCCCCATAGCCTCTAAATGTGAGATAGGTGACACGTTTCTACCGCTAGGAGCTTACAACTGTTTCCTATCTTGAGATCATCTTCAGGTATCATGATCTTATTTGTAATAGCTCACATGCCAATACTAATACTTGTGCGTCAAATAATGTAAAAGGTATCCTGCGGCAAGGCCGACAATAGTAACACAGATTACATAGCTAATAGTAAAGTAAATCAACATTGTTATAGTTGATCTACATTCTGCAGTCGGTTCCCTCATTTTCGTGTGGAGACACGCATTCCTAACACCTTTCTGAACATGTAAGGGGTACTATTATCGATATTGGCATCGTTGGTTACCTGCGACACTTGAGAGCTGAGTGTGGTCTTTGCGGCAGCTGGTGTTGTCTCGCTGCTTCGTTGAACAATGCACCTTTATGCGAGGCGAGGGCATTCGTCGCTGATGTTGCGCATTGAACGGCTTCACGCAGTCGAGTCGCACCAGAAATATACGGACGGTCTGCAGATGTCGATGTAATGTGAGGTCGCAAGTTTTCCATCGAATGGCAAGGCAACGACGAGTTATCAATCAGATTTTTCGTGGAGGGTGCGTCTAATTATGACACACTAAATAGTGGGTTCAAAATGGCTCTAGCACTATGGGACTTAACTTCTGAGGTTATCAGTCCCCTAGAACTTGGAACTACTTAAACCTAACTAACCTAGGGACATCACACACATCCATGCCCGAGGCAGGATTCGAACCTGCGGCCGTAGTGGTCGCGTGACTCCAGACTATAGCGCCTAGAGCCGCTCGGCCACTCTGGCCGGCTAAATAGTGCGCAAATCGAATTGCCACTCTCAGTCGGTACCATCCGTTAGCGAGCTGTATTGTGACGTGAACAATTATTAAGGCTACAGTGAACTGTTACGGTGTGACAGATTCTTTTCCAACAGTAATACAACAATGGTAAACTTCAGTGTGAAATTGGGACAAATTCAACTGTTACTATGTGAGTGCTTGGGTCTAGTCATTGTTGGGAAATAATAAATGAATTAAATGGCATGAACCAGTAGTCCTTCAATACAATCATTTTGAGTTAAAACCGAAGAACTTTAATATTTCTAAAGAAAAGCAGCCCGTTTTCGTTTTAGACAATACAGTCAAGTTTCGTACTGTCGTGACCATAGAAAATTTTAATTTTTATTCTTGCTTTTGTGACCATAATAAGAGCCCAGGCTTCATAGGCAAACAGCCAGCCAACATTAAGAAATAGTCCACCAGGACATAGGGACAAGATAAGCAGCGGAGGCTGCCAAGTATGGCTTGTTGATCAAATAACTTAGTGTTTGACTTCCTGCCAGATGAAGCAGCATGAATGAAACTTGCACAATGGAAGACGCAAACACCAGGGAGATAATACAGCAAGAGAGAGTGTCACCCACGTGCGGAAAAGACTCGCGTGGAACCAAATTAAGTTGTGCGCAGCTAGAAACGAAAGTGTCGTGTGGAACCGAAGGCAGTCTTGCACAAGCCGACCAACTAGAAACGAGAGTGTCGTGTGGAACCATAGGCATTCTTGTGCAATCCAATCACTCAGAACTGAAAGGGTCGTGTGAAACAAATTAACTCGTGTGCACCCAAGTACATGAGAAACGAAATAAAAGGCCAGGCAGCGGAATAGCTTGAAGCAGAGATTGAGGTGCAGATTCAGAGCCAGTGCCGGCAGTTTGGAGATTCCGCAGCGAGACGACAGCGGGGCCGAGTAGTCCCGTAGCAGCCAGTACAGCTGATAAATACTTCAACTACGAGAAGACGGCGATAGACTCTGGTGGACAGTCAGGAACTGCAGGTCGAGTAGGATTTTTAGAGTTTCATTGGAATAGTGTTGAACAGAGGCTGTCAGTCTTTGTCTCAATTACTTAGAGAGATTTCAGAGCTAACCAAGAACAAGTGATTGCTTTGTACTTGTTTCTTATATGTACCGGCAATTAGCTTTGAAGTAGCAAATCCGAATAAATAGACTGAATCTTACTAAGAGGTTTATGGTCCAACACCTCACGTAACTATATGCGAGAATAAACTTGATAGAAACCAACCAATCTTTTCTGCCTATTGCAACTCTAACCTATTTTCAGGAAACATATTTTCTTCAAACCAAAGAGATTCTCTCCGTCCCATCTCCGACATAAAGGTTGACAGCAATTTATAACCAACCCATTGTTGTTAACATCCCCATTGCGCTACGCAGTTCGCACTTACTTCATTCTGGTACAGTGAGGCTGTGCCGGGACGCGACAGTACGAATCGTGTTAGTCATTCCTTACCCATGTCCTGAAGAATCAGGAAACACACGGGTTATAGAGCATAAGCCAGTAGGCGGCGCCAGAATGTAGGTAAATCCTGCACTAGATGGCGTACACAGATCCCATTGAAGGGGGAGCAGACCCACAGGCCTACGCTGGTGACGTCATTTTAACAGCTACTGAACAGTCCCCCATCTCGCAGATAACCCGCCGCCTCCGGTTAATCGGCTACCTGTTCTCACATAATCGCCGGCATTAAGGCAGCCGCCTCTTACGCTGGCCGGCCCTTCACCGCAGCGCTCCAGCGGCCACAAGGCGGAACCGGCGCAGTGGGCCAGCTGAGCAGAGCTGAGCTGAGGTTAGATCATCCCGCGCTTTCTCCCAGTTTCCACCGGCAGCCAAGGTCGGCGGTGGGCGGCAACGCACCGCCATCGCATTTGCATCGGGACACGGAGTGGGGCGTGGCAGCCGCCCGTTCCCAGAAACCACCGCGCGGCGCCAGGCACTCTAGTGCCGTTTGTGTGACAGGCGAGGTGGCTGCGTGTCGTCAGGTCTCCATTTTGCACTGCCAGTAAGAGGAGCTAAGATATTGTCAGCTCAGAAATTGGGCGAGTAGTTCCTCTACACTGAGCGTTCCGAGAAACAGCATTGTGAAGGAAAAAAAAAACTATATGTAGAAGATTTAATAGCATGACATTTCGCAATTTTCATGAAGAACTAACTCAAGAACTGTCTTTCGTTCAGCTTTTGGCAATCAACCGGCTTAAGAAGACAGTGTTTACAACGTCGTGCTCCGCTCAGCGATGAATTTCGTGAACATCAGTCAAAAAATGGCTGTTGTCCAAAACACAGCGATGCTGCTGACATTTGGCTTACCGAGAGAGAGAGAGAGAGAGAGAGAGAGAGAGAGAGAGAGAGAGAGAGAGAGAGAGAGAGATCCCCAGGCACCTTGAATATACCAGTACATTCCATTTCTTATGAGGATGTAGCAGAAGAAATATGTTCCCAATGGATTCCGGACAATTTGACCGAAAGGGAAAAAAAGGCTCATGAAAACTGGTGCAACTAAACACTCAAAAAATTCAACAGAGGAAACGCAAAACCCACACAGAATATCACGAGAGACTAACCTTTGATGTACGCTGTCAGGAAAAAAATCGCAACACCAAACAATAATTAACGTAGACTCTCGAGTAATAAAATTTCGGACTTAAGATTACAAGATCACATGTTTATGTAAGCGCGAGATAAGCCATTTCAAACTGAAATGTTGCCACACTAATAGCCTATGTAACCGCTAGAATGTCGAATGCAAGCATGCAAACGTTTATGCACTGTGCTACGGATGTAACGGATGTCAGTTTGTAGGACAGAGTTCCATGCCCGTTGCACTTGGTCGAGCAACACAGGGTCGGTTAATTCTTTTCGTAGATGACGCTGACGTTGTCGACCAACGATGTCCCGTATCTGCTCGATTGGACACAGATCTGGTCATCGAGCAAGCGAAGGCAACATGCCGGCACTCTGTAGAGCATGCTGGGTTACAACAGCGGTGTGCGGGCGACCGTTATCCCCTTTGGAAACAGGATGCTGTTCATGAATGACAGCTGAAGAGGTCCAGTCACCAGACTGACGTGCAGATTTGTAGTGCGGATGCGTGGGACAACCACGAGAGTGGTCCTGCTGTTATACGAAGTCGAACACCGGACCATAACTCCAGGTGTAGGTCCCGTGAGTCCAGCACGCAGACAGGTTGGATGCAGGCCCTCGACTGGCCTCCTAAACAAAATACCACCACCACTGGCACCGAGTCAGAACCGTCTTTCACCAGAAAACACGACAGACCTTCACCCTACCCTCCAATCACCTCTTGCTTGATACCACTAAAGTCGCAAAAGACAGTAGTTTGCGATCACTAGAACGCGCATTACAGGGCGTCTGGCTCGGCTCTGTCCTTGTATAATCGATTTGTAACAGTTCGTTGTGTCACTGCGGTGCCAACTGCTGGTGCAGATGCAGTACGATGCATCAGAGCCACACGCAGAACACGATGGTCTTCCCTTTAGGTAGTGGGACGTGGCAGTCCGCAGCCCGGTCTTCATTCCACTGACATCCGCTGGCAGCTGTCACGTGCAGTTGTTACATTCCTACCAAGTCTTTCTTCAGTATCTTGCAAGGAACTTTCAGCTTCTCGTAGCTCTATTACGCGACCGCGTTAAAACTCAGTGATCCGTTAAAAATAGCGTCTTAGTCATCTTAAAGGCTCTTATTGGACTGACGTGAAATTTCAACAGACATCATCTTTTGGATGCGGAAGCACGCCTACCAACTTTCGTTTATGTCACGCAACTCCTTCGTGTTGCAGCTTTTTTTCCGTCAGTGTACTTGCACGAGCTGGAGACTCAGTAGCAGTTAAGCCGGCCGGAGTGGGGGAGAGGTTCTAGGCGCTACAGTCTGGAACCGCGTGACCATGCCTCGGGCATGGATGTGTGTGATGTCCTTGGGTTAGTTAGGTTTAAGTAGTTCTAAGTTCTAGGCGACTGATGACTTCAGAATTTAAGTCCCATAGTGCTCAGAGCCATTTGAACCATCAGCAACAGTTAACTGTACCGAGATCAACCAAAATAATGAAGAATATTTTGTTCCCGAAGCACGTGCAAGAAAATGGCTTTGTTGCGCTGCACTGCACACGTCGCTCTCAGTGCTTCACAGGATCTAGTAACAGGTAATGCTGTTTGGTGTACAACGATCCGGGCGCCACAGGTGGTCATGAAATAAGGGAAAACAAATGACAACGTCGCGTCGTTTACCGTGGCAGTGACAGCTGTAACTGAGTACTTCATTCGGCCAATTACTTCACTGCCCGTCCTCACTTGACTTATCGCCTAATGACATCTCTTTGGTTCCTCACTTTAAACAAAACATCTCTGGGCACCGATTTTCATCACGTCAAGCAGCTTTTCAATCATTGTACAGACATATTCCTGAGTTATGAGCATGAGAGTGGAAAATTTTGTTTTCAGAATAGGTTCGAACTCATGCCAAAGTGTACGAATTCTAGAAGTGGAAGGTTGGAGAAACAATAGAACGACTAATATCAAAATAATTTTTCTTTCATTATTTTTGTGACGACTTCACAGGTGGCCCACGCATGTTTCTCGCAGTACGTGTGGTAACCACCGCGCACGGGGCGTAGCCAAACACATCCGCCCGCCGTTGCTTACGGACCGGCAGCGAATTGAAAGTGGTCACTCGTGGCAAGTTAAAACTGCGACACAGTCCGAGTAGAGTCCAAGACGCAGACATCTGCTGATGCACTCGAAAATCATTACGAAGTACATGCCAGAGGGTGTTTTTTATTCCGCATTCCTTGTCACAGGGCTTTTTCCCGTTCCACTGGCAGATAGAGCGTGAGAACAACAAGTGCAGGTACGCTGTTGTCTAAATGCATCTGCGCGATCTCTGCAGAGTGAACTGGCAGCGATCCGAGGAAAATTCCTGCCTGTGAAGATGGATCTTCTGTTTACAACTCTTCGCCTCCTTCTATTGCCATGCAAGCTATTCCCTTAATACACGTCTTTACCACTCTGCCGCTTCTTCCAGCTACTGTTTTTCTTATATTCCTTTCCTCTAGCTCCTCATTTCTTATATTATCGATGCATTTAATTTTCAGACCGTTCCTTCAGTAGACATCTCAAATGCTTCGATTCTCTTCTCTCCTGGTCTTCCCGCAATCCACGGATACACTTCCACACAATGCTGTGCCCTACGGGGTGACCAGCCAGAACATTATGACCACCTACCTAACAGCCGGTATGTCCACCTTGGGCACGGATAACAGCCGCGACGCGTCGTGACATGGAAGTAATGAGGCCTTGGTAGGTCGCTGGGGGGAATTGGCACCACATCTGCGCACACAAGTCACCCAGTTCCCGCAAATTCCGGGGAAAGGGGGGGGGGGGGGGCGATGAACTGTGACGCCACGTTCGATCAGATCCCACACGTCTTCGATAGGGTGCACATGTGACGAGCTCGGGGGCCAGCACACCAACTCGAATTCGCCACTGTGATCCCCGGACCACTCCATCACACTCTTGGCCTTGTGACATGGCGCATTATCTTGCTGAAAAATGCCACTGCCGTCGGGAAACACGGTCGCCATGAACGGGTGTATGTGATCTGCAACCAGTGTATGATTACTCCTTGGGAGTCATGGTGCCCTGCACGAGCTGTATTGGAACATGGATGCCCACGTGAACGTTCCACAGAGCATAATGGAGCTGCCGCCGGCTTGTCTTTATGCCGCGGTACACGTATCGAGAAACTGTTCCCCTGCAAGACGACGGATTCGCGCCCTCCCATCGTCATGATCAAGAAGTTATCGGGATTCAACAGACTGTGCACCGCTCTGTCACTGCGCCAACGTCCAGTGCCTATGGTCACGTGCCCCTTTCAGTCGTAGTTGCCGACGTGGTGGTGTTAACACTGCCACGTTAGGAGGGCTCGGTGCTCTGTGTGTTCAGACACACTTGTACTATACCCAGCATTACAGTCTCATGTTAGTTCCTCCACAGTTCGCCACCTGTCCTGCTTCAACAGTCTGCCCAGCCAACGACGTCTGACATCTGTAATGAGAGTTGGCCACCTAAGCTCACGACGTGTGCACGTGGTTTCACCTTGGTTTCGCCACATGTTGAAGACACTCGCCACAGCACTCCTCCAATACCGACAAGTCGCGCCGTCTCCGATATGCTCGTGCCGAGCCTACGGGCCATCACAATCTGCTCTCTGTCAAACTCAGACAGATAGCGCGCCTTCCCCATTCTACACACGGACAGCACTCTCACTGATACCACACGCACCGTGCGTGTCTGACTGGCAGACATTCCTCGCCAGCTGACGCTGCTACCGCCTGGACTGGTTTACATCGATAGAGGGTCGGCGCCATCATCTTCTGATAGGTATTGTACTTAGATTCTAAAATATTTCGTCGTCACATTAACGCCCATATTGGAAACAAGAAGATCACGGTAACGATGGCACAGAGGCATGCTGCCGATATTACTTTCAGATCTATCCATTTCATCGCTGTATTTCGCTGGCAAAATGACAGTGCCGAAATGTGTCGGAAGCCTTCCTGAAGCCAACGAGCGCACGATCAACCTGGTCACCGACGTCTAAAGCGGTCTGGATCTTGTGGCCGAATATAGGTAGGTGAGGTCACGAGACCTCTGAAAATTCCTGGCAGATTAAAACTCTGTGCCGGACCGAGACTCGAACTCGGGACCTTTGCCTTTCGCGGGCAAGTGCTCTACCAACTGAGCTACCCAAGCACGACTCACGAGAACTCTGTTTATAGAATCCATACTTATTTTTAAAGAGGAGATTTTAGTTGTTCAGAAAGGTCGTAAATCATATTCTGTAACTGCAGAACAGATTGTCGACAACGAAAGAGGTCTATATTATGTGCATTTGACAGACGAGCCTTCTTCGAAACTGGAATGACCCGCAACCATGTAGAATGGCGTACGATAAAATTCTGCTAGAAGGGAGAGCAACCCCTTTCGCATAACGTCTGTACAGTCTCACTACTACCTCACTGGGTTCAGATGACTTTCCACCACTGAACACCTTTAGTTGACTTTCTCTCGAGTTATCACTTATGTCAATATCTGCCACTTGGTGTTTGTGCGACGGTTGAGAGGAGGAAATTTATTGCGACCTGTCGCTATTAAACAATTTCTGAAAATCGAACTTCGTATTTCGGTCTCCTCCGTGTCATCTTCCGTTTCGGCGCCACTACAATCACTGAGCGACTACAAGGTGATTTCAATTCGCCTACTGGCTAACTGTAAAACTGAAACTTGTTATGACATGAGATCTCTTGTCCACTTTTACTTTCTAATTGACCGAACTGTTCTCGCCTTCGTCTCGTTGCAATCACTGCGAGGTTTGGCGTTAAACATTGTCGCAGCGCGGCTGCGTCGACGTGTCCTCGGTAAGTTATCTCGCAGAGGAGACATGTACCGAACACGCGTCGATTATTAGTTAGGTTAGTTACTGTTTAACGTCCCGTCGACAACGAGGTCATTAGAGACGGAGCGCAAGCTCGGGTTAGGGAAGGATGGGGAAGGAAATCGGCCGTGCCCTTTCTAAGGAACCATTCCGGCATTTGCCTGAAACGATTTAGGGAAATCACGGGAAACCTAAATCAGGATGGCTGGAGACAGGATCGATTCCTCCCGAATGCGAGTCCAGTGTGCTAACCACTGCGCCACCTTGCTCGGTTTGCGTCGATTATTATCACCACAAATAAACGTTACTCGTCTGTTGTTAATGTTAGACTTTGAAGGCACTGTCTTTTTCCCCAAATACACAACTTTCGTTGACATACTTCTCCTTTTGATCTCGTCGTTTTACGTAGAGGTATACAGTCACTGCTTATCCTGATGTGAGCATATTCCGTCCTTACGTAATCGCCAGCCAATGAAGACCAAAGAACGTAGAACGTGAAAAATATTCGTGTAGTCGCAAATTTTCGTTCAGTGGAAGCAAAGAGTGACACGAACAAGATACTATAAATCCTGAACAGAGTGGAGGGACTTTGGGTGCTTGCGTAATCATTGTTTTCCGCGGTCCAACACACAGCCATTGTTTGAAAACTTAAGATGGCTAACATCAGTGTTGCCACCACAATATTATTTCAGACAAATACGTTGACGCAACACGTGGGTATCACATTCCTCTCGTAGACACTGGCTGCCTACGGGTGAGGCAGCTCCCTTCGGCTCAAACGCGCCATACGTCATAACGAAGTGTCTCTTAATTCTATATCTATTTTAAGTAAAGTTAAACTAAGCTTAAGGGCAGTATCCTGAATGGTTCAGCGCATCGTAACAGAAAAGGTAATCCCTCACAGAATATAAGTTCCGTATGCGCGCTAGCAAAAATAAAATTTAAAAAAAATTAAATAAAACTGCTAACGTGAGAATTGGATAACATCTTGTCCATATGTGTATCATAAGATGCCATTTGCTTTGAGTTTCACGAATCTGAAATGAAATTTTGTGAAGGTAATGAATTTAGAAACTGATCAGTTTATACCAACTGATATGCTGATTAATTTATATTAGTTCAAATTGCTATATTCTCTTGCAAACCACCTGTTTCTACATTTACATCAATATCCGCTAGCCACCACAGGGTGTGTGGCGGAGAGCACTTTCTGTTCCGCTGTTACTTCTGCTCCTCCTTGTTCTGGTCGTGAACGGTTCGCGCGATGGACGATTCGCTGCAAGACTCCGTGCGAACTCCAGTCTCTCTAACTTAACCTTCACGGACTTTCCCCGAGATACACGTAGGAGGAAGCACTATATCGGCCGATTCTTCTAAGAACGAAGGCTCCCAGAAACCTGACAGTAAAGCGCACCGTCATGCTGAATGCCCCTCTTGCAGCGTCTGCCACTGCATTTGGCTCAGTTTCCCGCGACGTTTTCGTGCTTACGAAGTGAACCTGCGACGAAACGCGCTGGTCTTGTATGTCTCCTCTCTGTTTCCTCTGTCACTCCTATCTGATACGGATCGCAGACTGAAGAACAATATTCGTCGGTAGAAGAACGGTTTTATAAGCTACAACCTCCGTGATTGCACAACAATTGCTGACAGTTCTTCCAATGAATTTCTCAGTCTGGCATCTGCCCTCCCTGACCTTTTTTTTTTTTTATGGTCATCCCACTTTAGTTCTCTACGCAGGCTTACGCCCAGATATTTAACGGACGCGGCTGCTTACAGTGACTGCCTAGCAATCATGGAATCGTACAGCAATGAGTCTTTCAGCCCACTTCAGTCCACCTGTTACGTTTGTTTACACTGAGGGTCAACTTCCAATTCCTGCGCCAAGCGTCATTCCTCTCTAGGTATTTCCGCATTAATCTACACTCTGCTAGCGTTGCGTCTTCTCTGAATACAACACCATCAGCCACGAAAAGCCACTAGATTGTTTATACCTCGTATTGTGAACGTTCGCTTGGGGTACGAGCGAAGTTACTTCTGCGTCTGAAGATTCCTCTTCGTTACCAATGACATGCATGTGACCGACAAGTCATGTGTTTCAGAAGATTTTTTTTTTCTTTAAAGAAAGGTCAAAAACTAAGTGGAGCAATGCTCAGTTGCTTCATTAGACATGATCCGATTATTTCTAGCAGACTGTTTTCCGTCATATTACGTCACTGTGATTAAAAATGGTTCTGACTTTCAATAAATGTTAGTAACGTTAAACTTTTTTTTAATGGAAAGTAAAACGATGTCTGTTTCACACGATGACAAATGATCGATTAAATATGAGTAAAATTACAAGCGACGTAGCATGTAAAGCAATTTTATCCTGCTGTAGAAAATGTCTTATGTTACGTCAGAGCCAACAGATGACGGCAAAGTGAGACATGAC
This sequence comes from Schistocerca americana, assembly GCF_021461395.2. Lineage (NCBI taxonomy): Eukaryota > Metazoa > Arthropoda > Insecta > Orthoptera > Acrididae > Schistocerca > Schistocerca americana. Next base: position 196,559,644 of record NC_060128.1, read on the forward strand.
AATAAATAGAAAGTTCGTAAGAGCACAACGCGCGCGAACTGTCTTGCGCCTGGTACTTATGAAGCCCGCTTCACTGGACTGCCGTACAGGTAGCCTGCACTGGCGGCGCAGCGTGGACTGGGTGGAGAAAGCAGGTGTGGTTACCGTGGGCCGTGCTGACAACAGAATGTGGCGCCGACCGGCGTGCATCTGCCCCTTACAATAACTGAGTGTTCATAGCCTCTGAAGATGTCTCCAGCACCTGGAGACGAAACGTTAGAATGGCGGCTTAACGATCAATGAACAAAAAAGTCAACAAGGATCTAAATACCCGTGTGAATGACTGCATTGTATGGCCAAACCACAGGTAAAACACACTTTTCCAGATCACAGTTAATTAAAATGGTCGTGAGACATCTCACTGATTTGTAACTAATTACAGATCTGTACAATTTATGCGGTTAGGATTAGTATCGAAGTAGTTAACCATAAATCACACCAAGACCAACCCGACACAGGAGGTTAATAGGATCGCGCCTGAGAAATAACTACGCATTTCTGCTCGGGTTCTCATATTTGTACAGTCGGAACGACAGTTGGTACATCTTGATGAACATGGGGCCACCCACGGAAACCAGTCCTGGTTTCTCCAGACAATCCGTGTTACGCCGTCAGTTCAGGCTACCCGTATAACAACCGACTGAAACAGCTTTCATAAACAGCAGGCGCAAGACGGCTCGAGGAATTACAGAATCAGAGTTAATTAAGCTCCTAATAAAAAAGGGAAAAATCACAACACTATAAAATAATTAATATAGAGTGATGAAATTTCCAGAATGCATTAGCTGGCTAACATATTTCAGTGATTAACATTGGAATATTACAGGTGAGGTAAGTCATTGCAAATGTGAAATACTGGTACATTAATAACAGGTGTAACCCGCCAGAATGTCGACTGCAAGCATGGATACGTGCATGTATTGTGTTGCCAGTCTGTGGGATGGAGTTCCAAGCTTGTTGGTCCTGATCGGTCAATACAGGGACGGTTAATGCTGGTTGTGAATGACACTGGAACTGTCCGATGGTGGCCCACATTTGATGGACTGTAAACAGATCTGGTGATAGAGCAGGCCAAGGCAACATGCCATAGAGAATCTTGGGTTCCAACAGCGGTACACGGGCAAGCATTATCCTGTTGGAAAACACTCCCTGGAATGCTGCTCATGAGTGGCAGCACAACAGGTCGAATCACCAGATTGACGCATAAATTCGCAGTCAGGGTGTGTGGGATAACCGCGACAGTGCTCGTGCTGTCACGCGAAATCGCACCGCAGACCATAACAGGTCGGGTGCAGGTCCTCATCTGGCCTCCTCCTAACCAACCCACGGCCATCACTGGCACCGAGGCAGAACCAGCTGACATCAGAAGACACGACAGATCTACACGCTACCACCCAGTGAGCTCTCGCTCGACACCACTAGAGTCGCAAATTGCGGTGCTCCGGGGTCAATGGAATGTACGCTACAGTGCGTCTGTCTCGGAGCTGTCCCTGCGTTTTTTAACAGTCTGTTGTGTCACTGTGTTGGCAGCTGCTGCTGCAGATGCAGTACGATGCCCCTGAGCCATACTCTCTCGGTTGCGCGACATGGTCGTCCGGATCCTTGCCTTCTTGCGACCGCACCTTCCCGTGACCGGCGCTGCCTTCAGCCACGTGCAGTGGCTACATTCCTGGCCAGTCTTTCTGCAGTATCGCAAAGGGAACATCCAGCTTCTCGCAGCACTGTTAAACGACTTCGTTTACGCTCAGTGAGGTGCTGATAATGGCGTCTTTGTCGCCTTAAACGCATTCTTGACTAACCTCAACTCACCACGTTAAATCTCAAAGATAACTAACGCTCACGACCGTTACTGTGGTATTCAAAGCAAATATGATTTGCACCCTCATACTAGCGCTGCTAGCGCCACTGTTAAGCGACTGCTGCAAAATACGAGTAGAGATCATCTTTCTGGTGTATAAACACGCCTGCCAACTATCTTTTATGTTGTACAACTCCTCCTTCGTGATGGGATTTTTTTCCGTCAGTAAACAAGTAGCCTATGAACAACCACAGCCTGATAACTGTATATACTGGTAGCTGTCTGCTGCATGTTTCAGCACAAACGTTAGGAAAAATATCGCATAAATAAATAAATGATTTGGAATCTGGTGAAGAAAGCAGTTTAGCCGCCAAAATTTTGAGATCAAATTGACGACGACCACCTTCGATACACAGGTTTCCATTCTGCCTTGTGTAGATTAATGCACACGATGTAACATTTCGGTAGGAATTTTAGCGCAGGCAACAGTAACGCTCGTATGTCGCTATCACCACCTACTGTAGATTGTATTTCAACGTGAACAGTGCGTTTAATTTCCCCCACGCGAAAAGACTTGCGAGGGGACCAAATCTGGTGAACGGATTGGTCAACATAAAGGTGCCCTTTGTCCTATCCAACGAGTTAGAAGAAAAGTTGTGAAGACACCAATCAGCAGTACGTCACAGAGTGTGCATTGTACAACAGCCGTGCTGATTCCACTTGTTCCTCATGGCCTGCAAATGGCTCTGAGCACTACGGGACTTAACTGCTGCGGTCGTCAGTCCCCTAGAACGTAGACCTACTTAAACCTAACTAACCTAAGGACATCACACACATCCATGCCCGAGGCAGGATTCGAACCTGCGACCGTAGCGGTCGCGCGGTTCCAGACTGTAGCGCCTAGAACCGCTCGGCCACTCCGGCCGGCCTCATGCCCTGCAGTAGAACGTCTTTTGGTATTCGTGGAAGTTAGTCTGTAGCAGATTGCAATATTTCTTTCTATGAAAACATGGGATATGAGCTGGTGGTTCACCACGCCACACGACACATTTACACTCCGTGGACACTGATGTTCTACCTGTTGAAGTACACTGATATTCTTTACGGAACAAGGGTGCATGTTTCAGACTTTAACTTGGCAATGATCTGTAAATGTTGCTTAATAACTAAACAAGATACATGTTAAATCCGGTGTCATTTATCTTGATGCCCCGTGTAAAAGTTCATACAATTTTCAAAATCACTCTCATGCACCTCTTGATGGATAGAGTCGTGTTACGGTTGGGACTTGCAACGGTGGAGACAGTGTGCCGGGGACTGCCGTGTAGATTTACAGTATCATCAGTCTGGACCTTGACCTGAACTACACGCTCTTCTGCAGTCACTCTGTTGCTTCTGCTACGTTTTCTAGGTCCTGTAATTCCAGTTCAACGTAAGAGAGTCATTTGATTTATTTAATTCCTCGCTTTTTTTCATACATCAAAGATCAGTTGCGAGCACATGATTTATTCTTAATCGATTGCTTCAGAATGAAGGCCCTGTGTTCCTATAACTTAAATTCTACGTAATAAAAGTATCTGTTCACGTAAAATAACAATATTGGCCGCTACATGTAGCTGCTTGAACTTATCCTGGCCGAGCGGTTCTAGGCGCTACAGTCTGGAACCGCGCGACCGCTACGGTCGCAGGTTCGAATCCTGCCTCGGGCATGGATGTGTGTGATATCCTTAGGTTAGTTAGGTTTAAGTAGTTCTAAGTTCTAGGGGACTGACGACCTCAGCAGTTAAGTCCCATAGTGCTCAGAGCCATTTGAACCATTTTTTTAAAACTTATCCGTCTTTCTTCATATCGATGAGTTTACTTGTATTTACCGTGTAAGGTTTCTTCGTATGGCTCAAGTTTTCGTATTTGTTTTCCCTCGATTTTGAAACACGCATTGGAAGTCACAACCTTGTCTTACGCGCACTGACCTAATAGGTTTTGATGGGGACAGCTTCAATTAACTAATCCTGCGAAGCCTGGTACGAGAACACCGTTCAACCTAAACTAACTGAAGCATCAAATTCCAAAACGTTTCAAGACTGGATTAATAAGAAAATAAGTTAAAATGCCGGTTTTAACGCTTCAAATGGTCAACGTAGTCACCCAGACTACGACGCACAGAACGTCCATACAACCATACGAAATTTTCAGGAATGCCTTCTTCGGTTACTTCATCAAAGCGTTGACCCCTCGTTTGAATTCCTGCACTTTGTCCTTTTGTGCTAGGTGGGTACTAATAATACTAGCTCTCGTTACCCGTGACGTTTCCTTCCAGACAGAAATTGTTCGCGTTTCGCATTTCAATCACGCCGCGGCAGGCGTCAACGCGGAGTTGTTTTTTGAGGGAATCACGGTGTGTAGGACAAAATTTGCACACACTTTCCTCTTCTCCAAAACATTCTGGAGAATGTCTCGAACACTTGGTACAGAAACGTTGCTCCACTGTAATTTGTCAAACAACAATATTCACGCACTCCGGTCGCATGTCCACTACTTAATACTGCCTGCTCACAACTGGTTAATGCGATGCACACCTGTTGTTGTTAGTTCAAGTTGCCATCGTCGTTAACGCGCTGACGTCGCTTATTCGCCAGGAGTAAGATAATTTTCGGTACGTGTTGGACAGACGGTGTACTGCGAACATGCAGACAGAAGCGGCGTCTGTGAATACTATTGTGATCCACTGAATCATTGGCACCAGCGTCACTGGATATTGTAAAAATGTTCTTTTAATTCAGAAGGCAGCAATTCCGAGGTAAGGCCTGTTTGCCACCACAAGACTGACGTCACAGCTCACCATAACAGAAGAAGAAGCCGCCTAGTGGCAGGTGGGCGGACGTGGAGCGTGCCAAGTGCGTTAAGACCAGACTAGCAGGCTAATTCTGATTATTATTATTATTCTCTATTAAATAGTGTGGTTGCAACAGAGGTACGCCATGTGGGAGCTATATGTTTTAGTTTTTGTACGAAACGATAATTAACGAACACCATGCAGTGTTTTTGTACGTTTTTCAAAAATTTAAAATCATGTTAAACATTATATAAAGGCCTGAACCTGCAATCTCACACAAACAAACGATGACAAGATATCCCTAAACAAACCTACGAGAGGTGTGGTTTTGAGAATCTGCACATGCATCAATATTTAAATGACTGATCAGAGGCCGCTGGTTGGCATTTAGAACAGCACCTTTGAAGGCCAATTCTCTTTCTTTTTCATAAACAAAAGCACGTGTATTCACTTAAGCTGGCGTAGACAACTGCCGATGCCTACGATTTGCAAACTGCGATTGCTCATGGACTACTTGTAACGGAATCCTAAAAAAAAAAACTCAACTGTCTTTCTAATTTATTCCAGTTTCATTTCTCCGATGACAATGGGTGTTGTTCTATTCTGAAACAGATCACTTTTTAAAATACTGTAAGTACACATGAGAGTAATTTTTAAAAGACGTATGTGGCCTGTAGCTGCTGGCCCTCGGCTACACCTCATTTCTGAGATGACAACACATCAACAGCTACTTGGGTTTCACAAGCGTACGACATACGGCGTTTATGTGATTCTCGTTGTACAGAACAAAAGTCTTACGTGTTATCTGTTTCGTCGCCAGACTGCGTACCTATAAAAATTCTGAGCACGTAGAGAACCGCCAAGGCGAACGCGTAGCAACAGTCATACAGTCATGGAGGGGATAACAAAGACAGCAGCCGAGAGGGAACAAAAAGCAGGTAGATGCACGCAACGCGGTACTCAACAGTTTGATCCCTGCAGCCCCCAACGGTACTTACCTGCAAAGAAAACACAAACAGGATTAGTTCATTATGCAACAAGAGACAAAAATGTTCTGAACTATCGCTGACAACCACACACGCCGAGTATTCCAGTAGCGCTACCGCCAACGAGAGATCTCGCTCCACTTTATGGAACCGCTCGCGTCGGCGGCACTCATTACCACACAGAGAACAAGCAATAGCAGTTCTTGTTTCTCGGGTGTGTCTCTCTTTCCGTTTGTTTCCTGCTCCCACTTAAATCGTAAATTCCGGAAATGCCTTTCACTTGTTACACAAAATGCAACGTCACACTGAGAGGTTCATTCAAAAACAGTATGACACAAGTAATTGTTCTAACTTACCTTTTACGTTAAAAACCAGTTTCGAAACCACGGCCCGACATGGAGACATAAGTTGATGCATACTTTATATTTGCATAAACGTAACCTCACTGAATTTCGCTAAGACCTCTTCCATTATATCTGAAAAATGATTTCGAAAAATACAAGAAAATAAAATATTTTTAGAACATGTTTTCAGGAAAATAAGGAACACATTTTGTGCAACTCGTGACTCACAGCATGCAAGTACTTAAAAAAATATCATATCTGAACCGTCAAGAGGTGGTTCTTTATTAGCTACCGGCTTCGATCATTTGCTCGTCTTCAGGTGTAGTAACATTATTTTCAACAGCATGCACGGCAACATTCGTTCTGCGTTACTGCTAAAATGAATGTCGTCTGTGTCACTGCAGGCAATATTAAAATGCAGTTTCCTATTGTGTGCAAGCTCTCTGATGGTGAATGATGAAAGTTTCACGAGAGTTTATGACAGGCGAAGACATGGCCCATCCTCCGTATCTTTTCCGCTAGCGCTGCTGTACTATTCTCACACCCGACGTGGTGGGACAGCCTCTGGCGGCACGCAAATGGAAAATGGGACCATCATCTTTGGCAGTCCTCGATAGGGATGGGAAAAACAGAGTGTCTAAAAGTTCAAAATGTTCAAATGTGTGTCAAATCTTATCGGACGCAACTGCTAAGGTCATCAGTCCCTAGCCGGCCGCTGATGGCCGAGCGATTCTAGGCGCTTCAGGTTGGAACCGCGCGACCGTTATGGTCGCAGGTTCGATGCCTGCCTCGGGCATGGATGTGTGTGATGTCCTTAGGTTAGTTAGGTTTAAGTAGTTCTAAGTTCTAGGGGACTGATGAGCTCAGATGTTAAGTCCCATAGTCCTCAGAGCCATTTGAACCATTATCTGCCATGACTGTCAAATGATAAAAGAGGAAGAAAATTATTCGAAAAGTAATAGTGCCCAATAAAAATAGGAAGTAGCGGACCTGCTGCCTGTCTCTACATAATACGCCTTTATCCGTTTGTTCTTCAAAATTAGTTTTCACTTTTAGCACTGACTATTCGTGATGGCCAAATAGTGATAAGATCCCCGGCTACAACTCCATTTTTTAGCAGCTTCAAAAAATTTGAATAAATGGAAGAAGAGTCCAATGAAGTTTTGCGAGCTCCTGTGGAGTGTGCAAACTTATGTCAGGTCCAGCGTTTTCATGAAGAAGTTCGTTTGCATTTTTGTGGTGACGAACACGCTGATGGAATTTCTTCAGTTTCCTGAGAGTAGGACAATGCACTACAGAACTGATTGTTGCACCATGAGGGAGGACATTAAACTGAAAAACTACTTCAGAATCTCAGAACACACCCGTCACAAGTTTACCGGCTGACAGTGCCGCTTAGAACTTTTCCTTCGGGGGAAAGGTTGTGTGGGGCCACTAAATGGATTGCCGTTTCCAATACGGTTTGATGAACCCATGATTCATCGCCTGTGACAGTGTTCAACAGAAAACTGACATGAATAAGCCTCGTAACTCGCAAGCAATTCCGCACAGATGATCCATATTTGCCCTTTGTGGCCTCCTGTTACGTAGTGAGCAACCCATCGGGCACACACCTTTGAGTACCCCAACTGATGGAGGCGTGTGTCAGCGCTACCAACACGACGTACAATTGAGCAGCGAGGTGTGTGTTTGTGGCCCTATGATCACGCGGAACGAGAGTGTCCGCACGTTCCAACATTGCAGCGGTCACAGCTGCGACGGGCTGGCACGCGGGAGACCGGACTGGTTTGCGATGATCACGGCTTTCCAGTCGTGTAGGGTCCAACCGACATCGTGACAAGCCCAGGAGAGGCACTGCAGGCGATGTCGTGCTTTTAGCAGAAACGCTCGTTTACCACCGTAGCCCATTAACGCCAAACTTCGCCGCACTGTACTAACGTTTGTCGTATGTCTAACATTGGTTTTCACCGTTATTTCACGCAGTGTTGCCTGTGTGTCAGCACTGACAAATCTATGCAAACGCCGCTGCTCTCTATCATTAAGTGAAGGTCGTTGGCCATTGCGTTATCCGTGGTGAGAGCTAATGCCTGTAATGTGGTGTTGGGGCACACCTTTGAGATTGTTAACCTCGGAGTACTGAATACTCCAACGATTTCCGAAAAGGAACGTCCCATGCGTCTAGCTCCAACTACCATTTCGCGTTCAAAGTCTGCTAATTCCTGTCTTGCAGCCATAATCACGTCGGAAACCTTTTCACATGAATTACCTGAGTACAAACGACAGCTCCACCAAAGCACTGCTCTTTTATACTTTGCGCCGGCCGCCGTGGCCGTGCGGTTCTAAGCGCGTCAGTTTGGAACCGCGTGACCGCTACGGTCGCAGGCTCGAATCCTGCCTCGGGCATCGATGTGTGTGATGTCCTTAGGTTAGTTAGGTTTAAGTAGTTCTAAGTTCTAGGGGACTGATGACCTCAGTAGTGCCATTGTGCTCAGAGCCATTTGAACCATTTTTTTTATACTTAGTGCATGCGATACCAGCGCCATCTGTGTACGTGCTTATCGCTTTCTCATCACGTTTATCACTGCAGTGTAAAGCTCTATACGCAAATTCCGCTGGAATATGAAAAAGAATTGGAATCTTACAACCAAGAGGACGTGAAATGCCGTAATAATATTTTTATGCAAGAGATGAAAAGCAACATTAAAATTCCCTAATGCTCATGGCTAGAAGAAGTGATGTATAGTGCGTTTCATGCACGACACACTGTCCAGCTTTGCGTACCAAGGAGGCGGGTTCCGATCGCCACATACGCAGCACCTTGATCATTGGATTCTGCCAGGTGACGTATTGATTTTAGCAAAATTGAGCTAAGTTAGGAACGAGCTTAATAAGGAGCCCATGAAAGTCGTTGTCCCATTTAGTACTTTCAACTAGGAATTAAATGATGTACTTAAATCGATTGTTCAGTGTATACCTCGATACGTAGAACAAACTACTAGAACAAAAATTACAGGGCAGTGGTGAGAAATCGAACTAACAGAGCAAGATGGAGCCTTTGAAGCAAGTATTGATTGGCTGTTTCACTTTTTATTGCAGTGAGATTCAAGGTTTTAATTGTGAGGGAAAAGCGATTTTTTTTTTTTTTACGGGCCTGTGTGGATTCTGCAAATCCTAACAAAGCACTCCGCAGCTCTCCTCCCCGCTGCCCTGCCCCAGCATGTAGGCGACGCAAATGTCGAAGGTCATACCTCGACCAAAGAGTACTTTTCGCTCCCACTAACATATATGGTAAACTCTTTAAGATAAAATCATCTGACTATTTGACGTCCAATACAGCGGTACCATACAGTATAATACTTTATTCGCTCTTCTTAAATTCCGTATGTGGCGTTTATGCCACATTCCTGCCTCTGCTTGTTACATTTTGGTTGCTATGTTTTAACCCTTACCTTCCCATGTCATTTCTTCGTCACACTCTGTCCCAGGTGCGGCCTGATAGACCGCTGTGTTTAACCAACTATAAAATTGCAATCGGCTGTTTCAGTGAAACAGTTCTGTTTTTTATGTAACAGGTTACGTTAATAACACAAAAATATATATTAAAATACATTTTAAAGTTAATTTTTACGAAAAATCCCTTTCAGACAAAACAGTTCCACGAAATGAACATAATACTACAAGATAATAATGTTAATGCCATGAGAACTCATCTACCCTGTATTCTAAATTTTACTTTCTGCTATATTTTGACTGTTTATTATACATGTAATAATAAAAACATAGACTCCCATAAAACATCCAAAAAATGAAAATCAGAATAGTATTTTTCTGGGTTTTAAATTTCTTCTCAGAGCTTTTCTTCGCACACGCTGGACATTTTTCTATAGAAATCAAGCTAGATTGGCTTGTTGCAACAATGACATGTATAAGACGTCTTTTTCTTCTTCTTCTCTCGCCCAACGGATCACCGTGTTTTTGTCCTCTGCCAGGTTCCCGTAGACGTTCTACACTGAAGAGCCTAAGAAACTGGTACACCTGCCTAATATCGTATAGTGCCCCCGCAAGCACGCAAAAGTGCCGCGACACGACGTGGCATGGACTCGACAAATGTCTGAGCTCTGCACAGGGATCTGACAGCATGAATACTGCAGGGCTGTCCGTTAATCCGTAAAACTACGAAGGGGTGCAGACCTTCTCTGAACAACAGGTTCCGTGCCATCCCAGAAACCCTCCGCAACGTTCATGTCTCGGGAGTTTGGTGGGCAGCGGCAGTGTTTAAACTCAGAAGAGTGTTCCTGAAGGCACTCTGTAGCAACTCTGGACGTGGGGGTGTCGTATTGTCCTGCTGGAATTGTCCAAGTCCGTCGGAAAGCAGAATGGACAGGAATGGATGCAGGTTATCAGACAGCATGCTTACGTACGTGTTACCTGTCAGAGTCGTATCTAGACGTATCAGGGGTCGCATATCATTCCAACTGCACACGACCCACACCATTACAGAACCTCCACCAGATTGAACATTCCCCTGCTGAGATGCAGGGTGCGTGGATTCATTAGGTTGTCTCCATACCCGTAAACGTCCACCCGCTCGATACAAGTCGAAATGAGATTCGTCGGAGTAGGGAACATGTTTCCAGTCATCAACAGTCCAATGTCAGTGTTCACGGGCTCAAGCGAAGCGTAAAGGTTCCTATCGTGCAGTCATCAAGGGCACGCGAATGGACCTTCGATTCCGACAGCCCATATCGATTACGTTTCGTTGAATGGTTCGCACGCTGTCACCTGTTGATGGCCGAGCATTGAAATTGCATAAATTTGCGGAAGGGTTGCACTTCTGTAATGCAGAACGATTCTCTTCAGCGGTCGTTAATCCCGTTGTGGCAGGTTCTGTTGCGGCTGTAGAAATGTCGCAGATTTGATGTTTCTCCGGATTCCTGATATTCAACGTACACTTGTGAAATGGTCGTACGGGAATAGCCCTACACCATCGCTACCTGTGTCTCGCTACTCGTGCGCCGACTATAACACCACATTCGAACACAGTTAAATCTTGATAACCTGCCTTTGTAGCAGCACTAACCAATCTAACAACTGCGCCAGACACTTGTTGTATTATATAGGCGTTGCCCACCGCACCGCCGTATTCTGCCTGTTTACATATCTATTTGAATACGCATGCCTACACCACTTTCTTTGCCGCTTCAGTGTTCAAGCGCCTATCAGTATCTGCGATGCTCTGGCTTTCCGCCAAAAGAAACTGACAGCTCTCTGCCTGGAACTCATCTCCGTTCCAGTCGACATTTTGAAGGTTACGTATAACGCGCTACCATGTATCAAAACTTGACGAAGTTACAGAGGCTGAAGTGGGAATATTCCACGATGTCGCAAAACAAGTGATTCATTTTTTCAACCGACATTAGCCGAGAAAAAAAAGTATTGCATTATTTATTCAACATCCCTTTGTAAGGAGCCTCTTACGTGAGGAAGACATTTTTACCAGTTTTAATAAATTATTGTCTCTTATTGATGTATTCATGATAGCTAGGAAGTGCTGTAGTCCGTAGCCGGCCGTGTGTCGGAGAGCATTTCCCAGGCTGGCTGGCTAGGTGACGAAGCGACCATTTGTCGCGCGTAGTGGGGTGGGGCTCGGCGCTGGACCCTAGCAACAAGCGTCAGCCTGGGAAATATACGTGACGGGAAGTACCGCCAAAGTCACCGATTTTGTTTATTTATATTTAATAATTAAAGTCATTTATGACAACATGAATACTAGGGGGAGCCTCTGGATGTTTAAAGCTATTTATCATAATTTTGCCTCGTTAAAATTCACACCCGTTCATTAACAACTGCATACCTTAGTAAGTACGAATTTGATCGGAAATCCACGAACTGTGACGAAACTAGTAAGAGATACGGACTGCGCGCCAAAGTCGGCAGTCGGCGTTAAGAGCTCTTCCTGTCTTGTTCGATGGTAGCCATGCTCTCGGTTACGAGTAGTTTGTGACATGAGTGTTTCATTTTAATTTCGAGTAAATAGATACCTCAACGTTGATCGACAGCAATTTCAGATAATTAGCTTCCGTCGACAGAGACATCCAATGCGCCAATGAAGAATCTGCACGGGACGACATTTACGAGAGCTACACCGCGCACAGGTAGGAGGAAATCCGACGACACGACCCACCAAGGCGGATCGAGGAAGGTCCGACTTACACTCGCAAATTCCGGGTGGAAATGCTGACCAGTTATACTGTACGTCACATATACCACCCTCTACGGACCCGCGGCTAAGCTGAGTAATAACAGTATCAGTTTAGAAGCGAGGGGATCTTGCACGCTGTAATACGCTATATTAAAATTAACCATCAAACTTTGTTGAAATAACTTACGGGTTTGCTGCCGGGTGACGTTGTCGAACACCGCCGATATTTCGACAGGAGCACACCCTGCCACTCTCAAGGCACAAATGCAAGGAAGAAAAATGTGCAAGCAAATTTAATACCTCGGTTCACAGAGGAGAAACAAGGGAGTCATCACACACAGAACAAGTGTCAACACAAAGATAACCAACATCAGAAGTATCGATAGTTACTATTAATCAAAAGGTGAGGTAGCACTAATTCTGTCCCTCTGTTTTTTGATGAGAGACAGAGCCGGATTCCAAGCAGCATTTAAAGAAAATCCACCATCTCTGTTAATAAGATTGCTTGATAGTCTGATTTCAACAGCTTCCTTAATAACACTATCCCAATAGCTGGACGTGCAAGCCAGAATCTCCGTGTTGTTGTATTCCATAGGATGACCGGTGTCAAGGCAATGTTCTGCAGTAGCGGATTTGCTCGGATGTTGTAAGCGTGTGTGACGCATATGTTCAATACACCGGTCTTCCACAGTCCTGATTGTCTGACCAATATATGACATGCCACAACTGCAAGGAATACGATAGACCCCAGCCTTACGCAAACCAAGATCATCTTTTACGGACGCCAACATGGCCTCAATCTTAGAAGTGGTCGAAAAACACATTTCACATCATATTTCCGCAAAAAAACGGCCAATCCTGTTGGAAATGCTTCCTGCGTAAGGCAAAAAGGCCGTAGACTTAGGTGACACTTCGTTGCTATCGTCACTCACCCGTTGCACAGAAGGCTGATGGCGCAACGCACGTTTGATCTGCCTCTCACTATAACCATCCTGACGAAAGGTGACTTCGAGATGTGCTAGCTCAGCTGCCAAACTTTCAGGGTCTGAGATAACGTGGACCCTGTGAACTAAGGTGCGAAGTACTCCTTCATGCTGAGCTGGACGGTGACAACTATCAGCTCGCAGATACAAGTCAGTGTGGGTGGGCTTCCTATAAACAGAATGTCCCAACATACCATCAGTCTTCCTTTTGACCAACACATCAAGGAAGGGAAGGAATCCATTCTTTTTCACCTCCATAGTGAACTGAATATTCGGGTGGATTGAATTCAGATGTTCAAAAACCGGTTTAAATTCTCACTACCATGAGGCCACACAACAAAAGTATCGTCTACATATCTGAAAAAACACGCAGGTTTCAAGGTCGCTGACTTGAATGCACGTTCCTCAAAGTCCTCCATAAACAAATTGGCCACTATAGGTGACAACGGGCTTCCCACTGCAACTCCATCAGTCTGTTCGTAGTACTGACCATTGAATAAAAATTGGAAGTCAGCACATGTGGAAACAAATTTGTTAACTCGACACCAAACTTAACCTCAATTAGCTGCAACGAATCAGAAAGAGGAACGCGAGTGAAAAGAGAAACCACAATAAAATTGACTGAAATATCAGAGTCATTCAAACGCAATCCCTGCAATCGACGTAAGAAATCTGCAGAGTTCTTAATGTGGTGTTCACACCTACCTACTAGTGGGCTGAACAAACTAGCAAGATGTTTAGTTACACGATATGTCGGAGCACCAATATTAGAAACAATAGGCCTCAACGGGACAGCCTCTTTATGGACCTTAGGGAGGCCATATAATCTAGGTGGTACAGCACAGTACGAATTAAGACTCTTGATAGTCTCCTGTGACGGAGAACTTTTCTTCAGGAGGTTATTTGTCTCTCTCTCAACACTCTAACAAGGGAACCTCCCCATCGCACCCCCCTCAGATTTAGTTATAAGTTGGCACAGTGGATAGGCCTTCAAAAACTGAACACAGATCAATGGAGAAAAGAGGGAGAAGTTGTGTGGAACTATGAGAAAAAAAAGCAAAATATACAAACTGAGTAGTCCATGCGCAAGATATGCAACATCAAGGATAGTCCGAGCCCAGGAGCGCCGTGGTCCTGTGGTTGGCGTGAGCAGCTGCGGAAGGACAGGTCATTGATTCAAGTCTTCCCACGAGTGAGAAGTTTAATTTTTTATTTTCAGACAATTTGAAAATTTTAAAAACATATGTTTTGACAGAGCACAAGGAAAACTGTGCGACTGTGAAACTGTTGCATTCATTTGTTGCAGTTTATGTGACAGACTCTTATGTTTTCATCACTTTTTCGGGAGTGATTATCACATCCACAAGAAAACCTAAATCGGGCAAGGTAGAAGAATCTTTTTACCCATTCGCCAAGTGTACAAGTTAGGTGGGTCGACAACATATTCCTGTCATGTGACGCACATACCGTCACCAGTGTCGTATAGAATATATCAGACGTGTTTTCCTGTGGAGGAATCGGTTGACCTATGACGTTGCGATGAAATGTTTTCGGTTCCCATTGGAGAGGCACGTCCTTTCGACTACTAATCGCACGGTTTTGCAGTGCGGTCGCAAAACACAGACACTAAACTTATTACAGTGAACAGAGACGTCAATGAACGAACGGATAGATCATAACTTTGCGAAAATAAAGAAAGTAAATTTTTCACTCGAGGGAAGATTCGAACCAAGGACCTCTGGCTTAGCAGTTCCTCACGCTAACCACGGGAGCACGGCGCTCCTAACCTCACATTATCGTTGATGTTGCATATCTTGCGCATGGACTACTCAGTTTGTATATTTTGCTTATTTTTTTCATAGTTCCACGCAACTTCTTCCTGTTATCTCGATTGATCTGTGTTCAGTTTTTCAAGGCCTATCCACTGTGCCAACTTATAACTAAATCTGAGGGGGGTGCGATGGGGAGGTTCCCTTGTTAGTAGGGTCACCGCCGATTTTGCGATACGCCGAATCAGAAAGTAGACACTGCATCTTTTGAATGTAATCGTGCTTGTTCAACAAAACGGTGGCGTTTACCTGGTCCGCAGGTAAGATAACAATATCAGAATCCATTCTAAGTGAATGTAAAGCAGCCGCCTCAGCTGCTGTAATGTTACACTTGGGTGGACGGGTCCCAGAAAAAAAAAAAAGTTCTTAAATTAAAAATCAACCACTATCAGTCGGACCTGACGGCTAGCTGAGTAGATGTTACTACCACAAGTGGCAACCTCTCGTTTACATATTTTCTAAATCGGCTAGAAACGTAATCGTGTATTCTTTGGAGAGTGCTGTACACGGACAGTCAGTTTTTATTTATTCGTTCGGCATATACAAGGCAAATACTACAGTGTCATTACAATCCACCAGGATATTACAACACTACACAATGCTACTTATAGTTTTGAGCCAATCTATGGCTAGGTCAGGCATGTAATGTATGTCCTTCAGTTCACCACTATATCCTACCACTTCACACACCAGTAGGTGGCCCATTGTCTGGATTTCACCACATTCACACACGGGACTCTCCGCAAGTCCCCACTTATTCATTAGATGTTTGCATCTTCCCACGCTTGTTCTAAGGCGATTTAAGGCTACCCAGAGCTTCCGAGGGAGATCAAAACCATTTATCTTCTTGCTGGGGTCATCGATAAGCTTTTGGTTCTTGTGTGTCCCTTTGCGCCATGATTCACCCCAGGCTAGCTTTGGGCGTAAGTCCTGTAATTCCCTGCCAATCTTCCAAAAGGGGGACCTAGATTTTAGCCTGTTGATGGGTGATAAGTCTTGGTGTATAGGGAGTTCTGGATTGTGTACGATCTTCCTATATATTCTTCAGGTCGCCATGGAGCGCCTTATATCAGGGGGTTCTATGTTGGCAAGGACTGGGAGCCAGTCACATGGGGTAGCCCTAAGTGTGCCTGAGATAATTCTCATCGTCTCTTTCAATTGGGTGTCTACTTTATTTACGTGCGCACTTTTCGCCCAGACTGGTGAACAATATTCAGCCACGCTGTACACGAGGGCTAAAGCTGACGTCCTTAGTGTATTAGCTCCGCACCCCCATGATGTTCCGGCCAGTTTAGACATAATGGCATTTCGAGATTTTAATTTCTGTTTGGTGTCTTCCAGATGGGAGCTAAACGTTAGTGTACGGTCTAATTTCACTCCCAGATATTTGGACTTATCTTCATGTCTGATATGCCGGTCATTCAGGGAAAGCTGTAGTTTCCTGCTTGAAGCTCCGTTATTAAGGTGCATTATGGTACTGGTCGTTTATTGGGGTTGGGATGCAAATGCCACTTAAGGCAGTAGGTGTTCAGCGCTTCAAGGTCCGCATTCAATGTTTTTTCAAGATCTTCGAAATTTTTGCTTTGGTATGCGATGGCCAGATCATCCGCATACGCAAATTTACGCGACCTGATGCTCGGCATATCAGATATGTATAAATTAAAAAAGGTCGGCGCCAGGGCTGACCCCTGCGGCAGGCCATTGTTTATGACCATGCTTTTGCTGCTCTTTGCATGGAGATAGAGCTTGATCTTCCTGCCTGTCAGCATATTTTTTAGTAATGTGTACGTCTGATTGGATTTGATAATTCGAGTAAGCTTGAGCAGTAGTCCTTCGGTCCAGACAGTGTCATAGGCTGATGTAAGATCTATTAATACCAGGCCAGTTTTCAGCGTGTTCTGATAGCCTTTCTCTATATATGTTGTAAGGGACAGAACTTGTTCACAGCAGTTCCTTCCCACACGGATCCCTGCTTGATAGTCCGGGAGGTTCGCCTCAATGTATGGTGCTAGTCTGGCCAGTAATATTCTGTCAAATAGTTTGTAAGAGGTATAAAGCAGTGAGATCGGTCTATAGTTCTTTGGATTATCTCCATCCTTCCCTGGTTTCAGTACCGCTATTACCTTAGCTTCTTTCCATAACTTCGGGAGTGCACCTGATTTAATGCATTCCGTGAAGAGCTTGGCCATCCATTTCCTCCCAATGGGTCCCAGCTCCCTCAGAAATTCTGGGAGGATTTCGTCGGGTCCGGCTGCTTTCCCTGTTTCCATTAGTGTTAGGGCCTGGGTAATCTCCTCGACGTCTACTGCTTTGACAATATCTAGATTGAAACTTCCTGGCAGATTAAAACTGTGTGGCCGACCGAGACTCGAACTCGGGACCTTTGCCTTTCGCGGGCAAGTGCTACCGAAGCACGACTCACGCCCGGTCTCACAGCTTTACTTCTGCCAGTATCTCGTCACCTACCTTCCAAACTTTACAGAAGCTCTGAGATGGTAGAGCACTTGCCCGCAAAAGGCAAAGGTTCCGAGTTCGAGTCTCGGTCGGGTACACAGTTTTAATCTGCCAGGAAGTTTCATATCAGCGCACACTCCGCTGCAGAGTGAAAATCTCATTCTGGAATATCTAGATTAGTTGGATTATTGGCTAATTCCTTGGTTAGGTTCCTGGAGATCCTTTTCTTCTCCTCAGTCTTCAGGCGTATTTTGGAGGTCTGTTTCATGGCAGTCGCTATTTCGGATGGGCCCACACCCGCGGCCGATCTTCGTGGTGTTGTGGCACCACCCAGTTTCCGTAGTAGACCCCAGCTCTTCCTGCTAGAATGGGTAAAGTCCAGATTCTCCATTGCCATCTTCCACCTGTTCCTACGTTCCTCGTCCATAGTGTTGATCAGTCGTTGTGCAGTCTCGCTCTCCCCACTCCTCTCATACTGCTCTAACAGTCAGTGAGAGTAGGGTACTTGCTAGGGTCCTAGTGGCGGGCGGTGTACGCCGTCAGCCCTGCTGATGCTGGTGGACCGTACCGGGTGAGGCGCCGTGACACCTCCCGTGCCGGCCAGTTTAAGCAGAGGCTGGCGGGCACACGGACCGGTACGGCGCTCCTGCAGTTTCTGCACTGCTGCTGCTGCTGCTGCTCCCATTCCCGTCACGGCCGCACGCAGCCGCAGTGTATAAGAGACGAGCTGCCCGGCGCTGCGCGTGACGTGACGCCAAACGCCCTCATCTGGACGGAACGACGCGGCACGACTTCATCACGGCGCCACTCTGCAGCCGACACGCGGCGCGCGCGCGCACACACACACACACACACACACACACACACACACACACACACCTGTCTGTCTGCACTTGTACAGCCGTCTGCCTCCAATCTACTTACTGCTGGACACCGACATTCCACTCTCTCAGTAGCGTTTAGTAAAGCACCTACTCTGTTGTTGTAGTCTTCAGTCCCGAGACTGGTTTGAAAAAATGGTTCAAATGGCTCTGAGCACTATGGGACTCAACTGCTGAGGTCATTAGTCCCCTAGAACTTAGAACTACTTAAACCTAATTAACCTAAGGACATCACAAACATCCATGCCCGAGGCAGGATTCGAACCTGCGACCGTAGCGGTCTTGCGGTTCCAGACAGACTGGTTTGATGCAGCTCTCCATGCTACTCCATCCTGTGCAAGCTTCTTCATCTCCCAGTACCTACTGCAGCCTACATCCTTCTGAATCTCTTTAGTGCATTCATCTCTTGGTCTCCCTCTGCGATTTTTACCCTCCGCCGTACCCTCTAATACTAAATTGGTGATCCCTTGATGCCTCAGAACATGTCCTACCAACCGATCCCTTCTTCTAGTCAAGTTGTGCCACAAATTTCTCTTCTCCCCAATTTTATTCAATACCTCCTCATCATTTACATCTACATCTACATACATACTCCGCGATCCACCATACGGTGCGTGGCGGAGGGTACTTCGTACTACAACTAGCATCTTCTCTCCCTGTTCCAGTCCGAAACAGAACGAGGGAAAAATGACTGCCCATATGCCTCTGTACGAGCCCTAATCTCTCTTATCTTTGTGGTCTTTCCGCGAAATGTAAGTTGGCGGCAGTAAAATTGTACTGCAGTCAGCCTCAAATGCTGGTTCTCTAAATTTCTTCAGTAGCGATTCACGAAAATAACGCCTCATTTTCCTCCACAGACTCCCACCCGAGTTCCTGAAGCAATTCCGTAACACTCGCGTGATGATCAAACCTACCAGTAACAAATCTAGGAGCCCGCCTCTGAATTGCTTCTATGTCCTCCCTCAATCCGATCTGATAGGGATCCCAAACGCTCAAGCAGTACTTAAGATTAGGTCGTATTAGTGTTTTATAAGCGATCTCCTTTGCAGATGAACCACATCTTCCCAAAATTCTACCAATGAACCGAAGACGACTATCCGCCTTCCCAACAACTGCCATTACATGCTTGTCTCACTTCATATCCCTCTGCAATGTTACGCCCAAATATTTAATCGACGTGACCGTGTCAAGCGCTACACTACTAATGGAGTATTCAAACATTACGGAATTCTTTTTCCTATTCATCTGCATTAATTTACATTTATCTATATTTAGAGTTAGGTGCCATTCTTTACACCAATCACAAATTCTGTCCAAGTCATCTTGTATCCTCCTACAATCACTCAATGACGACACCTTCCAGCACACCACAGCATCATCAGCAAATAGCCGCACATTTGCTATCCACCCTTTCCAAAAGATCATTTATGTAGATAGAAAACAACAGCGGACCTACCACACTTCCCTGAGGCACTCCAGATGATACCCTCACCTCCGATGAACACTCACCATCGAGGACAACGTACACCTAGACCTAGGTCGAAGGGTGAAGCGGTGTAGCTTGTGAAAATTAACTTTGTTAACAGCGCGCATGCGTTCATAGCATTAATGTTCTAGCAGATGAGGTTGGAGGTTACGTGAAGCTACTGCCGGACACTGCTGTTGTCTGCAGCAAGACTGAAACTCCAGAACACTGTAGCGTTATGCAGGAAGGACTGCAGAGCGTGTACGATTAGTGCAGGTACTGCCAGTTCAACCTGAACCTAACAAAATGTTGTCCAACGTGCATAAACAGAGGAAGAGATCAGCCACTGTTCGAGTCCGCGACAGTCGAAAAATCACTGGAAAGTGTGTCTACAGTAGAAGGAACCTTCCAGAGCGACCTAAAGTGAAATGACGACATAACAAAGTAGCAGGGAAGGCAGATTCCAGACTGACACCGAGTGGGTTGAATACTAAGGAAATGTAACTCGTCATCGATCGATGTCTGAGTACTGTTCATCAGTCTGGGATCCTTTCCAGGCGAGACTGATACAAGAGAGAGCGAAGATCCGACGAAGAGCGGCGCGATTCGTCACTGGGTCGTTAAATAATCGGCGCGAGGGCGTTAGGTTGCAGACGCTACAAGAGAGGCGTTGTGCATTTCGGAGAGGTTTAGTATTGCACTTCCGAGAGAGATACTTTGAACCCACTCGAGGGCTGATCCATTTTCTCACTGGACATGGGCCATACCCGACATATTTATGCCGGTTCGGGAAAATGGCCACACCCGCGTGTGAATGTGGAGAATCACAGAGTACCCCCGATCATGTGGTCTACGAGTGGCTCCTTTTCAATGATGTTGCTGCATCCACATTACGCGACCAATTACCTTACCGCAACACGTACCAGTTACTAAGACAAGAAGACACTTTTCAAACTCTCAACAAAGTAGCAGATGAGATCACGAAAAGTGTTAAAGGAATACCCGAGGGACATAAATTAACTTAAAAATTGAGACATAATAAATACTGAATGCGCGCCCTACTCTTATACGGCCTGCGCCTGGATAGGCTGACTTTCCTCGTAGTCTGGAATCCGCCACGTAAAGGACTAGGGGAGTGGGGGAACAACATCACAGACACTAGACAAAAGCACCGGACTTGACTCAGGTGGAACCAGTTAGTACGAAGTTGCAGCGAATAACATCTTTGGCCTGCCCAGTGTCAGGGACGCGCCCATCAGAGGAATGGCTCTGAGCACTATGGGACTTAACAGCTATGGTCATCAGTCCCCTAGAGCTTAGAACTACTTAAACCTAACTAACCTAAGGACAGCACACAACACCCAGCCATCACGAGGCAGAGAAAATCCCTGACCCCGCCGGGAATCGAACCCGGGAACCCAGGCGTGGGAAGCGAGAACGCTACCGCACGACCACGAGATGCGGGCGCGCCCATCAGGATTAGCTAGATGGACAAGCCACTAAAGTAGGTTCATATCTTTCTGACACAACTGTGACGCTGCAGGCAATAGACTTTTAGTTAACATAATATACATTAACTATTAATAACAATAATAGTAGAAATTTAGTTGCCCATTGTTATCAGTTACAGCTGTAGCTCACAAATTAATTAAACCTAAAACTAGATGCAATTGATTTTTGAACAAATTAGGACCCACTAATCATGTAAGGAAGTGGGTTATGCTTGTATAATTATTATTTTATTGAAATAAAGAACTTTAAAAAAAAATCCGAGAGAGTACGTTCCGCAATGAAACGGACAACATATTACTACGGAATATTGATAATTTTCACTTATGGGTTCTCGCTTCCCACGCCCGGGTTCCCGGGTTCGATTCCCGGCGGGGTCAGGGATTTCCTCTGCCTCGTGATGGCTGGGTGTTGTGTGCTGTCCTTAGGTTAGTTAGGTTTAAGTAGTTCTAAGTTCTAGGGGACTGA
The DNA here is from genome assembly GCF_021461395.2 of Schistocerca americana. Lineage (NCBI taxonomy): Eukaryota > Metazoa > Arthropoda > Insecta > Orthoptera > Acrididae > Schistocerca > Schistocerca americana. The sequence continues at coordinate 196,581,435 of NC_060128.1, forward strand.
TGACCATAGCTGTTAAGTCCCATAGTGCTCAGAGCCATTTCAACCATTTTTTTTTTCACTTATGGACCGTCTGACAGCAACTGAATAAAACACAATTTTAGTGCCATACGCGTTTCGCCTTTATTTTCTGCAAGGCATCATCAGTGGCCTGGAATATGTACATATGTTAGCTATTTTATTTACATTTTTGTCACTGTGCCTATAGGTTATAAACAGTTCTGGTGGTTGGTATTTCCTATTAAGTAGTAATGTTTTGAACTGTACTTACAGGTTGCGTAGACAGTTTCTTACATATTACGCTCCTGTTGCATTTTTGGTGTTGTTCTTCTTCCTATGAGCGCCAATTTGCTGTTTTTCCACATTCCACAGCACTATGCACTGAACGCTTGTTTTAATGCAATGTTTTGGTTTCTGTTGCCGACTGTCAAATGTGTTTGCCAAAGATCGAATATTACTGCCAAACTTATGAGTGTAACTATTGAAGTATCTGTGGTCTGTTCGTGTATGCATTTGTGTGTGTGTGTGTGTGTGTGTGTGTGTGTGTGTGTGTGTTTTGGTGTGGTATTAATTTAATTTTATTGTATTTATTTATTTATTTATGTTTTTGTCCTGTGTGTGTGTGTGTGTGTGTGTGTGTGTGTGTTTTGGTGTGATATGTATTTTTTTGTGCTGTGTGTGTGTGTGTGTGTGTGTGTGTGTGTGTGTGTGTGTGTGTGTGTGTGTGTGTGTCTGTCTGTCTGTATTTTGGTGTTATGTATTTTTTTTGGGGGGGGGGGGGGGGAGAGCTGTTTGTGTGTGTGTGTGTGTGTGTGTGTGTATTTTGGTGTTTATATATATATATATTTTTATGTTATCATTTCCTCTATTAAGTGTAGTAGGGAGCCTGTGCTGATGTGTGTTTGTTCATTTATCACATGTTTGTTTTCTGCTATAGCTTTCTGGATGTGGAAGTTTTCTTGCATTTGTATAAGATGTTTGTCATGGTTGCTTATTCTCATTATTTTCATTTCTTGTTCCATGTTTGTAGGATGATGGTTGTAGTGTTTTAAATGCTCTGCAAATGTGGAATGGTTTGTTTCATACTTCCAACATCTGATATGTTCTTTGTATCTTGTTTCAAAATTCCTGCATGTCATGCCTATGTATACTGCATCACAACTTTGACATTCTAGTTTATATATTCCTGATTGTTGGAATTTGTCCCTATTGGTAGCTGGCTGGCTTAGGTGTGATTGAAGGGTTTGCCCAGGCTTATATGCTATTTTGAAGCCCTGTCTCTTTAGGATGTTTGCAACTCTGTGTGTTAGTTTGTGTGTGTAGGTCATGGTGTGCCATCTGGTTCTTTTCTGTGTGGTGTTCTCATTGTGTGTGTTTGTTGAGTGTGTTTGTAGGTTTTCAGCTTGTGAGTTCTTTTGTATTGTGGAAATGTTGTGTTTGTTTTTTATTTGTGTTTTTATTTTTTGATTGAGCCTGTGTACCACATGTGTGTCATACCCGTTGTTCCTAGCTATTTGTATGATCGTGTTCATTTCTTGTTCATAGTTTCTCTTGCTGAGTGGGATTCTGTTTAATCTATGTAACATGTGTCTTAGTGCTGCAAGTTTCTGGCTTTGGGGGTGGTTGGATGTGGAATGTATTATTGTGTCCGTGCCTGTTGGTTTTCTAAAGATGTTAAATGTATGTTTTCCATTTTCTTTTTTAATTGTAATGTCAAGAAAATTTATTTGATTTTCTTTTTCAAGTGTGAATTTTATGTTCTTATGAGCTTTGTTTATTTCTGAATCGAGTTCATCTACACTCCTGGAAATGGAAAAAAGAACACATTGACACCGGTGTATCAGACCCACCATACTTGCTCCGGACACTGCGAGAGGGCTGTACAAGCAATGATCACACGCACGGCACAGCGGACACACCAGGAACCGCGGTGTTGGCCGTCGAATGGCGCTAGCTGCGCAGCATTTGTGCACCGCCGCCGTCAGTGTCAGCCAGTTTGCCGTGGCATACGGAGCTCCATCGCAGTCTTTAACACTGGTAGCATGCCGCGACAGCGTGGACGTGAACCGTATGTGCAGTTGACGGACTTTGAGCGAGGGCGTATAGTGGGCATGCGGGAGGCCGGGTGGACGTACCGCCGAATTGCTCAACACGTGGGGCGTGAGGTCTCCACAGTACATCGATGTTGTCGCCAGTGGTCGGCGGAAGGTGCACGTGCCCGTCGACCTGGGACCGGACCGCAGCGACGCACGGATGCACGCCAAGACCGTAGGATCCTACGCAGTGCCGTAGGGGACCGCACCGCCACTTCCCAGCAAATTAGGGACACTGTTGCTCCTGGGGTATCGGCGAGGACCATTCGCAACCGTCTCCATGAAGCTGGGCTACGGTCCCGCACACCGTTAGGCCGTCTTCCGCTCACGCCCCAACATCGTGCAGCCCGCCTCCAGTGGTGTCGCGACAGGCGTGAATGGAGGGACGAATGGAGACGTGTCGTCTTCAGCGATGAGAGTCGCTTCTGCCTTGGTGCCAATGATGGTCGTATGCGTGTTTGGCGCCGTGCAGGTGAGCGCCACAATCAGGACTGCATACGACCGAGGCACACAGGGCCAACACCCGGCATCATGGTGTGGGGAGCGATCTCCTACACTGGCCGTACACCACTGGTGATCGTCGAGGGGACGCTGAATAGTGCACGGTACATCCAAACCGTCATCGAACCCATCGTTCTACCATTCCTAGACCGGCAAGGGAACTTGCTGTTCCAACAGGACAATGCACGTCCGCATGTATCCCTTGCCACCCAACGTGCTCTAGAAGGTGTAAGTCAACTACCCTGGCCAGCAAGATCTCCGGATCTGTCCCCCATTGAGCATGTTTGGGACTGGATGAAGCGTCGTCTCACGCGGTCTGCACGTCCAGCACGAACGCTGGTCCAACTGAGGCGCCAGGTGGAAATGGCACGGCAAGCCGTTCCACAGGACTACATCCAGCATCTCTACGATCGTCTCCATGGGAGAATAGCAGCCTGCATTGCTGCGAAAGGTGGATATACACTGTACTAGTGCCGACATTGTGCATGCTCTGTTGCCTGTGTGTATGTGCCTGTGGTTCTGTCAGTGTGATCATGTGATGTATCTGACCCCAGGAATGTGTCAATAAAGTTTCCCCTTCCTGAGACAATGAATTCACGGTGTTCTTGTTTCAATTTCCAGGAGTGTATTTTTTCACTTGGCTCGTCTACCAGACAAATAATGTCATTCACGTATCTGTACCAATATATGATTTTGAAACTTTCATTTGTGGTTATCTTATCAAATATCTGATTTTGGCCGTGCGGTTCTAGGCGCTACAGTCTGGAGCCGAGCGACCGCTACGGTCGCAGGTTCGAATCCTGCCTCGGGCATGGATGTGTGTGATGTCCTTAGGTTAGTTAGGTTTAATTAGTTCTAAGTTCTAGGCGACTGATGACCTCAGAAGTCGCATAGTGCTCAGAGCCATTTGAACCATTCTGAACTACATAACCAATGTTTCATTAATTCTGCCGCACGTCGGAACATATAAAGGGAAAAATAAATAAATAAAACATTTACATGTGTCTATGTACTTCGTGTATGGCCAGTCCCAAGCACGGATAAAATGTGGAGGCATTTTATTATTACAAAACGATCGACAGAGTATTTCTCACTGCTGCGGCTTTATTTGTCGATTGGAAAACTCACAGATAACATATTTACGGTCGTTGATGTCACGGGTCGCAAACCGCACGGTCGCATAATTCACGACACTGCGGTGAAAACAATGGCGGCCGCCCGAGGGTAACAACTCGTTTCACAAACCTTCATGCAAACGTGACGTCATTTTGACGTCATGTACATATCGACAACTGCAGTAATTGCTATCGACTTTCGTTAGCGTTCGCGGTGGGCGTCTCCCACATTGGTAGCAGCTCGCTCATGTCCTTAGCGGCAGAAATACGCCAACGGGAAGTGCCATTCGTTTCCAGGAGCACTTGTGACGGCCGGTTGGATGACTTGGGGAGGGGACCAAACAGCGAGCTCATCGGTCCCATCGGATTAGTGAAAAAAGGGGATGGAAGTCGGTCGTGCCCTTTGAAAGGAACCATCCCGGCATTTGCGTTATGTCATTACGGGGAATCAGAGAAAACCTAAACCAGGATGGCCGGGCGCGGGTTTGAACCGTCGTCCTACCGAATGAGAGTCCAGCGTGGTAGCGGCTGCGTCACATCGCTCGGTAGGACCACCTGTGAGATGATTGTTACCCACGAATTATTTGTGACAAGAAAGAATATGAATGTTAGTGCTCATCTTTTCACTTGCAGCTATTTAAGCTGTTGTCTTAGCTTCCTGTCTAAGCACATACTCGGAAATCGCTATGTATTCAGAAATAAACAGCCAAATATTTACTGCATATTTCGTTGTCTAATCAGAAAGAAATGTTAAATAACATCGAATATAACAGAAGTACTGGTATGACCGTCATAAGAAAGGCCTAGAATGTGTTAACAGTATTAAAAAAATTAGCAGGTTGTGAGATGCCAACCTGCATTATTCAATTGCACAACCCACGACGCTATCCATTACGCTACAGCCTAGTCGTGTGATTATGTCGTAAGTCTCAATTATCATAGCACCTCTTGATGGCTTACATAATTCACGTGTTATTAACTGACGTTTGATAATACAAATGAAGTGTTGGTAACACATTATCAACGCGCCATTGCCTTGAAACGGCGTTCTGCAACGTGTAACACAAAACAGCCAAATATCCCAAGATGGATGTGGCGCCTCCCGAATCAGTTGTTGAAATGGCTCTGAGCACTATGCGACTTAACTGCTGAGGTCATCAGTCGCCTAGAACTTAGAACTAATTAAACCTAACTAACCTAAGGACATCACACACATCCATGCCCGTGGCAGGATTCGAACCGGCGACCGTAGCGGTCGCTCGGCTCCAGACTGAAGCGCCTAGAACCGCACGGCCACTCCGGCCGGCAATCAGTTGTTGATATTGTGCTGGGCATCGCGGTATTGCGCGTAACTGCTGGGAGACAAGCGTTACCCCAGTCTGCTACTGTGCCTACTGTACGGGCCCACTCCAACGCCGCCAACACCCGCCACCTGCTGTTAGCCAACGGTAGCAGGAAGTCCGAGAGCGGGCGTGTAGGTGGCGTTGGCGCCGACAACAGGAGCTACAGTATGTGTCTCTCTCTCTGCCTCGCCAATGTCTCACGCTGGCTACGGAACAGCAGAACAGGCGGAAAAAATTGCAGAAATTTGGAATAAACAGAATTAACTACGAGTTGTGGAGAGTCTGAAAGAGAGCATCGGATATCGTTTGAATGAAACAGAGAAAAGGAACTCGAGAGAAAAGGTATTGGTGACTTTCAGAGGAGAATTACTGGAGGTGGCAGAGGATCGAATAAGTAAATAGACAAGATCGAACAAAAATCTTAGGATAACCCACGGGATTTTGAATTTAATTAAAGAAAATAATTGAAAACACAATAAATAAATCAGGCTAAAGGTAATACAGGTGAGATCGACGGAAATACAGATGATATCGACAAGAACTTCAAAACAGCAAAACAAGATTGGCAGTAGTAGAAATTAAGAACCTTCAACATCGCAGCGCCTCAGCAATCGTTGGTTAATATATTAAAAAACTAAAAACCCGCCTCGATTGCGAAAAAAGCATCTAGTGTTAAGTGTTAAGTGTTAACCCAGGTTTCGGCTTAGATAACCACACCTTCTTCAGAACAACAATAAAACCCACAAGTGTCTAAGAAGACCTTTGTCAATGCTTAAAAGGACACCACAGATATACATTTATAAACGAAAAAGAAAAGAAAAACACGAAACACCGGTTTTGGCGGGTCATGGCCCATCGAACATAGGCCGGTGTGAGGTGGAGCGTACACCATTAAGGTAAGTAGTGCTTTTGACTTTGTACATATGTACTATTTGTGTTTTCCTTCTCTTTTTCGTTTATAAATGTATAGCTATGGTGTTCTTTTAAGCATTGACGAAGGTCTTCTTAGGCACTTGTGAGTTTTATTGTTGTTCTGAAGAAGGTGTAGTTATCTACGCCGAAACCTGGGTTAACATTTAACACTAGGTGCTTTTTTCGCAATCGAGGCGGGTTTTTAGTTTTTTAATATGTAGTAGAAATCTTAAGCTGTTGAATCATTTATGACTATTGAAAGATAGACGCCTCCTGTAAGGTAGTTAAAGAAACCACCAGAGAGGAAAAGTATGAGAGAGAGAGAGAGAGAGAGAGAGAGAGAGAGAGAGAGAGAGAGAGAGAGAGCTCAGGTGAGAAGCTACTGCTAAGCACAGAATTGAAAGCTGACAGGGATATGTACGAACAGTGTATAAAGGAAACGAACTTGCAGAAAATATTATGGACCGGATCGAGATGAGATGGGTCATGTGATTTAACGATATGAATCCGAGATAACAGTGAAAGACCTAAATCGTAGTAAGGCTCCTGGAGTAGACAACATTCGCTCAGAATTACCGACATCCTTGTGAAAGTGAGCCATCTCAACATTATTACATCTGGCATGCAAGACGTATGAGACACCGCCAGACATGAAGAAGAATGTAATAATTCCAACTGCAAAGAAGACACGTGTCAATAATACCGAGGTATCAGTTTAATAAGTCACGGTTGCAACGTACTGACTCGAATTATGTGCAAGAGAAACGGAAAAACTTGTAGAAAGCGATCTGACGGAAGATCATTCTGAGTTCTGGAAAAATAGAGTAACAAGCGACACAGTATTGGCCCAACGAATTGTCTTGGACGGCAAATTAAAGACAGACAAACCTACGATTATAACATCTGCAGACGAAGAAAAGGCTTTTCACTATGTTTCCGCTTCGGTACCTGTATCGTCAGCGGTGACAGCTAGCACGCGCAGGACCTGGGTTCGATCCCCAGCACTAACTAGGATGTTTCGTTGGTGGGAGGACTGGTGCGGCTTGCACACTCGCAGCCTTTTAATGCCAACAGAGGAGCAGCTTGGCCGAATGGTGGCGGCTGCACCGTCTGGAAAGTCCACACAACGGCCGGCAGGGCAGTGTGCTCACCACACGCCACTCCGTACAGCATCCGCATCGAGCCGCAAGAGACAGGATGACACGGCGGCCGGTGGACTTCACTGGGGCCAACAAGGCCTCCACGACGAGCTCTCTTTTCCAAAAGTCTAGTAGAATAGACTCCTTGAAATTCTGACTGTATCAGTAAAAACACAGGAACCGCAAAGTCATCTATAACATTTACAGAAAGCGGACTGCTGTTACACGAACCGAAGCACACGAAAGGGATGCTGTAAGTACGAAGAGAGTCAGACGTAATTGTGGCTTATCCTCAATGTTACTCAATTTATACGTAAAACCGTCGGTAGTGAAAATTAAACAGAAACTTTAAGGTTTCCCGATGATATAATTGTGTCCGAGATGTATAACCTGGAGGAGCGATTGAACTTAACCGATGATGTTTTCAGAAGAGGTTGTCAGATGAACATTAACGACAATAAAATAAGGGCAACGAAATTCCGTCGAATGAACTAAGACATTCCAGAGGAAATTTGATTAGGAACCGAGACACTAAACGTTGTAGTTAGGGTACCATAATTACAGATGCCAGCCGAAGTAGAGATGGTGTAAAATTCAGACTGGCAATTCCAAGGAAAGAGTGTCCATAAATTTTTAACTTCGAATAGCCTATAAATTTAAAGCTTTACGATTTGTTTTCTAGAAATATCTGTGTCGAGTGTAGCTTTACATCGAAGTGAGACATGGACGATAAAGATTTCATGCAAAAAGAGAACAGAATCTATTGACATGTCGTACCAAAGAAGAATGCTGAAGATTGGATGGACTGATCTAATGACCAATCACGAATTATTGATTCGAAGTGAGAGGAAAGGATGTAAGATGGCAAGAACTATGCCCCTTACACGAAGTCATTAAAGATCACCGAACTCTCGTCGAGTGAACAGTAGGGCGGAACAAAAATGACTGACAAGGCACAATGCACCTTTTAGAGAGTATAGTATGGACGTATTGGAATAATTAATGTTGCCTGATGGTTATAAAGTAATTCACGCGACATGAAAACTTTGTGGAAATGCGTCGATTTACTGGAGGCTAGTTTATCCCAGTGAAGTATTCAGAGTTGACCGCAGCCGGGTGGAGGCGCGCAGCTGGGGAGCGGCGAAGGGAAGCGACAATAGGCAGCTCAGGGCGGCTCAAACTCTGAGAAAGCGGTAACGGGGGGCGGCCTCCAGCTGCCTTAAGATGAGTGACAGTGAGGGGGTGGTGTACCGGGAAGCAGACGGAGAACTAGTACACTTATTGATAAATGTCCATTGTACCGTTTTCAGAGAAAAATGCGAGAAAGCCGCGCAAAGTTACAGTGGAGCGGTCAACAGAGGCCGAAATATGTGTGTTCGTGACTGTAGCAACTTCACGCTGAATTCACGGTCCGCAGTCTGAAGTAAATCAGGTGAAGAGTGACAGAATGAAAAATGTCGGCCTCCGATGGGAGTGTAGGACCGAGGAATTTGAAGTACTCTCCTGGGAGTCAGAATTTCGGAAAAATTGGTGTTTTATGCAGATGCTAAAGTTGGTGGGTGGCCTGGGAGGAGCTAAATAGCAGAAGTTGAGAGGAAGGGAAATTTTGTGGGAATTTGTTCACTTCCCAGAGCAAGCACTGGTCGGCGCTGGGAAGCGATGCATAATTAACTCGACTTGCGCTGCAATTGGCGTAAGTGATTTTGCTGTAGGGGAAACCGAGGCGAAGAGCGGACTGGCAGAAGTCTCCGTGGAAGTTGTTCCATTCCCAGATTGCCTAGAGTGCGGACGTGGCGTTCTTTACTCAGCTTGCCTGAGAGAGAATGAGCATCTGTGCAGTTTAGGACTTAGCAAACGGAACAATTGAGCTTGGAGATATAAAGTTTTCGATCAGCTATGTACTGAGCAAGATAGCTAGGAGTGAATAGACGAGCGCAGCCCTGCAGCACCACGAGGCCGGCCGACGTCTGCACAACGACGACGCCCCGCCACGCTGAATTCGGTGATATTGCGCCCTCTTCGGCTTGAGTTAGGCCACTGATTAATTTGTTGGATCACGTCGGCAAAGTTCCCACGAGGGTTTCATGGGCCGTGTATTGTAGAATTCTTCTCACACTTCGCATTATGCCTGGGTCAGTCGATCGGAATTACTTTTGATTTATCGCGCTTTACTCCACGCAAACGCAATTTATTCCGACTGCCTGTTAGGAGAGTTATGTAACGTGATGATTGAAGGTCGTGAGTTAAAATAAATTTGTGCTAATCGACTGCATCTGTTTGCAATCAAGTAGCTGGAATCCCCCAAGTCACTTTTTTAATTAATTTTTTGTTCAAAATTTGCATCTGGTGTTCAATAGCTGAATATAACATCGATGTGCACCCCTTTTTAATTAAAAGGGATCAATTGATGTCAACAATGCCACCGCAGTTCAATCAGGAGTCACAGGGCCTTATTACTTTTTTTGCGTTATCCGATATTGCGGCAGTTTTGCACTCTCTGTTGATCTGTTAGTCAATTAGCTGGGGTGAACACACGCCAAAACCAGATAAGTGACGGGTGGGGTGTTACAAGGAAGCTTATGGTACAATCAGACTGATAGATGGAATCGGTTCATACGAAGCATCCTCAGGCGTCAAGAAGCACTTAATTTGGTAATGGAGGGAAGTGTAGGACGGGATAATCGTAGAGGGATTGAAACTGGACGACGATTAGAACGCTGTAGGTTGCAGTAGTTGCCCAGAGGTGGGGTGACTTGTACCGGGTAGGCCACGTTTGAGAGCTGTGTCAAAGCAGTCGCCTGGCTGCAGACCATCACGGCGTATCCGACTGCGTTAACGAACACTTCAGCATTCGTTACCGCATGCGACAAGTGAACGGATGACAGGCCGTCACTGGCTGCAAAAACACTACCTACACTGCACAATTCTTAAATTTTCTAGAGTTGCTACACTGGAAAGTGCGGTGTACTCCTTGCGTGGGAGTAAAGGTAACAGGTGTACAATCCTGCATGGCAGTAAAGCTAAAAGGTGTACAATCTTGCAGGGAAGAAACTTAAACATTTTTGTTTTAATTTGATATTTTCACACAGTTGAACATTATATTTGCAAAACTTATCGCTACTCAATTAATGAACATTTTCGCTAACGCAAACTGAACGTATACTGCCGGAAAAGAGTTAGCACATCTGGAAAAAGACGTCGATTTTGGTCCGACGACAGCGTTGCCACCTGGGGAATGGTAGATGTACTGATAACGGTTTCAGCGCCGTCCGCCGACAGATAGCGAGTGGCATAGCTACCAGAGTGCCATTGTGCCTACCCTTTAATAGGGAATGCTCACACTGAGGACGATCATTGTGGTGGAAACGTGTGAAGCCAGCAGGCGACCAGGCAACGGAGACGCACTCTTGCTGGCTACAGCCAACTAGTGAGTCTGAAAGGGGTCAAATTGTGGCCTTCCGAGTGACGGGATGGTCCTTCCAGAGAGTTACCAAACAAGTTGGACGTGCTGCGTCAGCTATGCAACGATGCTGGCACCGGTGGTCACGTGAACATCCTCACACCCGTAGGCGAGGTTCTAGACGTCCACGCAGCACGGACTGCCGCCAGGATCGTCGCATTGTGAGGGCAGCAGTGGCAGGGCAGATCGCACAGCTACCACAGAACATATATTAAGGATTGTGAGCTGACAAAGTATTTACAGAAGAATCGAAAAACTAATATAGCCCGTCCTCGGAGAACATCAGTTTGGGGTCCAGAGAAATGGAGGTGCCTGAGAGTCAATACTGATTCTACAACTTACATTAGAAAATAGTTTGAAGAGAGGTAAATTTATGTTTGCAGGGTCTGTGGATTCAGAGGAATGATGACTGGAATACACTCGTTGAAATTTTGACGGTACAAGAGACGAAATACGAGTACAGGAAGATAAAAGGTACAGCTTGTATAGAAATAAACCCGAGAGTGGAAGAACATGAAATGAAGACAACAGCTGAGACGGGATTGTAGCTTACTGCTCATGCTATACAATCTGTACATTGACCAAGCAGTAGAGACAAATTTGGGAAGTAATAAATTAAAGGAGTAACTTATAACTTTGGAGTTTACACGTGATATTGTTAATGTGTCAGCGACGGCAAAGGACTTGGAAGATCAGTTGAACGGAATGGATAGTATCTCGAAAAGAGATTATGAGATGAACATCGACGAAGATGAATTGAGGATAATGGAGTGTAACTCAATTAAATCAGGCGAGGCTGAGACAATTAGATTAGGAAAGGAGACATAAAAGTACGAGGGCAGTTCAATAAGTAATGCAACACATTTTTTTTCTGAAACAGGGGTTGTTTTATTCAGCATTGAAATACACCAGGTTATTTCCCAATATTTTAGCTACACAACACTATTTTTCAACGTAATCTCCATTCAATGCTACGGCCTTACGCCACCTTGAAATGAGGGCCTGTATGCCTGCACGGTACCATTCCACTGGTCGATGTCGGAGCCAACGTCGTGCTGCATCAATAACTTCTTCATCATCCGCGTAGTGCCTCCCACGGATTGCGTCCTTCATTGGGCCAAACATATGGAAATCCGACGGTGCGAGATCGGGGCTGTAGGGTGCATGAGGAAGAACAGTCCACTGAAGTTTTGTGAGCTCCTCTCGGGTGCGAAGACTTGTGTGAGGTCTTGCGTTGTCATGAAGAAGGAGAAGTTCGTTCAAATTTTTGTACCTACGAACACGCTGAAGTCGTTTCTTCAATTTCTGAAGAGTAGCACAATACACTTCAGAGTTGATCGTTTGACCATGGGGAAGGACATCGAACAGAATAACCCCTTCAGCGTCCCAGAAGACTGTAACCGTGACTTTACCGGCTGAGGGTATGACTTTAAACTTTTTCTTCGTAGGGGAGTGGGTGTGGCGCCACTCCATTGATTGCCGTTTTGTTTCAGGTTCGAAGTGATGAACCCATGTTTCATCGCCTGTAACAATCTTTGACAAGAAATTGTCACCCTCAGCCACATGACGAGCAAGCAATTCCGCACAGATGGTTCTCCTTCGCTCTTTATGGTGTTCGGTTAGACAACGAGGGTCCCAGCGGGAACAAACCTTTGAATATCCCAACTGGTGAACAATTGTGACAGCACTACCAACAGAGATGTCAAGTTGAGCACTGAGTTGTTTGATGGTGATCCGTCGATCATCTCGAACGAGTGTGTTCGCACGCTCCGCCATTGCAGGAGTCACAGCTGTGCACGGCCGGCCCGCACGCGGGAGATCAGACAGTCTTGCTTGACCTTGCGGCGATGATGACACACGCTTTGCCCAACGACTCACCGTGCTTTTGTCCACTGCCAGATCACCGTAGACATTCTGCAAGCGCCTATGAATATCTGAGATGCCCTGGTTTTCCGCCAAAAGAAACTAGATCACTGCCCATTGTTTGCAACGTACATCCGTTACAGACGCCATTTTAACAGCTCCGTACAGCGCTGCCACCTGTCGGAAGTCAATGAAACTATGCGAGACGAAGCGGGAATGTTTGAAAATATTCCACAAGAAATTTCCGGTTTTTTCAACCAAAATTGGCCGAGAAAAAAAATGTGTTGCATTACTTATTGACTGCCCTCGTAGTAGACTGGTCTGACCAAACTAACTGACGGTGGTAGAAGAAAGGTGTACACTAAATTTACTCTGACATTAGCAAAATAAATGCTGCTGAAAAATAAAAAATTAAAATTAAGTGACGGGAAGTTCTTTCTCAAAGTATTTGACTGGAGTGTAGCCCTGTTCGCGGTGAAGCATCGACTATACACATTTGTCACGAGACAATAAAAGGCTCTCAAATGTGTTGGAACAGGAAAATACGGAAGGTGACATGTGTAGATCGAATAAGTAATGAGTATGTACTGAATCAAAGCCGAAGCAAAAGAAATCTATGGCATAGTTGGCTAAGAATTTGGATGCTAGGAGACATTCGGAGACACCAAGCAATTGTCAGTTTCGTGATGGAGTCTTAGGGGTAAAAATTGTAGGTGGAGGCCAAGAGCTGAATGTAGTAAGCAGATTAAGAAGGATGTAGGTCGCAGTAGGTATTCGATCACAATGAGGGTTGCACAGGATTGAGTAGCGTCGAGATCTGCATGCAAGACAACAACAACAACAACAAAAACAAAAACGTGTGGTCTGTTTAGCACTATGAAGCTAGGCGACTTAGAGGAATATCTGTCTGAGGAGACTGGCCATTTATACCAGTATTTAAAGCGTTATTGGCAGATGTGTAAGTGATGTATGTTCAAGAGTGACACAGAGAAAAAAAGGACCAAGCTTCAAGAATCATGTTTCATATTTACTTTAGTTGTTTGAGACATAACAAATCTTAAAACAATGAGCAGAAAAATTATAATTATCCTTCTAAACAAAGTGCAAGGTGAGGTATTGAGCAGTTTCCTCCTGTTGAGCTTCCAAAATTTCTTTCTCACCCAACAGAAGCGTCGCATTTCTAGCGGAAGTACAGTAAACTGCGAAATCTAACGAGTACATACAACGAATTACGATCAATGCGATCGCATATTGGTTCAACAATTCGTGACAGCAGTTGTTACGTTCGCAAATGTTTCTTTCCAAATAATTCCAGAAATCGACAACTGAAAGCAGTAGCTGTCAAGCGACGGACAGGGAGACGTCCGGACATTGTTCCCATACGCAATGAGCCCAGGTTTCGAGCAACTGGTGGTCCGTGCGGCAAGGAAATCGAGCCCCAAGCTACAGTCGGGCGCAGTCTTTACTACGCAGCAACGTGGCCCGAACCATACTCGGAATCGGTCTCCGAAGTCTTAAAAATCTTGTACCATATCGTTCGCTGGCTGCGTTTGTGTGTTCGCTACTCAGCAGGCTGGAGCCGGTCTCCGGAATCCAGTAGATGGGACATTTTGTTCTGGTTGGAGGAGATGGTCTCGTCTGCCTACAATCCTGCTTCACCGGTTGTGGTCAACGTTGACGAGGTTGGCTTACGGGTTTGTGACTTTCTTACGACGGCGGGAGTTTTGGAGCATCCTTGAAACTCGTCCAACTCCTGGCAGGAAACAGCATTTTACACCACAGCCTAGCACCACAGTGGTAGCACAAAATGGTCACGAAATCTAGCTGCATTCCGTTACTGAGTTTGACTATTTCCTACCTAAATATTTAAAACACTTATGGGGTGCAACACATCTTCTAAGGAAGCGTTCACTTGTCCGTCGTCTCCTGGATTACTGCTGCGCCGTGTGGGATACTTACCAGACAGCATTTACGGAAAACATCGAAAAAAGTGTGAAGAAGTGCGGCACCTTTTGTATTACCGCAAAATAGGAGAGAGAGCTGAAGTTAGATATAGTGAGAATTAGTGAAGTTCGGTGGCAGGAGGAACAAGACTTCTGGTCAGGTGACTACAGGGTTATAAACACAAAATCAAATAGGGGTAATGCAGGAGAAGGTTTAATAATGAATAGGAAAATAGGAATGCGGGTAAGCTACTACAAACAGCATAGTGAACGCATTATTGTGGCCAAGATAGATACGAAGCCCACACCTACTACAGTAGTACAAGTTTATATGCCAACTAGCTCTGCAGATGACGAAGAAATTGAAGAAATGTATGATGAAATAAAAGAAATTATTCAGATTGTGAAGGGAGACGAAAATTTAATAGTCATGGGTGACTGGAATTCGAGTGTAGGAAAAGGGAGAGAAGGAAACATAGTAGGTGAATATGGATTGGGGGACAGAAATGAAAGAGGAAGCCGCCTGGTAGAATTTTGCACAGAGCACAACATAATCATAGCTAACACTTGGTTTAAGAATCATGAAAGAAGGCTGTATACATGGAAGAACCCTGGAGATACTAAAAGGTATCAGATAGATTATATAATGGTAAGACAGAGATTTAGGAACCAGGTTTTAAATTGTAAGACATTTCCAGGGGCAGATGTGGACTCTGACCACAATCTATTGGTTATGACCTGTAGATTAAAACTGAAGAAACTGCAAAAAGGTGAGAATTTAAGGAGATGGGACCTGGATAAACTAAAAGAACCAGAGGTTGTAGAGAGATTCAGGGAGAGCATAAGGGAGCAATTGACAGGAATGGGGGAAATAAATACAGTAGAAGAAGAATGGGTAGCTTTGAGGGATGAAGTAGTGAAGGCAGCAGAGGATCAAGTAGGTAAAAAGACGAGGGCTAGTATAAATCCTTGGGTAACAGAAGAAATATTGAATTTAATTGATGAAAGGAGAAAATATAAAAATGCAGTAAGTGAAACAGGCAAAAAGGAATACAAACGTCTCAAAAATGAGATCGACAGGAAGTGCAAAATGGCTAAGCAGGGATGGCTAGAGGACAAATGTAAGGATGTAGAGGCCTATCTCACTAGGGGTAAGATAGATACCGCCTACAGGAAAATTAAAGAGACCTTTGGAGATAAGAGAACGACTTGTATGAATATCAAGAGCTCAGATGGAAACCCAGTTCTAAGCAAAGACGGGAAAGCAGAAAGGTGGAAGGAGTATATAGAGGGTCTATACAAGGGCGATGTACTTGAGGACAGTATTATGGAAATGGAAGAGGATGTAGATGAAGATGAAATGGGAGATATGATACTGCGTGAAGAGTTTGACAGAGCACTGAAAGACCTGAGTCGAAACAAGGCCCCCGGAGTAGACAACATTCCATTAGAACTACTGACAACCTTGGGAGAGCCAGTCCTGACAAAACTCTACCATCTGGTGAGCAAGATGTATGAGACAGGCGAAATACCCTCAGACTTCAAGAAGAATATAATAATCCCAATCCCAAAGAAAGCAGATGTTGACAAATGTGAAAATTACCGAACTATCAGTTTAATAAGTCACAGCTGCAAAATACAAACGCGAATATTCTTTACAGACGAATGGAAAAACTAGTAGAAGCCAACCTCGGGGAAGATCAGTTTGGATTCCGTAGAAACACTGGAACACGTGAGGCAATACTGACCTTACGACTTATCTTAGAAGAAAGATTAAGGAAAGGCAAACCTACGTTTCTAGCATTTGTAGACTTAGAGAAAGCTTTTGACAATGTTGACTGGAATACTCTCTTTCAAATTCTAAAGGTGGCAGGGGTAAAATACAGGGAGCGAAAGGCTATTTACAATTTGTACAGAAACCAGATGGCAGTTATAAGAGTCGAGGGACATGAAAGGGAAGCAGTGGTTGGGAAGGGAGTAAGACAGGGTTGTAGCCTCTCCCCGATGTTGTTCAATCTGTATATTGAGCAAGCAGTAAAGGAAACAAAAGAAAAATTCGGAGTAGGTATTAAAATTCATGGAGAAGAAATAAAAACTTTGAGGTTCGCCGATGACATTGTAATTCTGTCAGAGACAGCAAAGGACTTGGAAGAGCAGTTGAATGGAATGGACAGTGTCTTGAAAGGAGGATATAAGATGAACATCAACAAAAGCAAAACAAGGATAATGGAATGTAGTCTAATTAAGTCGGGTGATGCTGAGGGAATTAGATTAGGAAATGAGGCACTTAAAGTAGTAAAGGAGTTTTGCTACTTGGGGAGCAAAATAACTGATGATGGTCGAAGTAGAGAGGATATAAAATGTAGGCTGGCAATGGCAAGGAAAGAGTTTCTGAAGAAGAGAAATTTGTTAACATCCAGTATTGATTTAAGTGTCAGGAAGTCATTTCTGAAAGTATTTGTATGGAGTGTAGCCATGTATGGAAGTGAAACATGGACAATAAATAGTTTGGACAAGAAGAGAATAGAAGCTTTCGAAATGTGGTGCTACAGAAGAATGCTGGAGATTAGATGGGTAGATCACATAACTAATGAGGAAGTATTGAATAGGATTGGGGAGAAGAGAAGTTTGTGGCACAACTTGACCAGAAGAAGGGATCGGTTGGTAGGACATGTTCTGAGGCATCAAGGAATCACCAGTTTAGTATTGGAGGGCAGCGTGGAGGGTAAAAATCGTAGAGGGAGACCAAGAGATGAATACACTAAGCAGATTCAGAAGGATGTAGGTTGCAGTAGGTACTGGGAGATGAAAAAGCTTGCACAGGATAGAGTAGCATGGAGAGCTGCATCAAACCAGTCTCAGGACTGAAGACCACAACAACAACAACAGGAGAGGGAGAGAGAGAGAGAGAGTGCCATGGACATGATACGGGATTGGAGTGGCAGTCATTAAAAGAAGCCAACGGCCTTGCCGCAGTGTTAATACCGGTTCCCGTCAGATCACCGAAGTTAAGCGCTGTCTGGCTGGGCTAGCACCTGCATGGGTGACAATCCGGCCTGCCGACCGCTGTTGGCAAGCGGGGTGCACTCAGCCCTTGTTAGGCAAACTGAGGAAATACTTGATTGAGAAGTAGCGGCTCCGGTCTCGGAAAGTGACACACGGCCGCAAGGGCGGTGTGCTGACCACATGCCCCTCCATATCGGCATCCAGTGATGCCTGTGGGCCGAGGATGACACGGCGGCCGGTCGGTACCTTTGGGCCTTCATGGCCTGTGCGTGACGAGTTTATTCATTAAAAGAAAGGCTTTTTTAGTTGCGGCGAGGTCTTTTCACGAAATTTCAATCACCAACTTTCTCCTCCGAATGCGGAAACACTTTCTAGATTCCCGCCTACATACCGAGAAATAACCATGAAGTACGAGAAAGCAGAGCTCGCATGGGAAGTTTTAGGTGCACGTTGTTCCCACGTGTTATTTTAGAGCGGAACGGCAGATAAATAGCCTGAAAGGGATTCTATGAACCCGTGTCGAGCACTTAAGCGTAAACTGAACGTTAGTCATTTAGATGTAGTTTTCAAGTAATTTCATTCGCACTTAGGAGGTCGTAAAATCGACCAGTCGGTTGGGAGTTTTTCTGGGGTGTAGAAGTCATCTCTCCTCTGGGATAGGAGTTTGCGTAATCGTGGTGAGTTTCTGAACTGGGAAATAGTTTCGCAAAAGGCATTCGAGTGTCAGTCCAGCACACAGTTTTAATGTGGCAGAGAGTTTCATATTTGTCCACACTCCGCTGCAGAGTGAAAATTCGTTCTGGAAATAAATGAATGACTTTCTAAGCAGCCCAGTACTCCTACTACTACTACCCCTCAGCTCATCTACGTCAACATTATACTCCGCAAGCCACCAAGTTGTGTGTGGCGGAGGATACTTGTGGTACCACTAGCTAATCCCCACTTCCGTGATCCACTCGTGAATGGCGTGTGGGAAGAATGATTGTCGGTGAGCGTCTGTATTGGTACTAACTTCTCTGATTTTCTCGTCGTGGTCATCACGCGAGATGTGTGTGGAAAGAAGTAATATGTCGTTCGACTCTTCCCAGGAAATACGCTCTCAGGATTTCAGCAGTAAACCTCACCGCGATGGACAAAGCCTCTCTTGTAGCGTTTGCCACTGGAGCTTGTTGATTATCTCTGTGACACTCCCGCGCCGGTCAAACGATCCCGTGACGAAACGCGCCGCTCTTCGTTGGATCTTCCCTCCCTCCCTCCCTCCCTCCCACCCACCCTAGCAATCCCACCTGGCAAGGGTGTCAGACTGATGAACAATACTGAAGAGTCGGTCGAACAGGCGACTTGTGGGTCACTTCCTTCCTGAATGAGTTACATTTCTTTAAGATTCTTGCTGCGGATCTCGGTCTAGCATCTGCTTTTCCTACTATCTGCTGTATGTCGTCATTCCATTTAAGGGGGGGATAGGACGTCAAACAGGCCGACTTGGAGCAGGAGAGGCACCACACGACTTTTTAATTTCCACTGTCTATACCTTTACAAATAAATTCGTAACACTTTGTCAGCATGATCGGTAAGGATTCGGGTTTCACACTCATAGCAGTGAAAGTTCAAAAATATAACAAAATAAAATTTTTTTACGAGTACATCTGAAATTTCATGATTTTTTTCACTTACTACTGGCTGCATTTTTTGCTATAGGTACGCTTTTCTTCATTAGCAAGAAAGATTCTTCGATGAATTTTGCACTGCTTATTAAACACAAAGTTCTTAATGCGTAACTCCGGAATTTTCCAAATGTGTTAAAAATTGTGGTAAATATTGAGATAATTAACTATAAAATTTGAGTTTTTTCCAAGTACGAAACTTAAAATGTTACAGCTCATTCATTTTTCACAAATTAAATAAATTCTAGAGTTTCATATGCTTGTAAGTAAGGTTTGTATGCTGTGGAAAATTCATCGAAGAATCTCTATTACTTATGAAGATAAGTGTACCTATAGCAACAAATACAGTCAATAGTAAGCGAAAAAGTATGAAATTTCACGTATAAAGAAGATTTATTTTGCTATGGGTAAGGGGTCCGCAGGCCCTTACTACTAGGTTTGCACTCACACAGGTCGACAGGGCAACTATCGATTAGTGTGTCGGGTCGCGAGAGCGAGAGTTGAGTCAAGTCAGTGCGTGTTGTGGGTTCCCGCGAGGCGGGCAGAGAGCTGAGCAGAAGCCAGCAATTGATAGAAATTACCGACAAAGGGAGCGGCCATCGCCGCGGTTCAACCCCTTTGTGTTAGTATTATACGGGAAAGTGAGAAAGTATAATTAACAGAGTGATTCAGTGATATTTATGTGCCGTTATTGAGATTCCGCGTCTACCGCGCCGGCAATATTTGGATTGCAGTGTTGGATTGCAGTGTTGGATACAGTGATTAAAATCTGCGTGTGACGATTATGAATAGCGAGGAAGCCTGTGCTGAAATTAGCCGTTATTAACAGTGTATTGACGAAGGCAGTGGCTGTCTCCTTATCTTTGTGGTTTTTGATAAGAATATAGGTTTTGTTTAGTGAAGCTGTGTTTGTTGTTCTTCTTGCCACCAAACAGCACATTATTACAGCATTTGCGAAGGACAATATGGAATGTAACAACTCCGTAGCAGTCCAATCCGATTGCCAGCCCCATTAGGTACACGGTCACATTAATTATTATCTATTTGGGCTGCTATTCAGGTCCCGAACGAAGGGGCTATAACAAAATATAAACCGGAGTGTTACATATGTTCCTGGACTTCCACTGCTATGAGTGTGAACCCCTAATCCTTCCTGGTCATACTGACAAAATTTTATGAATTTGTTTGTAAAGGTATAGACTGTGGAAATTAAAATGTCGTGTGGTGGCTCTCCAGCTCCAAGTCGGCCCGTTTGACGTATTACCCCCCCCCCCCCCCCTTAAGGTCGCTCAGGGTAGTTACTCATAGATATTTTACGGTAGACACTGTGTCCAACAATTCATCATCAGTGATGCAGTTGTTAAGTAGTGGACTTCTTTTCCTATGTATGCGATATACGCTACAGTTATTTACGTTCAGGGTCAACTGCCAGAGTGAGCCTGCAGCTTTCATCAACCCTGTGCGCGTCGTTCTGCTAATCAGTACTGCCTTCTGGCGTCGCCAGTTTCTTACAGGCAGCCGCATCATCTGCCTACGGCCTTAAAGAGCTTCCTACACTTTCTACAAGATCACTTAAATGCACGGTAAACAGTAAAGCTCCTATCACACTTGGGATACTACAGAAACTACCTTCACATGAGTCTGTTTTATGTCATTCAGCGCGACGTGTCTGCAGGGAGGTCTCGAACCTAGTTGCAAATCAGGGCAGATGACTGATAAGCTCCCTTTTTTCACTAAACGGCAGTGCATGACGGTGACGATTGTCTTCCTGAAATCTGGGTGGTTCTGCGCTTTTTTGCAGTCGCTAGGTAACCTTCATTACTCTAGCGATCTACGATCAACTGCTGCTAGGAGGGGAGCAAGTTCTGTCGCAATAATCTTTGTAAAAGCCTCTGATCACATATCTTTGTAAAATCTTATAGGATCTCACCTGGTCATCATGCCTTTTCACTACTAAGCGATTGTGGTTGCTTTTATGTTCCGCGAAAGATTTTCTCAACATCTGCCATTTCGATTTCGCAGGATGACTGAAAGGAAGAACTGTGTTACCATTTTCCGTGTTGCAATAATTTCGGAAGACTGAATTCAGTATTTCAGCATTCTCTCTGTTATTTTCCGTTTCCGTGCCAGTATCATCAATCAATGAATGAACAGATGATTCTGGCGCACCTATTGATTTTACATACGAGCACAATCTCCTAGGGTTTTACTCAGATCGAGTGACAGAGTCTTAGTTTCAAAGTCACTGAACGCTTCTCTCATTGCTCTGCTTGCGCTCATTTTTGCCTCGTTCAGCTTTAGTTTGTTAATTAGATTTTGACTTCTCTTGAATCTGAGAAGAAGCTGTCTTTGCTTTTACAGAGCAGTTTTGTAACACAACTTTTAAATCACGATGGGTCTTCCCCATCGTTAAGGGATCCTTGCTCGGAACATACTTGTCTAATACTTCGTATATAACGGAAGAAACTTTTCGATCGAGAAGACTTCTTTGTTCGTTGGAACCATGGAATAGGAGTAATCCACTGTGTAACCGAGACACCTGCGAGCTTTATTTCACCGCGACCGGTCTTTGCAACGGTTGTGGTCCTCACAAAAGGCGCTACAGTTGCACTCTTGAAACGAACATCGTGTGAGCTTGAGAGAGTCTGCATCGAGATTCGGAACGAGAGAGAAGCGACTCAGGATTTCACCACGGTACAGACTCCCGTATAGAAGACGTACAGTAGTAGTAATAACCATACTTAGCGTAGAGAAGCAGCGGAAAGAGTTGAAATCAAGTATGTCGCCAGGTCCGGATGGGGTCCCAGTTCGGTTTTACAAGGAGTACTCCACGACAGTGGCCCCTTGCTTAGCTTGAATTTATGGCGAATCTCTCGTCCAGCGCAAAGTCACAAGTGAATGCAAAAATGTGCAGGGGTCTCTTGTATAAAAGAAGAGTAAAAGAATGGACCGGCAATATTAAATACCACTCTCTTTAACATCGGTTTGCTGCACAATTCTAGAGCATATTCTCAGTTCGAATATAATAAATTTCCTTGAGAAGGAAAAGCTTCTGTCGACGAACAAGCACGGTTTCAGGAAGCATCGCTCGTGCGAAACTGACCTTGCCCTTTTCTCACACGAGATCCTGCGAACCACGGGTGAAAGGCAACAGACGGATTCCATATGCTTAGGTTTCCGAAAAGCATTTGACACAGTATGCCACTACCGCCTGTTAACGAAGCTAAAAGCATACGGAATAAATTCCCAGGTATGTCAGTAGGGCGAAGACTTCTTAACTAACAGGACCCGGTACGCTATCCTCGACGGCGAAGGGAGACAAGGGCATCGTCAGGGTTGCCCCGCGGAAGTGTGATAGGACCATATATATATATGCGCTGTGGTGTAAGGGAATGTCTTGTTGAGTGAATGTAGGGAGGATACACGATGACTTACACAAAATTTGTAGTTGGTGTGATGAATGGCAGGTAGCTCCAATTGTAGAAAAAATGCTGGTTTATGCGATTGAGTGGAAAATACAAACCTGTAATGTTCGGATACAGCATTCATAGTGTCCTGCTTGGCACAGTCATGTCGTCTACGTATCTGGGCGTGACGCTGCAAAGCGATACGAAATGGAACCAGCATTAAAGACTATAACAGGGGAGGCGGATGCGCGAATTCGGTTTACTGGCAGAATATTAGGAAAGAGTGGTTTACTTGTAAAGGAGACCGCATATAGGGCGCTAGCGCGACACATTCTTGAGTACTGGTCGCATGTTTGGGATCCGCACCAGATGGGATTAATGGAAGACATCGAAGAAATTCAGACGCGATCTACATTTGTTACCGGTAGATTCGAAGAACAACATGCAGAGATTACAGAGATGCTTTGAAAACTTAAATGGGAATCCCTAGAGGGAAGGCGACGTTCTTTTCCATGATCACTATCAAGAAAATTTAGAGGACAAGCATTTGAAGCTGACGGCAGAAGGATTCTGATGCCTCCATCATACGTTGCGCTTAAGGGCCACGAAGGTAAGATGCGAGGAACCAGGACCCTTACGGACACATATATCAGGAGTATAAGTATGGAACCGAAATGTCGCTATAGATGGTGCCAGCCATCAGTGTAGGGCCCGTGAGACCGCGTCTGCAGCGCCACCTGCTTCCTGCAGCGGCTGACGACGAATGTCAACACAATATCCTCATCCATCCCTACACAGCCCCTGCTCCCAACCCGTTGCCTCGTGACTCGTTTCCCTGTAACAGAACCAGATGCAAGCTCTGTACCGTACATCCTCTCACCACTACCTAGTCCAGTCCGGCCACAAGCTTCACCTATGTCATCGGTATCTGTTTCAAACACGTAAACATATCGAGTTTTGTGTCTACGAACTACCATCTGCGGACAGCATTGGTTTTCCGTTATCAGGAGAATCGAATAGAATGCTTGTCGAAGCTTTCGGCTAACATGCTCTTCGAAAAACAGTGTTCCGAGTGGTTCAAAAAATTCAGAAGTGGTGATTCTGACGTGAGAAACGACGAGCGCGGGAAACCACCGAAAAAATTCGACGACAACGCACTGGAGGCCTTATTGGATGAAGATGATACCCAAACTCAGCAGGAATTCGCGGAACAATTGAATGTGACGCACAAAGCCCTTTCTCTTCGTTTGAAAGCTATGGAAAAGGCGCAGGAAGTGGGAAAATATGTTCCGCATGAACTGAATGAGAGACAACAAGCAAATCGAAAGCCCAATTGTGAAATGATGCTCGCCAGATACCGAAGAAAGCCGTTTCCCCATCGAATAGTGACAGGTGATGAAAAATGGATACGGTTTGAAAATCCTAAGCGTCGTAAAACCTTGCTGAATCAAGGTAATCCATCGACATCCACTGCAAGAACAAATCGCTTTGGAAAGAAAACAATAATCTGTGTTTGGTAGTATCAGAAGAGTGTCACCTATTACGAGCTGCTAAAACCTGGTGAAACCGTTAACACTGATCACTATCAATAGCAAATCATCGATTTAAATCGAGCATTACCTACAAGACGACCGTAATATGGAAGAAGACAACACAAAGTCATATTGCTCCATGATAACGCCCCACACAGCAAAATGGGTCAGGGAAACGATCGAGGAGTTCGGTTGGGAAATACCAGGGCATGCCGCTTATTCTCCAGACTTGGCTCCGAGCGATTATCATCTGTTTGCATCACTGGAAAAATGTACGAAAATGTCTCGCTAACTGGTCCGCTTCAGAAGAAGAACTGTTTTTTTGGCGTGGCATTCAGAGCATGCCGGAGAGGTGGGAGAAATGTATAAATAGCAATGGAGATTATTATGAATAAAACATTGTCTATCAGTTTCAAACAACAGACGTTTAATTATTGCAATCAAATTCCGATTTCATATGTCTACGAGGGGCGTTTGAAAAATCCGTGCAAAGTCCGAGAGATGGCACCAACGGCACGTATCGAGGTCGTTTCTGGTTAGTAGCAACTTTGGAAAAATCGCACGCCAAGTTTCAGCCGTATTGGTCTATTTCTTTGTGTTTGGCAATCGTGTGAATCAAGGAAGTCGAGTGATTGTCAAAAAATGGACGAAAAAGAATTTCGTGTGGTGATTAAACATTACTTTATGAAAGGCAAAACGCCACAGGAGATTAAAGAGAAGCTTGATAAACATTACCGTTACTCTGCACCTTCGATCAGAACAGTTTATAAGTGGTTTCAAAATTTTCGGAGTTGCCATATGAGCACAAGTGATGCTGAACGTTCTGGACGCCCTGTGGAGGTTACGACTCCAGAAATCGTTGCCGGCCGCGGTGACCGAGCGGTTCTAGGCGCTACAGTCTGGAACCACACGACCGTTACGGTCGCAGGTTCGAATGCTGTCTCGGGCATGGATGTGTGTGATGTCCTTAGGTTTGTTAGGTTTAAGTAGTTGTAAGTTCTAGGGGACTGATGACCTCAGAACTTAAGTCCCATAGTGCTCAGAGCCATTTTTTGAACCAGAAATCGTTGATAAAATACATGATATGGTGATGCATGACAGAAGAGTTAAGGTGCGTGAGATTGCTAGTGCTGTGGGCATCTCGAATGAACGGGTACATAATATTATGGATGAACACTTGGACATGAGAAAGCTATCCGCAAGATGGGTTCCGTGTTTGCTCACGCTTGACCAAAAACGGAATCGTGTGAAGTGTTGCGAAGATGGTTTGCAGGTGTTCAGGAAGAATCCGCAGGACTTTAAGGGTCGCTTCGTCACTGTGGATGAAACATGGATACATTACTATACTCCTGAGACCAAACAAAAATGCGTTACCAACAGAGAATCTGCACAAAAAAACGGCGAAGACCATTCCTTCGGGCGGAAAGATTGTGGCGACTGTCTTTTGGGATTCGCAAGCGATAATCCTCATCTACTATCTGGAAAAGAGGAAAACTATTACAGGTACATATTATTCATCGTTATTGGACCATTTGAAAAACTAGCTGCAAGAAAAACGCCGGCGACTGGACCGCAAAATAGTCCTTTTCCGTCACGACAGTGCACCAGCGCACACCTCAGTAGTTGTGGTCGCAAAATTAATGGAAACAGGATTGCAACTCGGTTCAAATCCAAGCGGTACTTGTTGGTCACTCTAAGCTCATTAGCCTAAAACATCGGGAATCCGTACCATCTCTTATCCTAAATGGAACAAATATTATCTTCTCTCCCTCAGCAAAGAGTTTGGGAGTAATAATAGATGAAAATCTAAATTGGACAGAGCACGTAACTGCAGTGTGCAAAAAAGCATCAGCATCCCTTCATGTCCTACAAAAATATAAAAAAACTCTTCCCTTTCGATCTGAAGAAGAAATTAGTACAGACGCTTATACTCCCAATCATTGACTACAGCGATATTATCCTACAAGGCCTCTCTCAGGAAAATTCGCGACGTCTGGAACTGTTCATGAATGCCTGCGTCCGATATATCTGTGACGTTCGACTTTTTGATCACATTTCACCAGCATATGCAAAATTGTCCTGGCTGCGTGCAGACGAACGCAGAGATTTCCATACACTCTGTCTCATCTACTGCCTTATAAATGTACACTGTCCCTCATATCTCTCCTCGTCCTTAACGTTTATGTCGGAACAACATGACAGAAACACACGTTCCCATCTTAACAAAATCCTCTCTGTTTCACTGCATCGCTCAGTCACCTTCTCCAAGTCCTTTACAGTAGCGGGAACCCAACTCTGGAATAACCTCCCTCGTTGCGTTAGAGAACTTAAAAACATGTCCGGCTTCAAAAAACAGCTAATGACGTATCTATTTAAGCAACAGCAATGCCTTCCTCTGTACATGAATGCACTTCACCTCATTACTTCCCTCTTTCCCCCTCCTTAAATCTCCCTTCCCCAAAACTCGCTATACTAGTAAACATCTACTTTACACACCAAGATATTAATGTACATCTGCACAAATCTTGATTACTATAGCCAATTTTTCTCATGTTTATCATTATTGTTTGATTTTTTTTACTGTTACTATTATTGCTTTTATCATAATTTGTATGTATAGCACCTGTTGTAAAAATACTGCCAGCACTTAGTTTATTAGGTCTTAGTCATTAGTCTTTATTCATATTGTCGCTAGAGTAATCTAATTTTCTTATTTAAACTATTGTCATGATTTAACTCTGATGTGTGAAATGCTGCATGTGTGAAACACTGGTCCGCTGTAAGAGAGGGCCTGATGGCCCTAATCTGATCAGGTTAAATAAATAAATATTCTCCAGACTTGGCTCCAATGGACTACTATTTGTTCCCCAATTTAATGAAAAGGCTGGCAGGACAAAGAATTTATTCACACGAGGAGGTGATTGCAGCAACTAATAGCTATTTTGCAGACTTGGACAATTCTTATCATTCGGAAGGGATCAACAAATTAGAACAGCGTTGTACGAAGTGTTTAAGTCTAAAAGGAGACTATGTCGAAAAATAAAAAAGGTTTACCCCAAACACGTAAGTAGTTTTTATTTTTGCACGGACTTTTCAAACGCCCCTCCTAGAGCTGGTAGGTAGTCATTCTTCCTTCGTGCTGTTTGCGAGTGGAACAGTAAAGGAAATGAGTAGCGGTGGTACGGGGTACCCTCCGCCACACGGCGTACGGTGGCTTGAGAAGTATGTATATCAGTAGATGTAGGTGTAGATTCGCGGTGACGTAGTCGGTGATCCGCTGCCGGCGGCAGGAGACGGCGGCAACAGGTGTCTGCGTCGCTCGGCGGCCCGCCGTGCACCTGCTCCGCATGCGCCAGCTGCAATCCGAGCTGGCGGAGCTCGGGTCAGGTTAGCTCTGAGGCGTTACGTCACGGGAGAAGGTCTGGCGCCGCAGTGCCGGTCCCCTTTCGCCGGGCAGCAGGTGGCAGCTGGCAGCTGGACAGGGCGTGTGTAAGGAAGGTGCCATCGTCGACCCGCTACCCACTCCACGGTTTACGTAACAACTAGCGCCTGCACCCCTTTCACAGGACGTCGCCGCCGCCCGGGAGACAAAGAGCAGAAAAATCAGGCAGGGCCGCCGCGAAAGGCGACACGCACACGCGATGACGTAAGGCGGCGGCGAGAGCCACTGACGCTCATTCCGCTTCCACCTGTCGCTTCTCAAAATAAAAATTAAAAAACAAATTTGGTGTAAATGGCGTGATGCTTCCGTCGATAAGAAGAGCAGGTCGTTTCGGCACAGGTTCGTATAGCAGGTGCAGAGCCGCCACGGAAATGTTCAACAGACTCCAATTGGGGACATAGGATTTTACAGTGTCGATTGCTTGGTTGGGGAGGCAGAAGAGCAAACAATGACATCATCGTATTAGGGAAGGAAGGGAAAGGAAGTAGGCCATGCCGTTTCAAAGGAACCATCCCGGCATTCGCCTGAAGCGATTTACGGAAATCACGGAAAATCTACATCAAGAGGACCGGACGCGGGTTTGAACCGTTGTCCCCCTGTATCAGAGTCCAGTGTGCTGACCACTGCGCCACCTCGCTCGGTGTCACCTCGTGCCGCAAATGTAAAGACCTCATTATTATTAACTGGTAACCTACACGAATTAATATGTTATAAGCCTCGAATCGACAAGGTACACGAGGCTGCCACAAATTAATCGCCCGCTACCAACGGATCACTAAAATTCGGTAACATTGGGAACACTTCGTGTTGCCTGTTCTCTGTTTCAGATTGCTGCAACTCTCAGAGAATCGAAATGTGTGACACTAGAACAACCTGACGAAGTGTTCCTGATTTGTCTGTGTGAGGGAATGGTTAACTCATTAGCAAGAGTAACCATACTGATGCATACACTGTGGCGCACGAAAAACCGGATCCGAGTGCAAACTGCTCGCCAATTACGCACAATTTTTTTACCGCCACGAGCAGATACAACAACAAATAACTGTAATAATTAGATAGTAGTTGTTCCTGTTGTTGTGGTCCTCAGTGCAGAGACTGGTTTGATGCAGCTCTCCATGCTACTCTATCCTGTGCAAGTAGATAGTAAAGAAATTAAAAAAGAAGCTAATGCAAAAGTTTGTAGTTACTGAACTGACCTCCTCTTTCACACCACATTACATCAGGAACTGAAAATAACTTCCTTGTGCTTCGGTGCACTTTTTCGCGCGACCTAACATGTTAATATGGACTTTGCCCAACTCTGCAGCATCAGTTCTCAGAACGATCGAAGCCTCGAGCGGACAGGTATGACGAACGCCGCGGCTACAATTCTTTGCTGGCAGTCCTTTCCCCTGAATCTTTCACGAATCCGTGAGACCGACTTGGGTGAAGCGTGACAGGTCACCCCATCTTCTTGAAAGGCAGCGAACGTACGTTCGTGGTCGCCGTCAGCTGTGCGTAAAATGCCTTAAAGATTCGCACTTACACAGCCGCGTTTACTGTTGTCTCGCCGGCGTTGTGGCCGCGCGGTTCTAGGCGCTTCAGTCTGGAACCGCGTGACCGCTACGGTCGCAAGTTCGAATCCTGCCTCTGGCATGGATGTGTGTGATGGCCTTAGGTTAGTTAAGTTTAAGTAGTTCTAAGCTCTATGTTAAGTCCCATAGTGCTCAGAGCCATTTGAACCATTTTTTACTGTTGTCTCGAAAAATACAGGACCCACAACTGAGTGGACACCACACGCCGATTTTTTCACCGTGAAGAGGCTCCTCATTAAATATACAGGTATTGTTTGTTGACTACCATTCGTGTTCTGGAGGTTCACATGTAGCGTTAGATGGAACCAGGCTTCATCGCTCGTCAAATACAGCAGAGGATTTTGCATTCTATTCTCAATTGTTTGGCACAATCACGTACTGCAGTTCACACGTTTCGACTTATCTTCCTCCTCCAGTTCTTGGACACGTGTCATTGTGTAGAGCATCATCGCTATACGGCAAAAATACGTTGACAAGATCTATGCGAAACGTTCACTTGTTGCGACAATTTGGGTGTCGAGTTCTTTGAACTCCGGGTCATTCGTGCTCGAATACCCGCGATCACAGACGGAAGAACGAGGCTCTATTATTTTTCGCGTTTGCAACTGACCCTGTAGTAAGCCACTTTGTCACCAAATCCTGTACACTGTCTGTGCTAATATGGAAAAACTAGGAAACTTCTTTCCGAAAATCAGCCGCTCTTCCTGAACTGAACCGGTATACGCGTACGCCTCCACTACTGCGACTCTTTCTTGCAGAGGCTACATCTCTCTGAAACATTTACTTCGCACAGCTTCCAAACAACAGATGACAATTGGCGGGCGACAAATGGTTCAAATGGCTCTGAGCACTATGGGACTTAACTGTTGAGGTCATCAGTCCCCTATAACTTAGAACTACTGAAACCTAACTAACCTAAGGACGTCACACACATCCATGCCCGAGGCAGGATTCGAACCTGCGACCGTAGCGGTCGCGCGGTTCTACACTGTAGCGCCTAGAACCGCACGGCCACTCCGGCCGGCGGCGGGCGACAATGAGGAATCTCGCACTCGGGGTCGGTTTTTCGTGCGCCACCCTGTACTTAAATGCTTTATGCAGTATGAGACGCGATCACAAATGTATACCACATGCTCTGAATGTCATTTTTCTTTTATTCGTTGCATTGTGTTGCAATATTCTTAATTTAATGTTACATTGATTGTTTCAAATATGTACCACAATTTGCTGATGGCCGTCTATAATGCGCATTCACGAATACATTTACTTTAGTTTGAATTCATACCGTGACACCCCATCAGTGCGAATCGTGCACACCAATGAGTAGTGAGTACTGGAAGATAAACAGTAAAGAATTACCCACCTCAAATCTTATAATGCCGCAGTGGCCACCCTCTCTCTGTCCCTGGGGTGAGCGGCCAGGTTTCCTTAGCTCCCGGCCGTGTTCATTGACGTCTGTTGACACTAAGCACATCTTAAAACATTACTGTGTCTCTAAGAATTTATGTTTGTTGGTGAGGAGGAAACCGGTACTCTTAAGTAGCCCTTAATGTCAGTTGACGTTTCTCGATTCCACTGTTAGCTGAAAGATGTAAGTTGTTATAAAATACAGCTGAGAACCGTATGCCGAACAAATGCTTGATTCTGGCCACATGCGGATCTTGATCCGCAGCTTTGCCCACCACTGCACTAGCTGATCAAAAGTATCGGAACACCCTACATACGAGCCGTGTTGAAAAAATTCCGGAACACTCGTAATTTCGCGCCAGTGGTGTGTTGGAGCGAAATGCGGCTGACATCCCTGAACACACCTGCGTTCCGTGTGTAACAGAGGGAAGTTTCATTGCTGTATGTCTGTTAGTTGTAGGTCAGTGCTGCATTGAGGCGAACATTGTGTCGCACCGTTTGCGAACTCCGAGATGACAGAGAGAGGAGAAACGTCTCTGCATTAAATTTTGCGTGAAATTCAAGAACACCTTTACAGACACACACACACACACACACACACACACACACACACACACACACACACACCCCAATGATGCAGGAAGCCTACCGTAATGGCTGCTAAAGCCGTACTCAGTGTTACGAATGGTTCGCGCCGTTTACAAACAGTCGAACCGATTTCAAAGATGACCCTCGTTCAGGACCCCCTTCGACATCTACAGACGACGCTCATGTCAGGAACGCCAACGAAATTGTGAATGCCAATCGAAGACTGACTGTCCGAAAGATTGCTGAAAAATGTAATATTTCAGTTGGATTATGTCACGGAATCCTGACGCAGCATCTTGGACTGCGTCGTGCTGCCACCGAGTTCGTCCCATAGCTCACGAGTCAAGACCAGAGAGACCTTCGCCTCGCAATCTGTGAAGAGATTTTGGAGCTTGCACATGAGGACAAGAGAGAATCATAACTGGTGATGAACGTAGGTCTACGGTTATGATGTTGAGACTGAGGTGGAATCTTCACAATGGGCAGGGAAAGGTTCTCCAAAACCAAAAAAAGTTCGTCAGGTCAGGTTACATTGTACGAGTAATACGTCGCGGTCTCCTGACCTTCATTGCTTACATGTTCCGCCCCCACAATCATGTCCGCACATCAAGACGCTTCATTCGAACCTAAACTCGATAAGATAAAGTCAATGTTGTATGAATTCATGTAAACAATATGCAATTGACAAGTGAGCGCACCGTGGTTGAAATACTCGAGGCTGGCGTGCACACATACATTCCAGACACGACGGTCACAGAGGCTTTTGGTTCGGGAGAGAGGCCGCACAGCGGGACGCCGGTCCCTTCAGAGGACGACACAGCGTGGGCCCGAGTGAAAGGGAGGAACAACCCCGTGTTCGGCTTAAAAGCAAATTCCGCTACATTGTGTGGGAGCAGCCAGCTACGCATTCTTTACACATAGTACGCAGTTTCAGAGATTTTCGAAGGGAGACAGCAAACGCCAAACGCCAAACGCCAAACGCCAAAGCTACAAGTTTCCGTTTTAGAAGAGCAATGCCGATTGGCAGACGATATTTCTGACACCTTGAGCTGAAGGAATAATGGAAGAGACTGAAAGATATACCCCTTCACGTCTGGCGTGCAGAGGGGCCGTTCCGTTGTCGCTCTTGGAGCGAGAACACGTAACAAGAGCGTGCGCGCTCGTACGAGTACTCGAAAGAGCGAAAAACAAGTCTCTCCTCAGTACTTCACTGGGAGAGCACCTCTGTCGAGAGTGAATCAATGGTCGACTCTATATTGAGTCCTTGCGATTAAGCGTTGTTCACTGAGTTGGCCAACACACTTAGTGTGCAGTGTGAACGGACAGAGTTATAGTTAAACGCCTGCGAGCGAATTTTGAGTGGCATCACGGTGGACTGGTTATCTGACCGGTGTACCACGCCAATAGTTAGACTAGGGGCGAATAGGAATCCTTGACTTCATTAAGGCGTAGGGAGAGTTTGATTGACGAAGGTCAATCCACATAGAACGAGAGTTATCTTATTTGTCAGCAGCGAGCAGCACAGACAGCAGTCATCGCAGCTTCCAGTATTGTGTGCTACAGCTATTGCGAGCCCCATATATCTTCCACAACAGTACACTTAACTGCATTTCACACCGTACCTAGCAACATTCGAAAGGATAATTATTCAAGTTCAGTAGGCGCGCCTGTCAGCCATTCTGCCAAGGCAACAAGCATCTTAAAGTAACTTCACATTCCGAAAAGAACCAAGATATAACTTGTTCAATTCATAACTAAAAGTGCCATTGTGATTTTTTTCAGAACTTTTGCAAAATAAATAATAACTTTCGTTAGTATCATGTTTTTCTTACACTAACTAGCACTACTGCAGTACCCAAGTCTCCCACTAGTTACGTAAGAAATTTTTTGAACTTTTGTGTGTCATTTCCTTACAGTGGACGACTCCAGAAGATATTTATTGCTAAAAGGTTTTCAGGCATTTCTCTTTAGAACGTTAGGAGCGTCTGCCTGACTTCTGTAGTAGTGTGGGGGTGGAAATTGCATCTTGCAGGAGCCACAGGGTAAAGGGTACATCTCAGATTAATCCGTTGCGCAGATTAACAGATCAACCCCACACCTCATAACATGTCAAAGCCACGCTGATAGTTTTCACACACACACACACACACACACACACACACACACACACACACACACACACACACAAAATGGAATCACTGTGTTACCTCACCCTCCGTGCTCTCAACACCTGGCCGCTGCGGACTTTCTTTTTTTTTTATTTCCAAAGCTGAAAAACCCGTTGGAAGGACGGAGATTTGCAACGATAGAGGAGGTAAAGGAAAATTTGCAGACGGTGCTTCGAGCGATCCAGCCAAGAGGCGTAGCGAGACAGCTTCCTGAAGTGGAAACGGCGTTGGCAGCGGTATATCAATTGTGGAGAAGAGTATTTCGAAGGAGACCACGCAGAATAAGCAAAAGGTAAGCATAGGACAACTTTGTGGACGAAGTTCCGGAGTTTTTTGAACAGACCTCGTAATGCGGAATTGGCCACTCCATTTCACGAGAGGCGGACCCGCCGGTATGCAAGGAGTCAGTAACAGCAGAACGGGCCTGTCAGGAGAGGTCAGCAACTTCGAAACTGGAATTTCAGTCGTTCTAAAGCTGCCCAAATCGACCGTCGATGATGCCGCTGTGAAGTGGAAACGCGAAGGATGAACAACACGTAACATAGACCAGGCAGAGCTCACGTACTGACGGACAGCGACCGTCGGGCACTGCGGGGGTTGGTTGTAAAAAGTTGCACTAAAGCAGTGGAAGAGTTTCGAAAGTACTAACATGAGTCAGCTACCTCAATGACAGTGCGTAGGGAGTCAAAAAGAGTGGTGTGAAATGATGGAGCAGCAATTCAGAAGCCACGTATATGCGTAGTCAGCGTTAAGCGATGCACGGACTGACGTTATTGGACAGTGGATGACTCGGAACCAGCGATTTAGAGAGGCAGTCCCGTGGCAGGGTCTGGGTTCGTCGAATGAAACGCGGAACAGTACCTACACGTTTCATAGCACCGTGTGCTGTGTACAGAAGATCGAATAGTTCGGGGACGATGACTTACTGTACCAGCACGACAACGCACCATGTTACAAGGCAGCCTCTGTGAGGCAGTGGTCTGTGGACCACAACATTCCTGAAATTGAGTGACCTGCTAGAGTCCCTACCAATGAAACACCTCTGGGATCAGATAAAATGTCGTCTTCGCTCCAGACTACACAGTCCAATACCACCACCTAGTCTGGTTTCGGCTCTTGAGAAAGAACGGGCTGTCACTCCTCTACAGTCAGACAGCTCTCTGAAATTGTCGCCGACACAGTTCAAGCTGTCAAAAGGTGAAGGGTGGAGACAGCTCGGATTACTGTCCTCTCTTAAGCCGTCGGCACACGGACCGTGCTGTCGAACGTTAACGTTGAGCGTGCCAAGTTCAACGTGCTGCTGAACGCTCAGGAACGATGCGACTCGTGCATACGGTACGTGGGCCCCAGCGTGGTATACGCACTCCAGCGGCAGTTTGAGGGATGTTTCTAGTTCGTAAATCACACTGTTTACTCAACGGGCGCGCGTAAAATTCCAACGTTAGCTCTATTAAAACACACATTTGCTCCATCGTCCACGAAAAGGAAAGTACCATGTCCAATCAATAAGGACACAGGCTTATAAAAGTTCCATTACAAACAGTGCGGTACAAATTTGGAATACTTCTGCGCATAAGATAAACATTATTTCATCATTCCCACATTTTAGTAAACCCAAAGTTCAGTCTTACTTTATCACTGTTCCTACCGAGTATCAGAATCGTTGCAATATGTGAATTACGAAGCGTAAAAGAAAAAGGAGCAAAATATCTTTACACAAGTAGCGCAAGCTGCCCTGTAAATTAAGTCAATCGAACAAAGTCACCCCTCAAAATGGGTGAACTTATATTTATATAACATGAAATACTATAGCATATACTTATATTAAACTAATAATAAACTATCAGAAGCTAATAAAAACGTGAATGTTAGGAAAAAAATTTGGTAGTGTTTGGACGCGAATCACTGCCCCGACTAAAAAAAATCTCCAGTGAACGGTGAGTCTACTCATTACGCTAATCCAACAACACGCGCTTGGTAACTAATGATATTATGTTAACCCTTGCTAAAAGCGTTAATCGTAGATAATTATGTTATTAATTGAAATTTAATTATAACAAATTGTACGAAGAACAATGCGTTTTGGGTGGATCTTCAGTGTGTCGCTGCCTTCAAATAGCCTACTCTCATAGTACGCAAGTTAAAATAATTCTTTTGCCACGAATATGATGTTTCTCATTATTTTATTGAAAAGAATCACACGGTTAACAACGGGTATTCCAGTGATTCTCAATTTACTGTTGCTCAGAAACGGCATATATACATATATGCTTGAAATGAATGCCAGTATGGCGCCTCACAACTCTGTACTGAAGGGAGACGGCGTGCTTGTGACGTAGGTGGCGTTGTGCCATCTCATTGGTCAACGCTGAGACGCACGCTCAGAGTATCTGACATGCCAGATATTGCTCTGCACGTTTCGGAAAGACTCCCTAGCGTGCTCTTCCACGCTATGACGTCAGAAAGTCGGCACGCTCAACGCGCTGATGCACGGACCGTGTGCCGATGGCTGTAGATGTCCCGATGCTTTTCACCAGATAGCGTACGTAGATACACATGTGTTTAACAACCTACAACCTACCACACCACATTAAATGTCATGCAGCAAATATGGTAGGATTTAAGACTAAATTAAACAACTTCTTCTTGGGCAACTCTTTCTGCTCCACTGATGGGTACCATAACGGAAACTCACAAATTTAACGTTTTAAGTTACTTTATAAGTAGAATTAGCGCTGAAATTGAGTGATACAGAGTCATCTCACTGTATTTTAGTTAAATTAAATGAACACCTCTGACTTACTTACACAGCCCAGGGACCACGCTCTCTGTGCCCTATGTGATACGAGCAAGCCCGAGGCCTACGAGAAAGGCGGGCCACCGCTAGCTGGCTCGCTCCACTCTGCAGCCGCACTGCGTTTCTACATCTGTTAACTCGTAACTAGGTGTGCACGTACAAACGAGAATTGCGTATTCTCCTGGAATCCGCTACTGTGGAGTCTTACTTTCATTAGTCATACAATGATCGCAGGTCTATAGGCCTACTTATAATTTGTTACGGCTGTACTGGGGTACATTTAAAATTTAAAATCATACCAAAATGGTTATCTGTTGCATAAGCCACCACTTCTTGTATGAAATGAGGAAAGCAGAAGAGACTAAATGGTGTAAACAAGCCGTTATACCAGTTAGATCGAGTATTGATCTTATATTAAATTTCGTTGTAGTACTGTGAATCATAAAAGCGGACTCCAGTAGAAGACGCAATTCTCGTTAGTACGTACACACCTAGTTACGAGTTAGCAGGTTTAGAAACGCATTTTGTCTGTTGAGCTGAGCGAGCGAGCTCAGGCCTACCTGCCCGACGTGCACGCCACGGCTTGTCCTTCACGTGGGCCTCGAGTAAGGCAATGTGACGTACACTTAGCGGCCTCGCGTTCGCACTCTGTGGAACACGTCACATTAGAACACTCTTGTCGGATAGCATATAGTTTCCCGCTTCCAAAGCAGAACACACAGCGCGTAACAATAAATTTACGGCCCAATATCGGCGTCACAAGGAAGTGTCATATGGACACGGTTCCAAAACTGTTAATTTCCCTTTTAGAACCTATTTTCTGTAACTTTTATCACAGCATTAATCATAAGAAACACACAGGAAAAGAACACACTAACATACCAGGCAAAACTCTTTCCTTTACGAAATGTTCCACATGTCCTCCGTTAGCATACGTCACAAACTCCATGTGAGAGTGGGATAATACATGCATGAATTAGTATCTCCACCTGTGTATGGTGTTGTGCTGCACGGGATCCTTATCAGAGAAGACTGAAGGTGGACATCGAAAAAGTTCAAAGGATCAAACTTCGCTTTGTATTGTCGCGAGATACATGTCTGTATCACGGATACATTCCGCTGCATAAGCAATTTGGAGAGGCAACCATTAAAATAAAAGTATTTTCCGTTGCAGCGAGATCTTTTAACGCCGTTAACAACTACCAACTTTCTGTTCGGAACGTCGAAATATTATGTTGACTCCCATCAACAGAAGGAGAAATAACCATCGTCATGTAATAGAAGATATCACAGCTTGGACGTAGAGATTTACGTGATCATTTTTCGAGAGTGGAACGATTGCGAAATAGTGTAAAAGTGAAATTTCCCGGCAGATTAAAACTGTGTGCCGGATCGAGACTCCAGCTAGGGACCTAAGCTTTGCAGGAGAGCTTCTGTGAAGTTTGGGAGGTAGGAGACGAGGTACTGGAAGAACTGAAGCCGTGAGGACGGGTCGTATGTGGGTAGCTCAGTTGGTAGAGCACTTGCCCGCGAAAGGGAAACGTCCCAAGTTCGAGCCTCGGTCCGGCACACAGTTTTAATCTGCCAGGAAGTTTCGTATCAGCGCACGTTCCAGTGCAAGAGTGAAAATCTCATTCTGGAGTCTAAAAGGGATTCTATGAACCCTCTGCGAAACACTTAATTGGGAATTTCAGAGCAATTTCAAGTCGTTCTTTCTTCTGTTTTTCTGTCGATACAATTATAAAAGTTACATACTCAGATGATCCGTATCATTAATTTTATCTGCCTGCATCCATACTCTGGAAAACATGGTGAACAGCTAGTCTACCAACCTCTGCATCATGTATTAGATTTTCTTCACTCTCCATTCGCGTAAGAGGTGCCGAAAGAACGACAACATAAATGCCGATGTATCTAATCTTGTCTTCGAGATACTTACGGGGCAATACGCAGGCGGCTGAAATACTTTCTGAGATCCAGCATTAAAGCTGGTTCCAGAAACTTTCTAAGTAGAGTTTCACGGTGCAGTTGACGTTTGTCTTCAACCGTATTCCAGTTGACGTTTTTCAGCATCTTCGTAACTCTCTCTGATGGGTGATACAACCGCTGACCATTCGCGCTGCTCTTCTCCATCTACGTTCAGTATCCCCTTGAAACGAAACTGCCGGCGGAGTGGCCGATCGGTTCTAGGCGCTACAGTCTGGAACCGCGCGACCGCTACGGTCGCAAGTTCGAATCATGCCTCGGGCATGGATGTCTGTGATGTCCTTAGGTTAGTTAGGTTTAAGTAGTTCTGAGTTCTAGGGGACTGATGACCTAAGAAGTTAATCTCCCACAGTGCTCAGAGCCATTTGAACCATTTTCGAAACGAAACTGTTCCTTTGTGATGCCTGTTCATTAGCAGATGACGATACATCTGCGTCAAATGGACCGTTCGATACCATTCGTATTCTGATCATATTTCTTTGTAATTGCAAAAGCTATTTTCGCTAAGAGGAGTTTTCGGGATCACGATGTCTGGCTACTACTATTTGAAATTTCATGTATTTTTTTTTGTGGTATCGTACAGTATCGATAGCTCGCCAGGGAGAATGCATCCAGTGGTTGGCAGTTAACCGTGGGACGGCTTCGCCAATCCATGGCCGTCTTGAAACGACACCTGCGGCTGCGCGCTCGCATAGCGCCACCACCGCGCTGGCAGAAGAAGAAGACGCCGCAACGAAGCCAGCCCAGTCTGCCGACGGAATCAGCCGAAGTCTCAGCAGTTTACAGCAGCATTTCTGTATCGCAGTTTTTTATGACAGGTAGAAACCTCCGCCCTCCCCCCCCCCCCCCCCCCACCTCTGTCTCACTCTCTCTCTCTCTCTCTCTCTCTCTCTCTCTCTCTCTCTCTATCTATCAATCTATCTACCTATCCAACTAACTATCTATCTCGGAATTGCTGTTCGAGTTGAGTTATTATGCCTAATATTACGTGTGCTGCTAATCATGTCTTGATTCTGTCTAAGCACCCACCTATCCCTCGCACCCATCTCTGGCGGATCCAACGTGTTTTCTATTATCTTTTGAAAATCCATTCTTTTCTTTTCCGTGCTTCTTATAAAAACGTTAATCATCCTATATCTTTGCAACTTCTTCTGCCGCTGACCGCATTTAACGTTGTTTAGATACCAACACTACGTACAAAATTATACCTGAAATTATTTAATTGGTTTGTTACTGTACAATTTATGTCTTCAATATTAAGTTTTCCGGTAAATATGAACTTGAATTTTCTGTTAATTATTCCTTTTTGCCTCACTGCACCATCGAGTAGTCCTATTTTTGTTTACTGCGTCTTTGGTGTGTACTGAGAGACGACAGGTGTTGTGAAGCATGGCTGCGACTTCCCTCTGTGTAAGACGAAGTGTAATTATTGCGAACTGAATTCCGTTTAATATGTGTGAAATCAAAACGCCAGTTTTTGTAAAGCTGTCATTTTGAGAAAGAATACAAATATGTCAAAGTGAAAGCAAGAGTTTATCTTCAGTGTGACGAATTTGGCATAGACTGTCGCATAACAATGAGAGTTACTACGACCACATATTTCTGGACAAGTAACTTTCTTCACGGAATCACATCAGATGCCGGCCTCTCATGACTCATCCCCTGGCAGATTATTGGTCGACGATCTGAGCCACCGATTCTACTAGAAAATCGAGATGACTGTTTACATTGTTTCAATCTGTACGTAGCAACTATTTTAAAGTGAGTCTACAGTGGCGTTTCCCGTCTAATGCTATCATATATTTACACGTCAGACTGTATAGACAGAAAAAGGTTTCAGAATTTGAACTTCAAAAAATTTATTATCTGCATGTTAATAGGACGGGCCGTTTTCACCCTGCGCAATACGGCTACTCAGCAGTATCCTAGGATGGGTCTCAGGAATGATTTGTAAGCAACCTCCGTTTCAGGCGGATTGCGTCTTCCCAGTTTGTTGTCAATGAACTGAAGTGCGCCAGCTATTTCACAAACGATTGAGCCTGTGTGATTGTCCCACATCATATCCCTGCAAACTGTTACATCGAGGTGGGGTATTTCTACGAATTGACTGACTCGATTTGTGATTATTGATATGATATTCGTAAAATATTACGTTTCTTCGTTTTGTGAAGTGCACAATTTGGCATTTCTGAACATTTAAAGCAAGTTGGCAATCTTTTCACCACTTTGAAATTTTATCACTTTCTGACTGGATGTCTGTGAAACATTTGCCAAAAACTATTTCACAACAGATGATCGCTGGTCCACATTTTTTTTTTTTTTTCGAGATACTCGTTCACAGGCTGTGCGTACTGATAATCCGTCCCTTGTCAGTGTATTTCTCCTTTGCAGCCGCATATTGGCTAGGGTGACCCGCCGTCCGTGTCTGCACCGCTTACACACATTCTGTTACCGTGTCACGTGACCGCAACGCCAACAGGCGGCATCCAGCGTTATGGTGGGCAGTGGCCGTAGTGTGTACACAGCTTGCACTGCGGCACTATGAACACCGCATTCAAATCATAACCAGCAGTGCTGTCACAACAGTAAAAAATGGTTCAAATGGCTCTCAGCACTACGGGACTTGACATCTGAGGTCATCAGTCCCCTAGAACTTAGAACTACTTGAACCCAAGGACATGACACACATCCATGCCCGAGGGCCGCGCGGGATTAGCCGAGCGGTCTGAGGCGCGGCAGTCATGGGCTGTGCGGCTGGTCCCGGCGGAGGTTCGAGTCCTCCCTCGGGCATGGGTGTGTGTGTTTGTCCTTGGGATAATTTAGGTTAAGTAGTGTGTTAGCTTAGGGACTGATGACCTTAGCAGTTAAGTCCCATAA
Organism: Schistocerca americana; assembly: GCF_021461395.2. Classification (NCBI taxonomy): domain Eukaryota; kingdom Metazoa; phylum Arthropoda; class Insecta; order Orthoptera; family Acrididae; genus Schistocerca; species Schistocerca americana. Next base: position 196,622,249 of record NC_060128.1, read on the forward strand.
AATTTCACGCACATTTGAACACATGCCCGAGGCAGGATTCGAACCTGCGACCGTAGCGGTCAAGCGGTTCCAGACTGTAGCGCCTAGAACCGCACGGCTACCGCGGCCGGCCACAACAGTAAAGAAGCCTTTAATAAGCAGTAACTACAACGCAAAACACAAGAGCGTACTACATCCGCGGCTGCGAGACTTCCAGCAAGCAGGTGGGTGTAACGGACGGTGTCTCGTAAGTAACCTAATGGTACAAGTTTGTTTCCAAAGAAGACATGCAGCGCATAGCATCCACGTACGCGCCCTTGCGCGTTACTGTCAGTGCAGACACAGATAAAAAGTTAGCTGAGGCAAGAAACCAAACGAGATGCACTAACCGTTTTACCAATCGCCGGAGACTATAGAGTCGACCTCTCACACCAAAATATTCAGGTGTCCCTGTACAGCCTCGGACATGTTTTCGGAGGAGTTCTCAATCAGCCTGTATTTACTGCAAACACTAATTACCGTGCAGCTCTCCGTTGGAGTACGCGAGAAATTACGCTCACATCCGTTGGCTTCGTACCGTCACGAATAACGTATTGAGTTGCATTGTTAGAATGCCCTGAATCCAGTCAGAAATGTTCGTCAGATAGTCGGTAAACGCCCATTCCTTCACTGTAGGGGGTAACAGATTTCATCCCATCAGAAGAGGATTACAGCCAAGCTCGATATTACAAATCTCTTTCTCGTGCTCAGTCAGCGATCATCGTCGTTTTTGTGGCAGTAAAAGGAGCGGCGAATAACAGTGTTTGGAAGGAACGGTTACATCGCCAGGCAAGAGCGAGAGGAGAGAAGCAGCTGTATGGAGGGGAGCGTCTGCAAACAGGGGGCGCTCAGCACGTGGCCGTAACGTGAAACCGGCCGTCTGCGCTAATGACCGCCGGCTTCCCGTCCCACCGTAATTGAGTGGCCGCGGGAGAGAGCGGGGCACAGTATTCCCCCACTGCAGCCGCTATTAAGAGTGGCCAGCTGGCGCGCTGAGGTCCAGGCTAAGCTGTAGGGAATGCACGAACTGGTCGTTCCACTTTAATTGGAAAGATCCTTTGCAGAGTTTATTTAAAAAAACTGTCAGTTTTTTCGTATTCGTGTTTTGGGCGCATTCTGGTAGGAGGAAGGGGTAAGGAACACAACAGAAGACGAAACTTTGGACGTGAAACAGCGAAGTCAGCGGAGGACCAAAAAGGTAAAAGGTCAAGACGCAGTGGAAGTCCTTGGGTAACGCACGATATACTGAATTTAACTGACCAAAGAAGAAAATATATAAAAATGTAGTAAATTAAGCAGCCAAACAGAAACACAGGCGTCTAAAAAACTTGATTCGCAAAACGGCTAAGCAGGAGTGGCTAGCGATAGATGCGAGGCCGCAGAAGCATCTGTGCCTAGTACAGAGAAAGGTACTGCCTACAGGGAAACTAAGGAAGACAGTAATAGCACCTACATTAATATTAAGAGCTCAGACGGCTACATAAAGAAAGGGAAGTCGAAAGGTCTAAGGAATAGATAGAGGGCGGTCTTCACAAGGGAAACAAAGTCGAAAACAATCTTATAGAAAGATAAGCGGGTATAGATGAAATAAGATTACAGGATGACACAATGCGAGAGGAATCTGATGAACGCTGAAAGGCCTTAGGCTAAGTAAGACGCCTAGGGTATATGACTCTCCCTCAGAATTTTTAAGATCCTTGGGAGAGCCATCCCCAGCAAAACTATTTCACGTGGTGTGTAAACATCAGAGAGAGGCGAAAAAAATAGTTCAAATGGCTCTGAGCACTATGGGACTTAACTTCTGAGGTCATCAGTCCCCCACAACTTAGAACTACTTAAACCCAACTAACCTAAGGACATCACACATATCCATGCCCGAGGCAGGATTCGAACCTGCGACCGTAGCGGTCGCCCGGTTCCAGACTGAAGCGCGTAGAACCCCTCGGCCAGTCCGGCCGGCGAGAGAGGCGAAATACCCACATGTTTCAAGGATAATGTAGCAACTTCCATTCCAAAGATGGCGTGTGGCACATTTGAACACTACACAGCCACCAGTTTAACGAGTCGTGGCTGCAAAATAGTGACACGAATTATTTAGAGAAGAATGGAAAACCTGGTAGATGCCGACCTCGGGAAGGATCAGTTTGGGTTCCAGAGAAATGTAGCAACAGGAGAGGCAATTCTCACCCTAAGACTTATCTTAGAAGACAGGGCAAGGATAGGCGATCTTACGTTTATAGCACTTCTAAGATGATGATGATGATGATGATGATGATGATGATGATGATGTGATCATTGGTGTGTCAGGCGCTCAACTGCGCGGTTATCCGCACCCACACAAATTCCCAATCTTTCCACAGTCCAATCTGAATCACAAATGGTGATGAAATGATGACGACAACACAGACACCCAGTCCCCGGACGGAGGAAATCCCCAACTCGGCCGGGGATCGAACCCGGGACCCCTTGATCTAGACGTAGCAACGCTAGCCACTTGACCACAAGTAGCGGACTCTACATTTAGAGAAAGCTTTTGACAATGTGAGTCAAATACATTCTTCGAAATTTTGAAGGTAGCAGCGGCGGTATACGGAGGGCCGAAGTTTAGTTACAATTTATACAGAAACCAGACTGCAGTATAAGAGAAGAAATTCAGGCGTGAACATAAATATGGAGACGCTAAAAACGTGCCTAATACGGTGCAGGAAAGCCACTGCCATTCAGAACAGTTTCCAGTCGTCTCGGAATGCTCAGATACAGGTTCTGTCAGGTTTTGAAGGTAATGTTATGCAATACTTCCTGGAAAATAGCGGCAAGTCTAACGATGATGGAAGTGGATAGCGATCACGCTCCCTTCCTTCACTTCAAAGTAGACCAGAAAGGCTCAATAATATTGTTATATGGCGATTGTGGTGACCAGGGTAGATGTGACAGTTCATCCTGGTGCTCACAAAACCAGTCCTGGACGGTGCGAGATGTGTTAACAGGGGGCCCTGTCGTCTTGAAAAACAGCATCATCATCATTGGGGAACAAACTCTGTACACTGGGATGGACGTGGTCAGCCAAAATGGTCACACAATGCCACCTTCCAGAGTATCCGTGGGGCCCATGGAATACCACGATATGGCCCCAAAAATCATTACCGAACCATCCACCCCATGTTCGCTCTTGGAACACAAACTTGGCCAGAAGGTGGAAACAGAGCGTAACGACACACATCCGACCAAATGGAATTCCTCCATTGCTTTATAGTCCAGCTGTTGGAGCTTCGGCACCACGTTTCCCTGTTGCGAGCGTTTGCTTCAGTGAGTCTCGAATTCCAGCTTGCCCCGCCATTGCCAGCTTATGGGGCTCCCTTTGTATTGTTGGGGTGCTCACAGGGTTCGGTTCTGCAGTGACTTTTGCAGCTGATGTCCTCTTATTTTTCGTCACAATCCTCTTCGATAACAGTTACAGTACCTGCTTTTAATTCGTGGAACAAATTTGTACTTGTTGTACACAGGGTGTATAAAGGTGTTGATTTACCAAAGATCTGTTTTGCATCCTGAGGAACTGCTTGTAAGATTTTTAATTTATTTTGTAACGAGGAAACGCTACAACGCTTCTCTTGTTTCATCACAGCTTTCTGTCACTCTCTCTTATTTGTAGCTCTGCCGAGTGGAATCGTGATTTAAGTTCTTATCTGTTAGCTGCTTTCTGAATAATGATCGGCATAATTTATAAAAGTTTATTATTTAGTAGGAATATTTGAAACTACCTTATTTTCACGTTATTAAGTAATCAGAAGGGTAAACTGATATTTTCCCAGGAGGCTGTCTTCAATAGAATTGCAACCGCATTGTTGACTGACGAAACGATTTAAGCTTCGTGCCGGCTCTTTCGTTAATCATCCTCGCATTAGCGAAACCGAAACGATTTAAGCTTCATCTCAGCTCTTTCGTTAATGATCCTCTCATTAGAGAAACCATCCATCTTCGTCAGAACCGAAGACTGACTGTTAACCATACATTTTTTACGGTGTGCGAATTTCTTTAAAATTTCACGGTCTAAAGTGCATTATTTAGGTAACAATAAGTTACACATGTCAACAAGGTTTTTTTGTTTTTATAAGTACTTGTGCCCTTTCATCATGACGGACGAAAGAGACAGTAGGATTATTTACGAAGAATGCGCGGACGTCTTGTCTGACGTTCCGGACGACTTTTCCTATTGGGAAGAAGACACTGGATGTTAAGAAAATCAAATTGAAGGAGAATCGTCGGAAGATAGTGAAATACGTCCAAGAAGAATTCGGCGAACGCTACCGTTGCCAACTGATTCGGCTGAATCAGACAAAGAAGATAGTGCACAGTGGTCAGACTTTGAATTATCGAGGACTAATAATAAATTTGAAGGATCCCCGAGTCCAAACATACACAGAGCGTCGACGATATCGTAGAATTATATAGTGGGAACGATAGATTTGAATATATTAGCAACGAAAGCAACTAGCAACGAAACCAGCAAGTACTACAGTTAAAATTGCAACAGAAGGAAATTGAATTTAAAAAATTCCAAATTTGTCGACGTTACGGGACCTGAAATTAGAAAATGGTTTTGGCTTCCTATCGTTTTGGGAAACGTAAAAAAAGCAAGGATCGATGATTATTGGTCAACGAATCCGTTGATAGACACACCGATATTCGCAAAACGATGTCCGCAACCGATTCACACAAAAACTATCATTTTTACATTTTTTCGCCAGCAACCATAAACCGGATAATGCCGACCGGCTTGTAAAATGGCAATTAGTCATTGATTATTTTTCCAAAAAGGTTAAAGAAACGTTTAATCTAAGACAGAACATCTCAGTTGATGAAGGAATGATACCGTGGAGTGGAGGTTAAATTTTAAAGTTTATAATCTGTCGAAAATTACGAAATACGGCATACTCATTCGGATGCTGTGTGATTCGAGAACGGGATACAAGATATATTCCGGTGCTGGACAGCCTTTAACAAAATCAGTGATGGAACTATTGACACCTTCTGATGGAAACTGGCATCACCTCAGCATGGATAATTATTTTCACAGTGTAGAACTTGCAGAGAAGTTACTTGAAAAGAAAATTCGAGTTTGTAGAACGATTTAAAAATAGAGGATTTCCGGAAAATTAAAGCGAGCAAAAGTCAATGTGTTTCAAGCTTGTCATCAACGAAAAGGTGACAATCGGCCGGCGACAAGCCAATCAATACGAATTAGCTCTGCCGGCGCCAAGCGAATAAATTTGTACGAGACGTGCTGACGGCAAAGAGTTAATAAGCGACGAAATGCAGAGACGTAATCCTGACTGGATATGGAGGAAGAAAGGTTCTATCAAGATGTGTCGGGAAATTCATCGTTGCCACGGTAGATGGTACAGATGAAGGACAGTTCCTCTGACCACGTGCCGCTTGTTCCTCGTGTGGTGCAGGCTGTGTGACAGACGCAGCGTACTGAAAGCAGCGGAATGGTCCGACATTCACATCGGGAACGAGCCGACACGGTGCTAGTGTATAGTCTAGAGATGGAATCGGTCGAGGGCCAGCAAGGCTATAACGAAACAACTATCCTCGGAGACACCACACAACATTTTAAGCCCTCTTTGGGCTTTTGTCTGCCCATGGGTCCCTTCAAACAGACGAACGTGCAGGGAGGCGGCGGACCGTGCGTACACCAGATCTGGAGGACCGGGTTCTACGCCAGAGGCGTTATTCGGAGAGACGCCGGAGCGTGCGAAAGAGTGCTGAAGTCCACGATGTGACGTGTCAAAGCGTGCACTGCATCCCAGGGAGACCATTTTCAACGTCTGTAGAGACATGGATGCGATGCAGCTCTGTACTGTGTGCTGGGAAGATTAGTTGTCGTTACACGTACACCATTCGTCGGTTTTAATGGTGTTCTGCCTATATGTAGAGGGTGACAGGACACCAATGGCGGTCTCGTAAACAGACGCACGGTCGGGAGAGCGGTGTACTGACCACGTGCCTCTTCTTATCTACATCTACATCTACATTTATACTCCGCAAGCCACCCAACGGTGTGTGGCGGAGGGTACTTTACGTGCCACTGTCATTACCTCCCTTTCCTGTTCCAGTCGCGTATGGTTCGCGGGAAGAACGACTGTCTGAAAGCCTCCGTGCGCGCTCGAATCTCTCTAATTTTACATTCGTCATCCCCTCGGGAGGTATAAGTAGGGGGAAGCAATATATTCGATACCTCATCCTGAAACGCACCCTCTCGAAACCTGGCGAGCAAGCTACACCGCGACGCAGAGCGCCTCTCTTGCAGAGTCTGCCACTTGAGTTTATTAAACATCTCCGTAACACTATCACGGTTACCAAATAACCCTGTGACGAAACGCGCCGCTCTTCTTTGGATCTTCTCTATCTCCTCCGTCAGACCGATCTGGTACCGATCCCACACTGATGAGCAATACTCAAGTATAGGTCGAACGAGTGTTTTCTAAGCCACCTCCTTTGTTGATGGACTACATTTTCTAAGCACTCTCCCAATGAATCTCAATCTGGTACCCGCCTTACCAACAATTAATTTTATATGATCATTCCACTTCAAATCGTTCCACACTCATACTCCCAGATATTTTACAGAAGTAACTGCTACCAGTGTTTGTTCCGCTATCATATAATCATACAATAAAGGATCCTTCTTTCTATGTATTCGCAATACCTTACATTTGTCTATGTTAAGGGTCAGTTGCCACTCCCTGCACCAAGTGCCTATCCGCTGCAGATCTTCCTGCATTTCGCTACAATTTTCTAATGCCGCAACTTCTCTGTATACTACAGCATCATCCGCGAAAAGCCGCATGGAACTTCCGACACTATCTACTAGGTCATTTATATATATTGTGAAAAGCAATGGTCCCATAACACTCCCCTGTGGCACGCCAGAGGTTACTTTAACGTCTGTAGACGTCTCTCCATTGATAACAACATGCTGTGTTCTGTTTGCTAAAAACTCTTCAATCCAGCCACACAGCTGGTCTGATATTCCGTAGGCTCTTACTTTGTTTATCAGGCGACAGTGCGGAACTGTATCGAACGCCTTCCGGAAGTCAAGAAAAATAGCATCTACCTGGGAGCCTGTATCTAATATTTTCTGGGTCTCATGAACAAATAAAGCGAGTTGGGTCTCACACGATCGCTGTTTCCGGAATCCATGTTGATTCCTACATAGTAGATTCTGGGTTTCCAAAAACCACATGATACTCGAGCAAAAAACATGTTCTAAAATTCTACAATAGATCGACGTCAGAGATATAGGTCTATAGTTTTGCGCATCTGCTCGACGACCCTTCTTGAAGACTGGGATTATCTGTGCTCTTTTCCAATCATTTGGAACCCTCCGTTCCTCTAGAGACTTGCGGTACACGGCTGTTAGAAGGGGGGCAAGTTCTTTCGCGTACTCTGTGTAGAATCGAATTGGTATCCCGTCAGGTCCAGTGGACTTTCCTCTATTGAGTGATTCCAGTTGCTTTTCTATTCCTTGGACACTTATTTCGATGTCAGCCATTTTTTCGTTTGTGCGAGGATTTAGAGAAGGAACTGCAGAGCGGTCTTCCTCTGTGAAACAGCTTTGGAAAAAGGTGTTTAGTATTTCAGCTTTACGCGTGTCATCCTCTGTTTCAATGCCATCATCATCCCGTAGTGTCTGGATATGCTGTTTCGAGCCACTTATTGATTTAACGTAAGACCAGAACTTCCTAGGATTTTCTGTCATGTCGGTACATAGAATTTTACTTTCGAATTCCCTGAACGCTTCACGCATAGCCCTCCTTACGCTAACTTTGACATCGTTTAGCTTCTGTTTGTCTGAGAGGTTTTGGCTGCGTTTAAACTTGGAGTGGAGCTCTCTTTGCTTTCGCAGTAGTTTCCTAACTTTGTTGTTGTACCACTGTGGGTTTTTCGCGTCCCTCACAGTTTTACTCGGCACGTACCTGTCTAAAACGCATTTTACGATTGCCTTGAACTTTTTCCATAAACACTCAACATTGTCAGTGTCGGAACAGAAATTTTCGTTTTGATCTGTTAGGTAGTCTGAAATCTGCCTTCTATTACTCTTGCTAAACAGATAAACCATCCTCCCTTTTTTTATATTCCTATTAACTTCCATATTCAGGGATGCTGCAACGGCCTTATGATCACTGATTCCCTGCATCCACTGACGCCTGTGGATGACACGGCGGCCGGTCGGCGCCATTGGACCTTCACGGCCTGTTCGGACGGAGTACACTTTAAACTAATGACCATTTTTTTAATATTCGAGAATTTTCTTACGGGAGCTGTTTAGGGAAACTGTAAGAATGAGGAATAATTCCATAGCTGCTGAAATGTGCACCCATCACGCGGCTAAATACGCACGCGAATCTTTAAAAATAATCTCATATTTAAATGTCACTTAAATGCAATACTTTACCTTTGTGTAATTCCCTCTAATAAGAAGGAACCTGTAACCTCCCTCACGCTCACCGAACACACATTATCGTCCTCGTTCTGACTCAGCTGACGTTTTCCCTAGTTCCCAGTCTGCCTTATAAATCTTCGATACGTTGCCTCTCGAAGCACAAAATATTTCGGCTACTTTGGTTCCGGAAACAGCAATGATAAGAGTACCAACGATTTGCCCACGTTCGAACAGTTGTCACCATCCGACACAAACGACGGGTGTTTTGAAGACACAGATATTTTGCAAACGGAACTCTAGCACCTGCAGACTGTACGTCTCAAGAATGAGTATTCGTCCCAGCAAGTGGAGAGAGCGCTGCAGACCTGTAAACGACGGAGCAAAGAAGAGGAAGAGGCCTTTAAAACGACTGCCCATTTACCATTTATTGGTAATATTTCAGGGCAAATAGGGAGAATACTAAGAAAATATAAAGTGAAAGCAATCTTTCACCCTCCTGCAAAAATTTCGTCGCTGTTGGGATCTGTCAAAGACGACCTAGAGTTGCGCAAGGCAGGTGTTTACAGGATTCCGTGGGAATGCGGCAAATCTTATATAGGGCATACGACGCGTGCAGTACAGGATCGCATTGTAGAATATCAGCGGCAAGCTCGACTTCTTCAGCCTTGTAAGCCCACCATCGCCGAACACTGTATTTCCAATGGTCATGCCATCAATTACAATGAGACAAAAATTGTGGCCCACAGTCTAACTTTTGGAGTTCTATTATTAATGAATCCGTGGAAATACGGTTGTCTGACAATGAGTCTCTTATTAATCGTGACGGCGGTTACCAATTGAATTCGGCATGGAATCCAGTCGTCGAAGAACTTCGCGTAGCCGGCGTAGTTCTGTGGAGGAACTGCGGGAAGACAATCGAAATGATATCGATGCGGAGAGTTTTCACCATGGAGGGCGCGCGGCGCAGCAGAATCGAACGCATTCTAGCAGCGCGCGCGCAGCGCCAAGTGAATCCACCACGCATGTGCCGGAGGGGCCTTAAATACCAAAACTCGGGGTTTTTCGCCAGTATCACCTGAAGATGACCAAAAAACTCTGCGCCGAAATATTGTGGCAGGAAGTTGCAATCATCCGGCAGTTCGCCCGAAATTTTGTGGAACAAGATACTAAAGGTTCAACTCGACTAAAAGATGGCTCCGTTGAAAGGACACATCCTGAGACATCGAGGGTGAAAACTGTAGGTCGAAAACGAGGCTTGAATACGGTACGGGGGTTCAAGCGGATGTACTCTGTAGTGGTTATGCGGAACTAGAGAGATGTTGCACAGGATAAGCTAGAGTGGACAGCTGCAGCAAACCAGCGTTAGAACTGAAGGCCACAGCTACAAAAACAAGAACAAGGCTACAGCCCAGACAAAAACATTCCCCAAATGCTTCGTAACAGTAGCTTGTATTTTATATGTTACAACATTTCTCTTTTTCTGAAGGGTTTTTGTGGACACTGTGCATTTTACGTGCTGTCCACTTTTGTTTCTTTCTCCAAGTGGCACATATCTTCTGCTAACTTCACTGTTACTTTTTCAATCCAGTTCTCTCAGCATCGTCTGATTTAGGGGTAGGTAGCTATCAATGAATCACCTAAGGAAAATGTGTAATAAAATACTCCGATACTGTAATAACTATTTGGTTTTCAGTGTAACTTTAACATTATGCTTTGCATTTCACTATGGTGCACACAGAAGTCGTACATACTCACTGTTGATGAAATATTTGAAAAAGTATGTCTCATCGGCCCAGTCAAGAGGAGTGGTTTCATTCACTGGCCGTTGAATGGGCAACAGAGTAATAGCTGTTAAATACTACACACGTCTAATCGTCGATCAGTTTGGTTTTTTTTTTTTTTTTTTCTTGTGGCATCTGAAAGAGAGTAACATGTTTTCAAAGCCAAGGTGGCTAAAAGTAGAAAAGTCGCTATCAAAGGTAAAAAAGTAAATCACATATTTGATTCATTATCAAAACGTTTACGAACTATAAGAAAACATATAGTGAAAATCATTACACAAATTTTGTTCACAGTGGCCTTCTTAAGCCTGAGACTCGACAAAATTCGAGATGGCTCATTCGAGGCAGCTCGCACTGCATCGTTTGGCAACACGTAATCTCCGTCCACATCACGTAACTCTATATTGTGAATATAACAAAATGACGTTCTTTCTAATGAGTGGTGAAGAAATTTAATCACTATTACCATGTCAGAACGACGATTTAATCATAAATATTAGCCACTTACAAGAACGTAGAATTTCCACCATCTATTTTCACCGTTGCTTTGTGTATTCGTGGAACCACAGCGACTAAGATGGCGAATCTTTGCCAAACGGGGTACACCTAATGACCGGTGGTATGCGCCTGTTGTCGATATCCACAGAGAAATCGAGCTCGCCCATCGATAGGAACCTTACCTAATCCATTACAGTTGATTTATTTTCGCGTAATGTTCGTGTCATACCCTATTTTTCAAGATACTATCCATTCCGTTCGTGTCATCTTGCGAGTCCTTTGCAGCCTCTGGCAGAACTACCACGTCATCAGCAAATCTCTAAAATTTTATTTGTCCTACCCCAATTTCAGTTGTTGTTGTTGTGGTCTTCAGTCCTGAGACTGGTTTGATGCAGCTCTCCATGCTACTCTATCCTGTGCAAGCTTCTTCATCTCCCAGTACTTACTGCAGCCCACATCCTTCTGAATCTGCTTAGTGTATTTATCTCTTTGTCTCCCTCTACGATTTTTACCCTCCACGCTGCCCTCCAATACTAAATTGGTGATCCCTTGATGCTTCAGAACGTGTCCTACCACCCGATCCCTTCTTCTAGTCAAGTTGTGCCACAAGCTCCTCTTCTCCCCAATTTTATTCAATACCTCATCATTAGTTATGTGATCTACCCATCTAATATTCAGCATTCTTCTGTAGCACCACATTTCGAAAGCTTCTATTCTCTTCTTGTCCAAACTATTTATCATCCATGTTTCACTTCCATACATGGCTACACTCCATACAAATACTTTCAGAAACGACGTCCTGACACTTAAATCTATACACGATGTTAAGAAATTTCTCTTCTTCAGAAACGCTTTCCTTGCCATTGCCAGTCTAAATTATATATCCTCTCTACTTCTACCATCATCAGTTATTTTGCTCCCCAAATAGCAAAACTCTTATACTACTTTAAGTGTCTCATTTCCTAATGTAATTCCCTCAGCATCACCCGATTTAATTCGACTACATTCCATTATCCTCGTTTTACTTTTGTTGATGTTCATCTTATACCCTCCTTTCAAGACACTGTCCATTCCGTTGAACTGCTCTTCCAAGTCCTTTGCTGTCTGACAGAATTACAATGTCATCGGCGAACCTCAACGTTTTTATTTCTTCTCCATGGACTTTAATACCTACTGTGAATTTTTCTTTTGTTTCCTTTACTGCTTGCTCAATATACAGACTGAATAGCATCGGGGAGAGGCTACAACCCTGTCTCACTCCTTTCGCAACCACTGCTGCCCTTTAATGTCCCTCGACTCTTATAACTGCCATCTGATTTCTGTACAAATTGTAAATAGCCTTTCGCTCCCTGTAGTTTACCCCTGCCACCTTCAGAATTTGAAAGAGAGTATTCCAATCAACATTGTCAAAAGCTTTCTCTATGTCTACAAATGCTAGAAACGTAGGTTTGCCTTACGTGTTCCTACATTTCTACGGAATTCAAACTGATCTTCCCCGAGGTCGGCTTCTATCAGTTTTTCCATTCGTCTGTAAAGAATTCGCGTTAGTATTTTGCGGCTGTGACTTATTAAACTGCCGGCCAGAGTGGCCGAGCGGTTCTAGGCGCTACAGTCTGGAACCGCGCGACCGCTACGGTCGCAGATTCGAATCCTGCCTCGGGCATGGATGTGTGTGATGTCCTTAGGTTAGTTAGGTTTAAGTAGTTCTGAGTTCTAGGGGACTGATGACCTCAGCAGTTAAGTCCGATGGTGCTCAGAGCCATTTGAACCATTTTTGAACTTATTAAACTGATAGTTCGGTAATTTTCACATCTGTCAACAGCTGCTTTCTTTGGGATTGGAATTATTATATTCTTCTTGAAGAATACTTGCTGAAGTTACAAACGGAATAACGAGAGTGATTGGGTACCAAACTACATCAGCGCCTTTCATGTGCTTATAGCTCTGTAACTGCGGCCTGGTATGTGTAGATAACCTTTTGATTCCTCTGTTTCGTCCCTGATGACTTCATAGGAACAACTGTTAGAGGGTATCCGTGCAGTGCGCGGACTCTTCGCACTCCTTCCGAAGATTCGGCGCCCGTTGGCGCGCCTACAACTTTGGCGGAACCTCAAGACTCCGTACGCTGGGCGGCGTGTCCTTGCCGGCTCCCAGAAGGACCTACCGTACCTTATCGCACCGTATCGTATCGTTCGCCGGCGGCGGCGCAAAGCGGGCAGGCGACCTTGGTCGGGAGAAACCTCGGCATTCTTCCCGTGTGAGCGGCGTGGCGCCTCAGAGAAACGAGAGCAAGCGGCGCAGAATGCAGCCCGCCCGCCGGCCTGCCGTGTGTGGAGTGTGGCCTATCACGGAAGCGGACCGCCGCCAAAGGTCGTCGGCCTTGTTTACACCGGCACCGCATTAATAGCGCGCCGTGTTCTCCAAAACTGACCATGCGAGACAGCCGCTATGTCCAGATACGGGTTACTTCCTACAGAAAAGAAAATGGCAGCGACTGGCCACCGTTAATATCGCTATACATAGAAGTAATGACAGTAATGCCGTTGCTGGTTCCGAACACGTGGGTTAACAGCTACGCACCTAATGCTTAAACTTAACAAGAGGAGGCCCCGACGTTCGGATCACGGATTTACTTCAAACTTTGTACACCTTCAGCAGTCCATTAGCACAACATAATATGCAAGTAGCAAGACGTACTACTAGTTTAAGCTCCGTAATCGGTGGACCGCTGGATCGAGTCTTGCACATTTTTTTAATTTATATTTTTCAACACTACTCATATTATTTCATACATATTTAATTTGAAAAGTAATGTGATGAAAAGACACTTGTATGTGCGTGAACCTTTATTGAACTTCCAATACTGTTTGCTAATTTTTATTATTACAACAAATATTATGTGACTTTTATTTCTGTAGGCAAGTTCAAAACTTTATCAAGCGCCTTCAGACTTGTTCATATTTGACTGGCAAAGAACGAGAAAGTGCTTCTCATGGAGAGCTATTAAAATACATTCACTCACATAGCACCGATATTTACAGAACTGTTGCGTGGTTTGTATCCAGATTCCAGGAAGATGGAGAACTTTTTCAAAATGTCAACAAGCTTGATTTTTTCCTTAGAAACTCTGAAGATTCCTTGAGCATGTCGGGAAATTGCATACATTCCATATAGTACACGCCGTTTTAATTTATGTTTTCCGTGTCTGTAGGAAAAATATCATCCTGCAGCTTGTAATGTCTAAGGCACGTCCGATGATTAATCGTAAATTACTCTCATACCCTGGCATATTTTCTCTCATTGTATTATTGACTAAAGTTATTTAAACCTTTATTTATCGATGTGTGACTTGGGTTTTCACAGCCTATCTGCCACTCTTGAAACCTGTGTCTGCAAGAATATATAATATTAAACACAGCGACTGCGACATGCAGATAGAGACTCTAAATAGTAAAATGTTACCATCAAGTATTTTCTGTGACTTGTCCAAATCATTTGATTCTTTGAACATGGCATTATGTTATAGAAATTTCGATTCTATGGTATAAATGGAACAGCATATGAATGGTTGAAGTTATATCTACAGAACAGGAAGCAAAAAGTTTCTGTACATAGTTTAAGCGATTTAAAGAAGTTTCCCACTTCTTCTAACTGGGGCGAAATTACGTTGGGTGTTCCACATGGTTCGATCATGAGTCCCCTTCTTTTCTAGATATGTGTGAATGACCTTCCTTCCTTCTCTGAAACAAGAAGCTAAACTGACACTGTTTGCTGACGACACAAGCATCATTATTAATACAGTAAAAGAAACTCCAATAGAAAATGATACAAATAATGTCTTTGGCTTTCTGCAACTTGCTTTGGACTTCGAAAAAACACAGTACATCTAATTTTCTACTGCAAGGAATGCAGTTCCTTCAATAAATACAGCACATCATCAGAAGTTGTAGCCACAGTAGAGTATACTGAGTTTTTGCGTGTGCATATAGATGAGAATCTTAAATGAAGAAATTCATATTTTGGATCTCCTAAAGCGACTAGTTTCAGCAACTTTTGCAATCAGAATAATTGCCAATTTTGAGGACACAGAAATTAGTAAGCTAACATACTTTGCATACTTCCACTCTCTGATGTCATAGGGAATAATATTTTGGAATAACTCAAAACTTAGGCAAAAAGTATAACCTGCTCAAAAGAAAGTGGTTAGAATAAATTGTGAGGCGCATAGTCGTACATCTTGTAGGTTTCTCTTTTAAAGGTTAGGAATTCTTACAACAGCCTCACAGTACACTTACTCATTAATGAAATTTGTTCTCAACAACATGGACCGATTTAAAAACAACAGTGACATTCATGATCATAATAGCAGAAGAAAGACTTACACTATCCTCTACTTAACCTATCTTTGGTACAGAAAGGGGTAATATATGCTGTTGTAAAACTTTTCGATAACTTATCAGATGAAATAAAATGTCTGATAGCCAGCAGAAATAGTTTCAAAAATAAACTGAAATCATATCTCATTTACAACTCCTTCTATACCACAGATAAATTCTTGAATAGGAATAAATAAATCTATAGGTATAATGTATGCTTTTTGTGCCATTTAAGGGAATGGGGTAGGTAATAAAAAATTTTAAACTTAAAAAAGAACCTTGATTCATGTGTGCATTTCTGATGCACTTGATACGTTCTACATCAAATCAGTTACTATGACACCGATCAATGGAACCCGTAACTAACTAACTTTTCATCTCTGAATAACTACTGCAACCTACTCCCTTTTGAGCCTGCTTACTATAGTCGCCTCATGGTCTCTCTCTACAGTCCCCCCCCCCCCCCCTCCCACAAACTCTTCTCTCTAATACTAAATTGATGACTGAGCGTGTCTCCTGTCAACAGATCTGTTATTTTAGTCAAGTTCTTCCCTAATATTCAGAACTTTTCTGTAGCACCACATATAGAAAGCTTCCTTCTCTTCTTATTTGAACTGTTTATTGTACACGTCTCAGTTCCATACAAGGCTCACTCCAGAAAAATACTTTCAGAAAAGATACCTCAGCATTTAAATTTTTAATCTATGTCAAAAAATTCCTCTTCCTCAGAAAAAATTTTCTTGCCATTGCCAGTCTACATTTTATATCCTCTCTACTTCGGCCATCAACAGTTGTTTTGTTGCCCAAACAGCAAAACTCATATACTACTTTAAGTGTTTCGTTTCCTAATGTAATTCCCTCACCATCACCTGATTTAATTCAACAACATTCCACTATTCTTGTTTTGCGTTTCTTAATGCTCATCCTATATCCTCCTTTCAAGAGGTTTCCATTCCGTTCAACTGCTCTTCCAAATCCTTTGCTGTCTCTGAAAGAATAGTATCATCATCGGCAAACCTCAAAATTTTTATTTCGCCTCCTTGAACTTTAAAGCCTTCTCCAAATTTTTCTTTGGTTTTCTTTCTGCTTGCTCAATGTATGGACTGAACAACACCGGGGATAGGTTACAACCCCCTCTCACTTCCGTCTCAATCATTGCTTCCCTTTCACGCTGTATTTAACAGTTAGATTCTGGCCTTTTATCCCTGCTACGTTCATAATTTCAAAAAGTATATTCCAGTCAACATTAACAAAAACATTCTCTAAATCTACAAAAGTACAGTTGCCGTTCTTTAATCTACCTTCCAAGTTAGGTCGTAGAGTCTGTATTGCCTTACGTGTTCTAAATTTCTCCAGAACCCAAACAGGTCTTCCCCTACCTCGATTTCTACCAGCTTTTCCATTTTCCCCTATACAATTCATGTCAATATTTTTCAATCACTACTTATGAGTATTAAACTGACAGTTCGACAATATTCTCGTATTTCAGCACCTGCTTCATTTGGATTTGGAATTGTTACAATCTACGTGAAGTCTGAAGTCGTTTCCACAGTCTCATAAACCATCGTGACAGAGTCGATAACACATACAGAAAGAAAATTAGGCCCAAATGTACAAACGAAAAATGAGGAATTGATACACGAGGATGTGCTGAAAATTAATTCTAACTAAATATAAAAATAAAAAAATTACTCGTATTTTTTTTTTTAATTTCACTACTCACGCTTAAATACTGAGAGATAATGAGTACTTTTAAACAGCTATAACAACGAAATCCTACACGAAACTGGAATGCCATCTTGCTATATCTTTGGTTCACAAATTGTTATGAAGAAAATTTTCTTTCGTATGAATGGTAATGCGATAAACCACTGTAACATTTTATAAGTTACGCTAATACAGGGTGTTTCAAAAATGAGCGGTATGTTTGAAACGGCAATAAAAACTAAACGAGCAGCGATAGAAATACACCGTTTGTTGCAATATGCTTGGGACAACAGTACATTTTCAGGCGGACAAACTTTCGAAATTACAGTAGTTACAATTTTCAACAACAGATGGCGCTGCAAGCGATGTGAAAGATATAGAAGACAACGCAGTCTGTGGGTGCGCCATTCTGTACGTCGTCTTTCTGCTGTAAGCGTGTGCTGTTCACAACGTGCAAGTGTGCTGTAGACAACATGGTTTATTCCTTAGAACAGAGGATTTTTCTGGTGTTGGAATTCCACCGCCTAGAACACAGTGTTGTTGCAACAAGACGAAGTTTTCAACGGAGGTTTAATGTAACCAAAGGACCGAAAAGCGATACAATAAAGGATCTGTTTGAAAAATTTCAACGGACTGGGAACGTGACGGATGAACGTGCTGGATAGGTAGGGCGACCGCGTACGGCAACCACAGAGGGCAACGCGCAGCTAGTGCAGCAGGTGATCCAACAGCGGCCTCGGGTTTCCGTTCGCCGTGTTGCAGCTGCGGTCCAAATGACGCCAACGTCCACGTATCGTCTCATGCGCCAGAGTTTACACCTCTATCCATACAAAATTCAAACGCGGCAACCCCTCAGCGCCGCTACCATTGCTGCACGAGAGACATTCGCTAACGATATAGTGCACAGGATTGATGACGGCGATATGCATGTGGGCAGCATTTGGTTTACTGACGAAGCTTATTTTTACCTGGACGGCTTCGTCAATAAACAGAACTGGCGCATATGGGGAACCGAAAAGCCCCATGTTGCAGTCCCATCGTCCCTGCATCCTCAAAAAGTACTGGTCTGGGCCGCCATTTCTTCCAAAGGAATCATTGGCCCATCTTTCAGATCCGAAACGATTACTGCATCACGCTATCTGGACATTCTTCGTGAATTTGTGGCGGTACAAACTGCCTTAGACGACACTGCGAACACCTCGTGGTTTGTGCAAGATGGTGCCCGGCCACATCGCACGGCCGACGTCTTTAATTTCCTGAATGAATATTTCGATGATCGTGTGATTGCTTTGGGCTATCCGAAACATACAGGAGGCGGCGTGGATTGGCCTCCCTATTCGCCAGACATGAACCCCTGTGACTTCTTTCTGTGGGGACACTTGAAAGACCAGGTGTACCGCCAGAATCCAGAAACAATTGAACAGCTGAAGCAGTACATCTCATCTGCATGTGAAGCCATTCCGCCAGACACGTTGTCAAAGGTTTCGGGTAATTTCATTCAGAGACTACGTCATATTATTGCTACGCATGGTGGATATGTGGAAAATATCGTACTATAGAGTTTCCCAGACCGCAGCGCCGTCTGTTGTTGAAAATTGTAACTACTGTAATTCCGAAAGTTTGTCTGCCTGAAAATGTACTGTTGTCCCAAGCATATTGCAACAAACGGTGTATTTCTATCGCTGCTCGTTTAGTTTTTATTGCCGTTTCAAATATACCGGTCATTTTTGAAACACCCTGTAAATCTCAGTCGTCAAATAGGTCCACGCCAAGCCCCAGTTGTCTGTGATTTCGGCTTGTCGGATTTGAATAAGATCACTGAAAATATCTGGCCGTTCAGCATATTCGGAAAATGATCGAATTTTTTTAAACGTAATATCGAAAATTGCAGAACACCTTTCTCAGATATACTGTGTAGTTAAATGGCTGTGAAGCCGACTCAAAACTTTCCCACAAAGACCTCGTCTTTAACAAATGCCACGTGTGTCGCAATATATTCGAAATTAAGTTGCGATTAGTGTGGTACCGATAGCCACGATGCCACAGCGTAGGTGCGCTCTGCTAGGCTGGCACTACGACAACGACGACGGCGCCCTCTAGCCGGCGCTGTGCAGCTCTACGAGCGCCGCTCCGGATTCAGCCCCCTTGATTCCGAGGAGACGACCAAGCAACTTAGCTTCTACTTCATAGGGGGGGCTAGCAGTTACACACTTTGTTACTTCAATGATAGTTTGTCCTACTACTAGTGGCTATTAGCGTTGATGCCTATCCAGGTTCGCACCTACGTGCTCTTCAGTGCAAAGTTACGTATGTCGTTGACTACTATTCTCTGTTAAATGTCCTGTGACGTTAAAAGCAGTACCGAAGCATCTCACCTTTTCCTGCTTCTGCTCCTACTCACTTCCTACATTCGACCAACCCTTCAATTTACAGGAGAACACCCACGCGCCGCCTCCCAGACGGGATACAAAAACTGGGATAGCAGAATTCACACGCACGACTTTGCATAACACTTTGCTTTGAGATTGTATTTTCAATATACACTTACAGTAATTCAGCTAAGAACAGTAGTCAGAATCAGAATAAAAATCAGATCACCAAAGGAATCCGAAAGCTAATGAATGAGTTACACTGTTTCTTCACTTAGAGCTATGTCAACTGTGAAAAACATTCTCGTCACATTATGATGTAGTTTGTATTCTGTCTCCTTGCTCTTAGAAAATCTTATACATTGTGCCTGGACATTAACTGTTATTACTTATATGTAACTACGAGCCTATAAAAAACTACATAAAAACTCAAACTAAGAAAAGAGGCGGCACATAGTGCTTCACAACCTTTAATGTGCAAACCCTTCAAGTTTTTTAAACAAAACAAACGACATACGCATTCTACACATTTAATCTTCATGTGCACATACACGCAGCCCTCTGACGCTAGCAGGCTCGGAATTGTAGCTTTTAACATGGCGGTGCGTAACGCCAATATGTGGATGCGTGAGAAACAGCGTGCCGTAATCCAGTTTGGAATTCAGTGAGTTCGTCCACGCATGGCGCACCCCGCACTTCAGTACGACAATGCTACACCACACACACGTCCGCTGCGACATCTGCAGTAACCGGACGCCTTGGGTCCACTGTGTCATCGACCATCCTCCATACAGTACCGACTTGAACCCATACGATTTTCATCTGTTTCCAGAACTTAAGGGACACCTTCGAGGACTTCACATTCATAACGAGGAAGCGATGCAACCAGAGGTGAGATTGTGGTTCCGTCAACGGAGTGAAACATTCTACACTGACAGTATCAACAAACTGCTTTCGTTGGGAGATATGTTGAGAAATAAATATGTAGACTTGAAGAATAAAGATGTAGAATGTTAACAGCGTTTGTTTTATTTAAAAAGCTTTCAGATTTTTCACGTACACAATTCGGAAGCATTACTCTTCAGGACACCTTCGTACATTACAATAACGTTATGTTTCATTGCTAATTTGGCATTTTCCCTAGTTTTTCTGGTTTTTGTATATTTACAGCTTTCCCACACACATCCTTTTTCAACTCGGTTGAAACAGTGTATTATAAGCATGATTTGCATGAGAAAAGAATTGATAGTTTAAGAGGAAATCCCAGTGGTTCAAATGGCTCTGAGCACTATGGGACTTAACTGCTACGGTCATCAGTCCCCTAGAACTTAGAACTACTTAAACCTAACTAACCTAAGGACAGCACACAACACCCAGCCATCACGAGGCAGAGAAAATCCTTGACCCCGCCGGGAATCGAACCCGGGAACCCGGGCGTGGGAAGCGAGAACGCTACCGCACGACCACGAGATGCGGGCAAATCCCAGTGTCTCATTATTATTATCTGTACGACTGACCATCAGTGCAGAGTAAAATTACATTAAACATAATTTAATTCGTGAGACATATCGCAATTCTGGGGCAGGACTTTTTGTTCGCCGTGTGTAGAGGAATTATATAAAAATTTTTTTAGGAATAGACACTAGTTGAACTGGCAGATATTAATGCGTAAAGCATTTGCTGAACAAAAGAAGCGTTACGCTCTTCGTTTATTAGTTTTAGGATAAGTTACCTTTCGCTTTTATCCTGTCCTAGTGTGAAGACATGTCATTTCTTACTGATGAAATTGGGTTAAATAATGAAAGTGATTTTGAAGCAGAGCGATTTCGTCTTTTGTGATACCATGGGTCCCAGGTCCTGAAATTCTGGAAAATTGTTACTTTTATTTTAATTTTATGCAGAGAATTTAGATAGAGGCGACGATCTTCACGGCGACGCTGCTCAAGAATAGAGGCACGTGGATGTCTCCGTCTTCTTCCTTTCGTGGCCGCTAGCGTCAATTTCAATACATTTGCCGCGACATTCAGAACCTGCAGTATTCTTTTCTTTTCATTTAATTTCGAAGTCCACGCATTTACGTTCTAAGATGAATAAATGCATTTAATTGTAATTCATTTTATCGAGGCCACGGGGGATGATTACACTCAAAATGTACGTGCCTCTATCTCGTTCGTGTGTTCGCATACATTTGAGTGCGTACAAGCGTAACTATATTTAAGACTCATTTCCTACACAGTATTAACGCTTTTTTTTTACCACTCATTCTCGAATGTACGTGCCCTCTTATTTGATGCGATCAGTCGGCGGTATTCTTTAATAATGTTATTTGCAATATTCAGTGGCTTAGTTTCCACAATTGATCTTTGCCTGTGTCGCAACAGCGCTTCACGCGAAATATTTATTACGCGACATCCACAACAACTTTTTATTTCAAAATTTCGACGACCGGCTGAATAAATATTTTTCTAACAATAACAATAGCAAAACATAATAATATAAGAGGACGCGTTACACGTGGTTTTCCGAAATTCCTTCACGGAAGTAAACATTCCGCAATTCGATTCAAGAACTGCTGCCAACACGAGTAACTCAGAAGTTGACATCCTCGGAATAGCAAAGCAGCTTAAGGGGGGTAGGACGTCAAACGGGCCGACTTGGAGCAGGAGAGGCATCACACGACATTTTAATTTCCAGTGTCTATACTTTTACAAAGAAGTTCATAAAACTTTGTCATCATCACCAGGAAGGATTCAGGATTCACACTCATTGCAGTGGAAGTTCGAAAACATAACAAAATAAATTTTTTTTACGTGTGAAATTTCATCATATTTTCACTTACTAATAGCTGCATTTGTTGCTATAGGTACACTTTTCTTCGTAAGTAAGAGAGATTCTTCGATGAATTTTGCAGAGCATACATACCATATTTACAGGTGTATGAAACTCTACAATTTATTTAATTTATGAAGAAACAAATGAGATGTTGTATTTTAAACTTCGTGTTTAGAAAAAACACAAATTTTGTAGTTAATTACCTCAATTTTTACCACAGTTTTTAATAGATTTGGAAAATTCTAGAGTTTCAGTATGGTTTGTATGCTGTGCAAAATTAATCGAAGAATCTCTCTTACTTATGAAGAAAAGTGTACCTATAGCAACAAATACTGACATTAGTTAGTAAAAAAACTGATGAAATTTCACATGTAGCGAAAATCATTTCGTTATGTTTTCGAACTTCCACTGCTATGAGTGTGAATTCTGAATCCTTCCTGGTCATGCTGACAAAGTTTTATGAATTTACTTGTAAAAGTATAGACAGAGGAAATTAAAATGTCCTGTGGTGCCTCTCCTGCTCCAAGTCGACCCGTTTGACGTCCTACCCCCCCCCCCCCCCCCCCTTAAATCATTTAATGAAGGCTGGCCGAGACTGTATGCCAATTAGATTGCTTTCGGAGTATGCTGACATAATAGCTCCGCAAGTACCAATCTCATACAACCGTTCGTTCGACGGAACACCCGTAGCTAGAGACTGGAAAGTTGCACAAGTCACACCAATTTCTTCATACAATAATTTACCAACAGCCGTATGTGTTGTAGAAATTTATTTTATTTTATGAACTTCTATAAATTTCTACAATATATACGGCTGTTGGTAAATTATTGCATCAAGAAGTTCACGCCAGCCGTCGTCCCACGATCCATAATGGATCAACGAAGATTAAAGTCACACCAACAGTCAGGAGGGGAAATAAGATGAATAGCAGACCCCTGTCAGTAACGTCGATTTACAGTCGGATTTAGGAACATATGAGTTCGAATATTACGAAGGAAACGATCTCATGACACACAGCCAACACGGATTCAGAAAATGTCGTTCTTGTGAAAATGGTTAGTTCTTTATTTACACCAAGTAATGACAATCAACTGGGGATCTCAGATTGACTCTTCACTGATGGGGAAAAAAATCGCAGCACCAAAAAAATAATTAACGCAGAGTAACGAAATTTCGGGAAACCTTTGTCTAGGTAACATATTTAAGAGCAACATCACAGGCTAATGTAAGCGTGAGATAAGCACTGCAAATGTGAAATGCTGGCACATTAATAGACGTTGTAACCGCTAGAATGGTGAATGCAGGCATGGAGACGTGAATGCACTGCGTTGTACAGATGCCGGATGTGTGTGCTGGAGTTCCATGGGTGTCGCACTTGGTCGGTCTTACACGGCCGGTTAATGCTGTTTGTGGGTGATGCTGCAGTTTTCATCCGATGATGCCCCACATGTGTTCGATTCGAGGCAGATCTGGTGAGCGAGCAGGTCAAGACTTCGTGTCAGCACTCTGCAGAGCGTGTTGGGTAACAACAGCGGGCGTTGTCCTCTCCGAAAACAGGATGCTGTTCGAGAAGGTAGCACGACAGCTCGAATCACCAGACTGACGTACAGTTTCGCAGTTATGGTGCGTGGGATCAACAGGAGAAGGCTCCTCCCGTCATAAGAAATGGCACCGCAGACAATAGCTCCAGGTGTGCGTCCAGTGTGTCGAGCACGCATGTCATTTCTGTAAACCCAGAATCTACTCTGTAGGAATCGACATGGATTCCGGAAACAGCGACCGTGTGAGACCCAACTCGCTTTATTTGTTCATGAGACCCAGAAAATATTAGATACAGGCTCCCGGGGAGATGTCATTTTCCTTGACTTCCGGAAAGCGTTCGATACGGTTCCGCACTGTCGCCTGATAAAGTAAGAGCCTACGGAATATCAGACCAGCTCTGTGGCTGGATTGAAGAGTTTTTAGCAGACAGAACACAGGATGTTGTTATCAATGGAGAGACGTCTACAGATGTTAAAGTAACATCTGGCGTACCACAGGAGAGTGTTATGGGACCATTGCTTTTCACAACATATATAAATGACCTAGTAGATAGTGCCGGGAGTTCCATGCGGCTTTTCGCGGATGATGCTGTAGTATACAGAGAAGTTGCAGCATTAGAAAATTGTAGCGAAATGCAGGAAGATCTGCAGCGGATAGGCACTTGGTGCAGGGAGTGGCAACTGACCCTTAACATAGACAAATGTAATGTATTGCGAATACGTAGAAAGAAGGATCCTTTATTGTATGACTATATGGTAGCGGAACAAACACTGGTAGCAGTTACTTCTGTAAAATATCTGGGAATATGCGTGCGGAACGATTTGAAGTGGAATGATCATATAAAATTAATTGTTGGTAAGGTGGGTATCAGGTTGAGATTCATTGGGAGAGTCCTTAGAAAATGTAGTCCATCAACAAAGGAGGTGGCTTACAAAACACTCGTTCGACCTATACTTGAGTATTGCTCATCAGAGTGGGATCCGTACCAGGTCGGGTTCACGGAGGAGATAGAGAAGATCCAAAGAAGAGCGGCGCGTTTCGTCACAGGGTTATTTGGTAGCCGTGATAGCGTTACGGAGATGTTTAGCAAACTCAAGTGGCAGACTCTGCAAGAGAGGCGCTCTGCATCGCGGTGTAGCTTGCTGTCAAGGTTTCGAGAGGGTGCGTTTCTGGATGAGGAGGTATCGAATATATTGCTTCCCCCTATTTATACCTCCCGAGGAGATCACGAATGTAAAATTAGAGAGATTCGAGCGCGCACGGAGGCTTTCCGGCAGTCGTTCTTCTCGCGAACCATACGCGACTGGAACAGGAAAGGGAGGTAATGACAGTGGCACGTAAAGTGTCCTCCGCCACACACCGTTGGGTGGCTTGCGGAGTTTAAATGTAGATGTAGGTTGGCTGCCGGTCCTGAGCTGGCCTCCTCCCGACCAACACACGACCATCAGTGGCACCAAGAGCAAAACTAGCTTTCGTCAGAAAACACAACAGGCCTCCACTATCGCCTGCAACGAGCTCTCGCGTGACACAAAGGAAGTGCAAATTGTGGTGGTTTGGGGTCAGTGAAATGCACGGTATAGGACTTCTGGCTCGGATCTGTTCTTGAAATAAACGATTTGTCACAGTTCGGTATGTCACTATGGTGCCTCGTACTGCTCGGATGCAGTACGATGCATCAGAGCCACACGCCAAAGTCTTCCGCCTCGGTTGTGCCACCTGGCCGTCCAGAGGCCGGTCTTCCTGCGATAGTGCATTCTCGTGACCGCCGCTGCCGACAATCACGGACTGTGCATGGATTCCTGCTAAGTATTTATGCAGTATTGCAGAAGGAACACCTAGCTTCCCGAGCATTATTATGTGTTCGCGTTCAGACTCAGTGAGGTGTTGATAATGCCGCCTTCGTCGCCCTAAAGGCATTCCTGACTAACAACAACTCTCGAAGGTGACTGACGCTCACGACCGTTGCAGCGTGTATTTAAGGCAAACCTTGTTTGCAGCCTCACAGTCGCGCTGCTAGCACGGCTCTTACGAGAGTGGCGCGGAATTTGAAGAGGCATCATATTTCAGATGTAGAAGCACGCCTACCATCTTTCGTTTACTTTCCACAGGGCCTGCAGGATAGTCGAAGCCAGCAAGTGACATGATTATAAGGAGTGGCCATACTCGCTCCATACACTACAGATCTGTTGCGGCTGAATTGCCATTATTCTCGTGACCTGCGGTACAATGTTGCTGATTTTTTTTATTATCCACTTGAGCCTCTATGGACTGCGTGGTAATAACCAATTTCATTTTAGTGTCTAGGTCTTGTTCTTGTTCCAGCTTTGACTTCCTGCCAGTATCTTCTGAGCCCACCAACAATTGCCTGTTCATACACTTCGGATAATGCCCCTCTCCGCCTTTTTGACGTTGATGCCATTATAAAACCTTGGTAGTTGTTCACAAATCTTCTAAAGTTGCTCCTGTCAGGAATATCTTTCTCCCAGATACCGATCGGCCTAAGATCTTTTTCACATTCTTCGAACCATCTTGGCCCTTTTTTTTATATATGAAGTCTTCACGGGTTGCCAGCAGAGTAGCGTCGTCGTCTCGTAGCAACGTTTCGATGGAATGCGTCTCCATCATCTTCGCCTGAATATGATGAAGACGCAGTCCATCGAAACGTTGCTACGAGACGACGACGCTACTCGGCTGACAACCCGTGAAGACTTCATATATGAAATTCGCCGAGAAAGCCTGCACTCACATCTTGGCCTTGTTTTCTTAGATTGGATGAAACTCCATATTCTTTTTGATAGTCGGTCACCGTCCATCCTCATGAGATGACCGTAAAATAATAATCGTCTCTTCTTAATGGATGCTGGGATATGTTCTGTCTTGCTGTACAAGTCCTCATTTCCTCTCATTCGCCATTGTCCGTCAACCCACCTTTTACCTAGTAGAACACTAAGCATAGATCGCTTACAGATATATTGTCTACATGGTCTGACATACATATTACACCGTTGGCAACTGTATTGTAACTTTCTATATTTGCTGAATTAATGAAGTAATTCATTTGTTAAGACATTAATTTGACAGTTCTGTAGCTACGACGTTATACATTTACAAAGTATAATCACTGTTATACAGATGATATATATACGGCGTGTCTCACGTAACTCTGCCACCTCAAATATTTATGGAACAATAATAAATATTAAAAAACGGTTTTCACCAGCATGAACGTGCCTCAGGGGCTTAGGAAACCAAATACTATGCGAAATTTTAAAACGTAAACAAATACTATTTTCAACACAAGCTTATGTATTTTTAAATAGACACCCCCTATTATTTCGAAAGCAATCAATAGCATGGAAAATCATAAATTTAATGGCGTTGGTTGCATCGCAATACGTCAATTACATCCAGAGAAATTGCGAAGCGAAGTTTTGGAAATGTCGCATCTAAAACGTCTCTGCCATCAGTGATGGAACAGTTTTTGAATATCTATTGTTGTTCCAGAGATATTTGAGGTGGGAGAGTTAGGTGAGGCACTATACATATAATTATTTGATTGCGCATATATCTGTTGTTACTGTATGTCCGTAGTATTTTATGTCTATAGCGATCGTAGGTGTTATTAATTTATAGTTTCTTACTGGGTAGGTGTCTTATTTTACGCTTATGCCTTTGTTAATTTTTTTGTAAATTATCACATTCTCGTGTATACTATACTGACTGACATGTTTCCAGGGCATGCATATCAGCAACAGTTTTGTGGATTGATATAGGTGTGCGTGTTCTTTGGTTCTACACAGCACTTTGAACTTATTTTTTCTTTTTCGAGTATTTCAATAAAACAGCATTTCGATAAAGGAGTATTGATGTTAAGATCCGTGTGTTCATTCAATATGTCTTCTGGTTGTCTTCATGTGTGTAAATAAATTTCAGGTTCCTCGAGGATGTTCATGGTAGGACCGTTCGGAATTCTATGAAGTATCTGCAATACGTGTTCAATTGTATGTACTGTGTTGACGGGCTTTTAGTTGTATTCGAATGTATTGTTTCAACCGTGTGAGCAAGTTTCTGCTGGTCTGGCCAATATAGAAATTACTACAGATGTTACAAGTGATCTGTATATACCAGGGCCATCATCGATTGGTGGTTTTGCGTCACCACATCGTAATTTCAGTTCGAGGTTCTTTGTGGTCAGCGAAGCTAGATATATATTTGTAGGTGTGAATAATAGGTTATTTTGTTAATGATTGGACCCATATAAATATTTGGCTTGTACTTAATTTTCTTTCTATATATTGTTTCTCTGATGATTCTTATTTCGCTGTGTACAGTGTTGGGCTTCCTAGTCATGCATTTCTTGTATAGTTTAGTGACAATATTGGGGTCGAAACGGTTTTTACGCACTACGTATCGGATTGTATCTGTCTCTTTCTAAATTGTGTGCGCTTGTAGTGGCAGATTTTGCAGTATGTTAAGCATGGAGCTAAAATATGCGATGTTATGTGAGATTGGAAGCCGTGAGTTTGCATTTATGATGCAGCCCGTGGAGGCAGGCTTTCTATAAATGTCGAATTCGTGGTAGCCATCCTTTCTGCTGCTAGTAAAGTCCAAATAATTTATAGCATTGTTAGTCTCCATTTGCATAGTGAATTCGATTTTTGGATGTAGACCGTTTAAGGTCTGGTGTATTTCTTGAATATCTGTGAGTCCCGTTAATTAGCACTAGGGTGTCGTCCACGTATCTATAGTAATATACAATTATTCTTAATTTACACCAATTAGAAGTGAAGCATTATTGTTTCAAGTTGCTGAGGAAAATGTACCCGATTGTACCCGATAGCCACCCCATCAACCCGGATATAGCTTTTATTATTAAATTCGAAGTACTTTTGAGATAATATTATTTCCAAACGAGATAAGAATTTATGTGCAGCAACGATTGGCGTTTTTCTGAGAACTGCAGCAAGAAATGTTAAATGACCTGTATTGTTTCTTGTATTGGCTCATTCGTACATAACTTGGTGATGTCGAAAGAGATGAACATAGCATTGAGTGGGATTTGGATGACTTATTTCTTTTGCTAGATTTTCTGAGCTTTTTATTGTTTACTGTTTAGTGTATGTAAACCATTTCGTCAGTGTCATATTGGCCTTTTTGCTTAGTAGCTAAGTCGGGGTATTAACATACAGTAGTTCACGAGCGGACTTACAGCGATCGAAGCCCTGTGTGTCTTGGGTTGTACACATCGTCTGGGTATGCATGCGTTCATAACCACACAAGCTGTTTTCTTGAAATAGGTTAAATGGCAGTACGGGATTTGATGATCTTTCTTGTCTGTGCTACAAATCTGTTAGTTGGGTTTATGGAAGTTCGGTGATATTTTTCGTATCAAACAAAGACAGCTTTGTCTATGCAATCTGTGTGATATTAAGGAGGATACTGTCTCCTCGTCAGCTTTTATAACTACAGCATTATCTGTGGTTAATTTGATGTTTACGCTTTTCCGAGTTCTATGCTGTGAAGCTGACTGATATGTGTGTGTCTTGTTATGCAATTCTTTCTCTTTTATGTTTGTTATGTTCACTGCGACCTCATTTTGTTTCCTGAATGCGAGATCGGATTCGTCTAGAGCAACTTTCGTAGTAGGTACCAAGTGTTTGATGCAGGAATCATGAAAATTTGGCGCTAGGTTGTATATAAGCTCTTCAATATGAGCATAGGTACGAGTTGCTCCACGCCGGAGACAAAGCCTCTTGTACTTTACACCTTCAATTGTTTGTCTTTTGTTTTACCTCCGTCTTCTCTACTTTCTTGTTACCGAACCCTGGGAGAGAAAGAAAACAACCAGACGAAAGTGGACTCAAGTAGAAAGGGACCAACACTCTAAAAGGATGAAGGAAATGTGGAAAATAACGAAATCTAATACAATGAAGAGAAGCCCAAGTTGATTGGTCGTACCGTCCAAATGGGGTATTCGGAAGAAGAAGAAGAAGAAGAAGAACGCTGTCTCTCATCTCTCTCCTCGGCCTTAGCGCTCTGGTCTGAACAACACGGCAGAAACACCCGTTCCCGTCAGAGCAAAATCCTTTCTGTCCCACTCAATCGTTCACTCGCTTTCTCTACGCCCCTTTCAGTAGCACGAACCAGACTCTGGAATGATCTCCCGCATTACATTAGAGAACTGAATAACGTCTTCAGTTTCAAACGACAGTTAATGACATATCTACTAAAGCAACAATTAGCATTGTCCCTGTAAATACTTCGTTTCAACCAGATCTTCCTCATTTCTCAGTATTCTGAGCTGGTGCAGTCTTCTTAAATTTTCCTTTCCCAGAACCAGTTATATCAGAAAACATCTATTTTGGACACTCATAAATTATTCTTAGATGTGGCACTACCATTATTATTACTACTACTATTATTATTACTGTCATCATCATCATCATCATCATCATCATCATCATCATCATTATTATTATTATTTCTTTATTTTCTCAGATGTTAAGTCAGGTTAAAAATGGAAAGTGACGCGGACCTTGATCAAGCGTCACTTCCTTTTAACTATATGGTATGTGTTATATTGCATTTAGGAACTTTCGGGTAATTGAACATGTATCAATAATTACAGATTTCTGTAGTTGTATATATAAATTTGGATGTAGCTGTATTGCATTGATGTACCGGTGGATATTGTGTGGTATGACTCCTGTAGTTGATAGTATAATTGGTATAATGTCAACTTTATCCTGATGCCACATGTCCTTGACTTCCTCAGCCAGTTGGATGTATTTTTCAATTTTTTCTCCTGTTTTCTTTTGTATATTTGTTGTATTGGGTATGGATATTTCGATTAGTTGTGTTAATTTCTTCTTTTTATTGGTGAGTATGATGTCAGGTTTGTTATGTGGTGTTGTTTTATCTGTTATAATGGTTCTGTTCCAGTATAATTTGTATTCATCGTTCTCCAGTACATTTTGTGGTGCATACTTGTATGTGGGAACATATTGTTTTAGAAGTTTATGTTGTAAGGCAAGCTGTTGATGTATTATTTTTGCTATATTGTCATGTCTTCTGGTGTATTCTGTATTTGCTAGTATTGGACATCCACTTGTGATGTGATCTACTGTTTCTATTTGTTCTTTGCAAAGTCTGCATTTATCTGTTGTGGTATTGGGATCTTTAATAATATGCTTGCTGTAATATCTGGTGTTTATTGTTTGATCCTGTATTGCAATGATGAATCCTTCCGTCTCACTGTATATATTGCCTTTTCTTAGCCATGTGTTGGATGCGTATTGATCGATGTGTGGCTGTGTTAGATGATACGGGTGCTTGCCATGTAGTGTTTTCTTCTTCCAATTTACTTTCTTCGTATCTGTTAATGTTATGTGATCTAAAGGGTTGTAGAAGTGGTTATGAAATTGCAGCGGTGTAGCCGATGTATTTATATGAGTGATTGCTTTGTGTATTTTGCTAGTTTCTGCTCGTTCTATAAAGAATTTTCTTAAATTGTCTACCTGTCCATAATGTAGGTTTCTTATGTCGATAAATCCCCTTCCTCCTTCCTTTC
Organism: Schistocerca americana; assembly: GCF_021461395.2. Taxonomy (NCBI): domain Eukaryota; kingdom Metazoa; phylum Arthropoda; class Insecta; order Orthoptera; family Acrididae; genus Schistocerca; species Schistocerca americana. Next base: position 196,653,389 of record NC_060128.1, read on the forward strand.
TGCTTAATGTGAATCTTTCTGTTGCTGAATGTATGTGATGTATTCTATATTTGTGGCATTGTGATCGTGTAAGTGTATTGAGTGCTTCTAAGTCTGTGTTACTCCATTACACTACTCCAAATGAGTAGGTCAATATTGGTATAGCATAAGTATTTATAGCTTTTGTCTTGTTTCTTGCTGTCAATTCTGTTTTCAGTATTTTTGTTAGTCTTTGTCTATATTTTTCTTTTAGTTCTTCTTTAATATTTGTATTATCTATTTCTATTTTTTGTCTGTATCCTAGATATTTATAGGCATCTGTTTTTTCCATCGCTTCTATGCAGTCGCTGTGGTTATCCAATATGTAATCTTCTTGTTTAGTGTGTTTTCCCTTGACTATGCTATTTTTCTTACATTTGTCTGTTCCAAAAGGCATATTTATATCATTGCTGAATACTTCTGTTATCTTTAGTAATTGGTTGAGTTGTTGATTTGTTGCTGCCAGTAGTTTTAGATCATCCATATATAGCAGATGTGTGATTTCGTGTGGGTATGTTCCAGTAATATTGTATCCATAATTTGTATTCTTTAGCATGTTGGACAGTGGGTTCAGAGCACGGCAAAACCAGAAAGGACTTAATGAGTCTCCTTGATATATTCCACGCTTAATCTGTATTGGTTGTGATGTGATATTATTTGAATTTGTTTGGATATTAAGTGTGGTTTTCCAGTTTTTCATTACTATGTTTAGGAACTGCATCAATTTAGGATCTACTTTGTATATTTCCAATATCTGTAGTAACCATGAGTGGGGTACACTATCAAAAGCTTTTTGGTAATCAATGTATGCGCAGTGTAGCGACCTTTGTTTAGTTTTAGCTTGATATATCACCTCTGCATCTATTATCAGTTGCTCTTTCCACCTCGTGCTCCTTTGCAACAGCGTTTTTGTTGATTTATAATTTTGTTCTGTGTTGTATGTGTCATTAATTTCTGTGTAATGACTGAAGATAATATTTTGTATATTGTTGGTAGGCATGTTATGGGGCGATATTTAGCTGGGTTTGCTGTGTCTGCTTGATCTTTAGGTTTCAGATACGTTATTGCATGTGTAAGTGTATCAGGGAATGTGTATGGGTCTGCAATGTAACTGTTAAATAATTTAGTTAGATGTGAATGTGTTGAGGTGAATTATTTTAGCCAGAAACTTGCTGTTTTATCTTTTCCAGAGGCTTTCCAATTGTCAGTAGAATTAATTGCTTGGGTGACTTCATGTTGCAAAATTATCACTTCAGGCATCTGTGGTATCATCTTGTATGTATCTGTTTCTGCTTGTATCCACCGTGCATGCCTATTATGTTGTACCGGGTTTGACCATATGTTGCTCCAGAAGTGTTCCATGTCTGTTATGTTTGGTGGATTGTCTATTTTAATGTGTGTGTTATCTATTGTCTGGTAAAATTTCTTTTGGTTTGTGTTGAATGTTTGGTTTTGTTTCCTTCTATTTTCACTTTTTTTGTATCTTCTAAGTCGTTTGGCCAATGCTTGTAATTTCTGCTTCTTTTCATCTAATTGCTCTATCCCTTCTTGTTGTGAGATTTTACCTAACCTTTTTCGTTTTTTTTCTGACATTTCATTTCTTATAAATTGTGTTAGCTGTCCGATGTCTTCTCTCAGTTTTTCTATTCTGATGTGTAGCCTGTGTTGCCATGTTGGTTTTGTGGGTTTCTTCTGTGTGTTGGTTGGTTCTGATCTCTGCCTAGTGTGTATATTTAGTGTAGTGAGTGCTCCTATATAAACCAGTAGTTGCAACTCTTCCATAGTTGTGTTTTCATTTATTTTGTTGTGTATGATTGTGTTGATAGTTTTTATTGTTGTTTCGACTTGTGGGTTATTTGGCGGTCTATGCAAGAATGGTCTAATGTCTGTATTTGTATCTTTGTATTCTATATATGTCAGCTGAAATTTTTCTTCTATATCTAACATGTGTGTCACTTCGTGTTCTATTTGTGCTTGTTCTGGTGGCTGTCTTAAGATTTCGTTTTCCTCTGATTGTTTAATTGATGCATGTTGGTCTTTGTTTGTTTGTTCTGGGATGTTTGAGTCCATTACTGTATTTTCTTCTTCTTCTGATTGCACATTATTTTGTTCCAGTATTTGTTGTACTAGTTGTTTGATGTTTTCTAATTCTGACTGGGGTATCCTGTTATTTTTTATTATTACATGGATCTGATCAGCTAGTCGTTGTTAAAAATTTTAATTCTGGGTATCTGGTAATAAATGTTGCGTATACTTGTGATCTGTATCCAGTTGTGTTGGTTCCTAGGTTTGTTGCTTGGTAATAACAGAACATGAGGTGTCGATTAACTTCATTTGACCATCTCATCCTCTGTCTTGTTTTCCTTCTAGGGTGGTTGCAGGAAGTATATCCTGCAAAACACCTCTATTTGGATTTGAATCATTTTCCAGTTGGCTAGCAGTGTCATTACCATTGTGGGCGGGCATGGGGTTCAAGCGTCGTCCCCGACCATGACAGCGCTTGTCCGAGGCTTCTTTAGTTCTGTCCTGAACCAACTAATCACACTATAAGGGGAGTTAGCCCTCTTAGTGGTTTGTTCTTTTCGTCGCCTTTTACGACTGGCAGAACATACCGGAGGCCTATTCTTTTCTCGGGCTTCCACGGGGTTTATTATTATTATTATTATTATTATTATTATTATTTCTTTTCTTTCTCAGACGTTATGTCTGGTTAAAAATCGGAAGTGACGCGGATCTTGATCAAGCGTGACTTCCTTTTAACTGTACGGTATATGTTACATTGCATTTAGGAACGTTCGGGTAATTCAACGTGTATCAATAATTACAGATTTCTGTAGTTGTATATATACGTTTGGATGTAGCTGTATTGCGTTGATGTACTGGTGGATATTGTGTGGTATGACTCCGCTGCAGAGTGAAAATCTCATTCTGTATGACTTCTGTAGTTGATAGTATAATTGGTATAATGTCAACTTTATCCTGATGCCACATATCCTTGACTTCCTGAGCCAGTTGGATGTATTTTTCAATTTTTTCTCCTGTTTTCTTCTGTATATTTGTTGTATTGGGTATGGATATTTCGATTAGTTGTGTTAATTTCTTCTTTTTATTGGTGAGTATGATGTCAGGTATGTTATGTGGTGTTGTTTTATCTGTTATAATGGTTCTGTTCCAGTATAATTTGTATTCATCATTCTCCAGTACATTTTGTGATGCATACTTGTATGTGGGAACTTGTTGTTTTATTAGTTTATGTTGTATGGCAAGTGGTTGATGTATTATTTTTGCTACATTGTCATGTCTTCTGGTGTATTCTGTATTTGCTAGTATTGTACATCCACTTGTGATGTGATCTACTGTTTCTATTTGTTCTTTGCAAAGTCGGCATTTATCTGTTGTGGTATTGGGATCTTTAACAATATGCTTGCTGTAATATCTGGTGTTTATTGTTTGATCCTGTATTGCAATCACGAATCCTTCCATCTCACTGTATATATTGCCTTTTCTTAGCCATGTGTTGGATGCGTCTTGATCGATGTGTGGCTGTGTTAGATGATACGGTTGCTTGCCATGTAGTGTTTTCTTTTTCCAATTTACTTTCTTCGTATCTGTTGATGTTATGTGATCTAAAGGGTTGTAGAAGTGGTTATGAAATTGCAGTGGTGTAACCGATGTATTTATATGAGTGATTGCTTTGTGTATTTTGCTAGTTTCTACTCGTTCTATAAAGAATTTTCTTAAATTGTCTACCTGTCCATAATGTAGGTTTTTTATGTCGATAAATGCCCTTCCTCCTTCCTTTCTGCTTAATGTGAATCTTTCTGTTGCTGAATGTGTGATGTATTCTATATTTGTGGCATTGTGAACGTGTAAGTGTATTGAGTGCTTCTAGGTCTGTGTTTCTCCATTTCACTACTCCAAATGAGTAGGTCAATATTGGTATAGCATAGGTATTTATAGCTTTTGTCTTGTTTCTTGCTGTCAATTCTGTTTTCAGTATTTTTGTTAGTCTGTCTTTGTCTATATTTTTCTTTTACTTCTTCTTTAAAATCTGTATTATCTGTTCCTATTTTTTGTCTGTATCCTAGATATTTATAGGCATCCGTTTTTTCCATCGCTTCTATGCAGTCGCTGTGGTTATCCAATATGTAATCTTCTTGTTTAGTGTGTTTTCCCTTGACTATGCTACATTTTTTCTTACATTTGTCTGTTCCAAAAGCCATATTTATATCATTGGTGAATACTTCTGTTATCTTTAGTAATTGGTTGAGTTGTTGATTTGTTGCTGCCAGTAGTTTTAGATCATTCACGTATAGAAAACGTGTGATTTTGTGTTGGTATGTTCCAGTAATATTGTATCCATAATTTTTATTACTTAGCATGTTGGATAGTGGGTTCAGTGGGTTATTATTATTATTATTATTATTATTATTATTATTATTATTGCTGTTATTGGAAGCTACAGTAGTAGAAGTTAACTTGATTTATCTCTTAGTACTATTTATTCACATTGTTTCACCAGCACTCAAATCATTTTGCTACTGCTTGTCATATTGAGTTGTTATTTCTTAGGTAACAAACATTTAAAAATGTTACTGCATGAGTCAAATCCCTGTCCGATGTAGGAGAGTGCCGGATGGCCCTAATCTGACCGGATTAAACAAATAACTAAAATGAAATAAATACCGGTATTCTCAGCATTTGTACATACGATGAAAAATTCGACTATGTGAACTCATGCACAACTTCACGTCATGAACATTAAAACAAAAATGATAGTCGATAGAAGGCCCACAGTAACTGTCAGTACCTAACACGTCGAATTTAAAGTTTTCTCTCTAACCAGCAGTGTGTCTGTAACCAATAACAAATAGGCACACATTATGTGGAATATGTTTTCGAAATAATCTACAGACCACGTCCTAATGTACACCCTCCGTACATTGCTATTACTGTGTACAAAATGGTAGAATGTTTTCTCGCCAGCCACTGGTGGTGCACGAGACACTTTTTCACTAACAGCGACAGCTGGTGCAGCAGTTTACAAATTAGCCAGGAGTGCTGGATATTGGTTTCCTGGCAGTCAGTTCGATTTGACCAATTCCACGTATACATCTGTACTGCTGCAAACCAATGCCAAGTGCATCGCACAGAGCAGTAACCACTGTAACAGTTATTATGGCTTCTTCGTGTTGCACTCACGTATGGAGCGCGGGAAGAATGATTGTTTGAATGCCTCTGTGGGCGCTTTATTTAATCTGATCTCACCTTCGCTATCCCTACGAGAGTGATACGTAGGGGTTTGTTGTATACTGCTACATTCATTATTCAAAGCTGGTTGCTGACACTTTGTAAGTAGGTATATATTTGAGTAGTGTGTATTCTGTCGGAAGCCGGCCGCTGTGTTCGAGCGGTTCCAGGCGCTTCAGTCCGGAACCGCGCTGCTGCTACGGTCGCAGGTTCGAATCCTGCCTCGGGCATGGATGTCTGTGATGTCCATAGGTTAATTAGATTTAAGTAGTTCTAAGTCTAGGGGACTGATGACCTCAAACGTTAAGTCCCATAGTGGTTAGAGCCATTTGAACTACTCTGTTCTGTAGGATATGTGTCCTACATTAATCAGTAACTTTCGAGTAGAGAGTATAACGGACGGGGGACGCTGCATTGGAGCGTGCGGCAAGTTGGGAACTAGAGTTGAGCAGGGACCGTGTACGGATGGCCGAAGCGGTTAAGACAACCGCTCGTGACCAGCGGTAAATCCGGGTTAAGAGTTCCGGAGCGGCACAAATTTTCAGCTCTCGGCATTACATTAGCACAATGTCCTGTGAGGCTGGAAGTCGCAAGTTCTCCACCCACCCATACCTTTCTTTCATCACTCTCTGTTTCAAATAAATGTTTGAAAGTAGGCTTTTTCAGGACACTTTGCTTCTATCTTCAAGTGCCTGACAGTTCACGTTCTTTAGCATCTCTGTGACTCTCCAGTAGGTCAAACAAACCTGTGAGCATTCATGCTACCTTTCTCTGTATACGCTCAATATTCCCGGTTACTCCTATTCGCAACAGGTCCTACACACTTCAGCAATATTCTAAGATGGTTTGCAAGAGTGACTTGTAAAGAATCTCCATTTCAGATCGTTACGTATTGTTACAATCAGGTATTTGTACGAGTTAACCGATTCCAAATGTGAGTCATTGATATTGTAGTTCTCGAGTACTACGTTCTTCCGTTTTCGCCCGGGTTCCCGGGTTCGATTCCCGGCGGGGTCAGGGATTTTCTCTACCTCGTGATGGCTGGTTGTTGTGTGCTGTCCTTAGGTTAGTTAGGTTTAAGTAGTTCTAAGTTCTAGGGGACTTATGACCACAGCAGTTGAGTCCCATAGCGCTCAGAGCCATTTGAACCATTTTTCTTCCGTTTTGTGAAGTCAACAACTTCATATTCCTAAGCATTTAAGCAAGTCCCAAATCTTTGCACCACTTCCGTATATTGTTAAAATCCGACAATATTTCTGTAGCTTTTTTCGGACAGTACTTCATTACTTCCTAAAACTCCACTTTCACTATCAATATTGTCTGAAAGTGCATTAATATGCAACATAAACAGCAAGGATCTCAACACACTTCCCTGAGGCACACCTGAAGGCACGACTACATCAGTCGATGCCGCTGCAGCCATGACAACATGCCGCAAACTCCTTCCCAAAGAATCCTTAGTCCAGTAACAACTTCTGGATGATAACCCACACGATCGTCTTACGATAATAAGCCTAGGTGTGGCACTGAGTCAAATGCTTTTCGGACGTCAAGAAACACTGCATCTTCCTGACTGCCTTGGTACGTCGCTCTCACAATGTTATGTGACGAAAGCGAATCAGCATTTCCCTCTGTCTTTCCATGTAATAAAGATGAAACGTCTTAAACTAAGACAATTTTGTTACAAAATTGTTTTATCTACCTACTGACTATGTCGCGTTTCAACCTTGAGGGCATCTTTAGATTAACGTAAGAAGTAATGTGGTGAGCCAGCATCCCTTCTTTACGTCTCACCACATTACTTCTTACATTAATCTGAAGATGCTCCTCAAGGGTGAAACGCTCAGTGCCAATAAACAGGTAAAACCATTTGCAAACAAGACTGTCTTATTTCGAGAAATGCGTAACCGGTTGCTGTACTGGCCGCCCAGCATGGAATGGGAACCATTTTAAGAGGAAATGTCCTTCTCGACAGACGAATAAGGAAATTGTATAAGTTCCTGGACAAGTGTATATTTCTTGTTTTCCTAAACTTCAGACAAAATCACTTTGTCGACGGCAACGAACATTTTAGAAAGCGTAAGCAGCCTGACAACCATTACTCAAACGCAGTGAACTGTTTACGAGGAAGCGAATTATTTTTTTGAGCTGAAAACAGGCCACAAAACATGAATTCTGAAAATCAGCACTGGAGTTTTTACCTAGGTAATTAGGAGCGGTATTAGCAAATGAGTTTAATGGAAATCGCGTTTGGTGCACTCGGCAGTGGAATGGCAGTGTAACGGCTCGACTCCTGGGAGAGCACGGTGCAGTTAGGCCCAGCGCCTCCTAGGCGCGGCTTTTGTCACTGAAACATCCGGTTTTCTGTTCTATCGGTTTTCCCCACATCAGTTTAACCTTACTGTTAAAACCACTCAAAACAATTGGTTGCTGAAATACCCGATTTTCGGTTTTCATTTCTATTATTTGCTGTAACAGACGTAGAAATCAAACAACTTAGTCCGTCCACCGTTTATCGAAATATGGTAAGTGGTAGAATACTACAAAAAAAAAAAATCACCAGTATTCTCCTACAGAGTCCAATTCTTTAAAATCCTGCTTGAAATCATGTTGTAATCGGGGATCATGCCACTATTTGGGCATTACGAATATTAAGTGATTAAAGGTGAAAATTGAGGTTGAGTAATTCTGTTTTTCGTGTTAATTGACGTTTTTCAAGGGCTACAAGCAGATACAGACACATGTAGACACAGGCAGTAGATCAGATACTTTCTATTTGGATTGCGTAATTTATTAGTGTTACTGTAATTTCCTTCCTCTTTTATGATTTGATAGAAATGGCAGACATATCTTTAATATGTGTATGTCCATCTTGTCAGAGATTGTTCGTCGCCAGAGCTGATCAGTACAGAATGTCAAATCAGACGCCTTTCAGCCATCTAGATTTCCAATTTGTTATTTTAATCGGCTAACAGTTTCACCGTTATATTACACCATCTTCAGGCGCCCTGGCGGACCAACCTCGGTTCCGGTCAGACTAGAAACCATCACTAGCCCATTGTCAGACAAACATGAATGCTTGTCTAACCGTCGGCAGATGATGTTTGAAGTGATCGCTGTCTCAAAAATCTACAGATATGAGTCTTTGAATGCTGATCCCAATTTTGAGTGGAACCGAGGTTGGAATTTTCCTACACGTCGGTCAGGGGTCCTCAACACAGCGAAATACGTCGCCGAAACTGTCGCTCAATAAAAGAGTATGGATATGTAGACGGCTGAAAGGTGTTTGATTTGACATTGCACATCTTTAATCTTTCACAGCAAATGAAGCACTGTACTTCGTTGCTACGTCACTCCGTAAAAATATTTTCAGCCGAAGGTTGGTACCATTCTGAAATACAATTGATGTTCTGTAAGGGCAGCGGGACCAGGTACAAGCAGTCTTGCACACGGCACGTACCCCTGTACCTTAACCTGCGACACACAGTAACACGGACACTATTGTCTCAGCAGTGCAGTTGCTACACTAATGGCCATTAAAATTGCGACACCACGAAGATGACGTGCTACAGACGCGAAATTTAACCGACAGGAAGAAGATGCTGTGATATGCAAGTGATTAGCTTTGCAGAGCATTCACACAAGGTTACCATCGGTGGCGACACCTACAACGTGCTGACATGAGGAAAGTTTCCAACCGATTTCTCATACACAAACAGCAGTTGACCGGCGTTGCCCGGTGAAACGTTGCTGCGATGCCTCGTGTGAGGAGGAGAAATGCGTACCATCACGTTTCCGACTTTGATAAAGGTCGGATTGTAGCCTATCGCGATTGCGGTTTATCGTATCGCGACACTGCTGCTCGCGTTGGTCGAGATCCAATGACTGTTAGCGGAATATGGAATCGATCGGTTCAGGAGGGTAATTCGGAACGCCGTGCTGGATCCCAAAGGCCTCGTATCACTAGCAGTCGAGATGACAGCCATCTTATCCGCATGGCTGTAACGGATCGTACAGCGACGTCTCGATCCCTGAGTCAACAGATGGGGACGTTTGCAAGACAACAACCATCTGCACGGACAGTTTGACGACGTTTGCAGCAGCATGGACTATCAGCTCGGAGACCACGGCTGCGGTTACCCTTGACGCTGCATCACAGATAGGAGCGCCTGCGATGGTGTACTCAACGACGAACCTGGGTGCACGAATGGCAAAACGTCATTTCTTCGGATGAATCCTGGTTCTGTTTACAGCATCATGATGGTCGCATTCGTGTTTGGCGACATCGCGGTGAACGGACATTGGAAGCGTGTATTCGTCATCGCCATACTGGCGTACCACCCGGCGCGATTGTATGGGGGTGCCATTGCTTACACGTCTCGGTCACCTCTTGTTCGCATTGACGGCACTTTGAACAGTGGACGTTACATTTCAGATGTGTTACGACCTGTGGCTCTACCCTTCATTCGATCCCTGGGAAACCCTACATTTCAGCAGGATAATGCACGACCGCATGTTGCAGGTCCTGTACGGGTCTTTCTGGATACAGAAAATGCTCGACTGCTGCTCTGGCCAGCACGTTCTCCAGATCTCTCACCAACTGAAAACGTCTGGTCAATGGTGGCTGAGCAACTGGCTCGTCACAATGCGCCAGTCACTACTCTTGATGAACTGTGGTATCGTGTTGAAGCTGCATGGGCAGCTGTACCTGTACACGCCATCCAAGCTCTGTTTGACTCAATGTCCAGGCGTATCAAGGCCGTTATTACGGCCAGAGGTGGTTGTTCTGGGTTCTGATTTCTCAGGATCTATGCACCCAAATAGTGTGAAAATGTAATCGCATGTCAGTTCTAGTATAATATATTTGTCCAATGAATACCCGTTGATCATCTGCATTACTTCTTGGTGTAGCAATTTTAATGGCCAGTAGTGAATATTCTTATACCACGTATTTGATGCTCGTTTCTGTCGACTTTTTTTTATTAAAATAGCACTGATCGCTTTTCCCATTTGCTGTATACGTACCGCTGTATTTCAGATCGAAGCAAATTTTAGAAATAAAAGTGAGTCCCTTTTTTACAAAAACGTTCATTTCGAAACGAGAAGTTTTAGTACTGCAGCTATGGATAACTGATATTTCGATTTTGTACTCGGTTACTAGTAAAAAATAAATAAATACCTGTTGTAACCGAGACAAAACAAATACCGAGAGATACCTGTTATTCAGAAATAAAATACGGCTATCGGTTTTAACCGGTCGATTTTTGCCATCCCCAGTGCCTGCGTCTAGTCTATCCGACACGCATAGGTGCGGACGCGGCCAGGACAGGTCGCACGTCGTGAAAGGCTTGCGGTCAGAGTGCTGGAGAGACAGCAGTAACAGAACCGGAGAGTCCGAGCAACGCTCGTCCGTCCAGTACGCAGGGTCGGACCCAGCAGTGGGTCTGGACGGCGTGGGGAGCACTCACTGACGGCGTGTCAGCTGCCGGGGGCGGCTTATATACGGAACGTCGCGTGGGCCTTTCACCAGGCAAGGAGGAAAGACGGGGACGCGAGGAGAGCAGCGTTCACGCGGGGAGGGAACTCAGCTCACAGTGGGTCGCCGCTTCCGATCTGCCCATCTGCCCCTGCCCTGCCCTGCCCTGCCCTACCCCTCTCACTGCTACCATCGCCGCACTGAGCCTCATCAGTAAGCTACTGCCACAGCTGCAGACGAATGGGACGAATGGAATATTGCAGAATTTCAAACACGAACAGCTGCTAGCATAAGTTTCTTAGAAGTAGGTACCTTAGGGGTTGCGAAGCAACTCAAATCGCTTGATACGGGCAAGTCTTCAGGTCCAGATTGTATACCGATTAGCTTCCTTTCAGATTACGCTGATACAATAGCTCCCTACTTAGCAATCATATACAACCGCTCGCTCACCAATAGATCTGTACCTACAGATTGGAAAATTGCGCAGGTGGCACCAGTGTTTACGAAGGGTAGCAGGAGTAATCCATCGAACTACTGACCTATATCATTGACGTCGGTTTGCAGTAGGGTTTTGGAGCATATACTGTATTCAAACATGAATCACCTCGAAGGGAACGATCTATTGATACGTAATCAGCATGGTTTCAGAAAACATCGTTCTTGTGCAACGCAGCTAGCTCTTTATTCGCACGAAGTAATGGCCGCTATCGACAGGGGATCTCAAGTTGATTCCGTATTTCTAGATTTCCGGAAAGCTTTTGACACCGTTCCTCACAAGCGACTTCTAATCAAGCTGCGGGCCTATGGGGTATCGTCTCAGTTGTGCGAATGGATTCGTGATTTCCTGCGAGGAAGGTCGCAGTTTGTAGTAATAGACGGCAAATCATCGAGTAAAACTGAAGTGATATCAGGTGTTCCCCAGGGAAGTGTCCTGGGACCTCTGCTGTTCCTGATCTATATAAATGACCTGGGTGACAATCTGAGCAGTTCTCTTAGGTTGTTCGCAGATGATGCTGTAATTTACAGTCTAGTAAGGCCATCGGAAGACCAGTATCAGTTGCAAAGCGATTTAGAAAAGATTGCTCTATGGTGTGGCAGGTGGCAGTTGACGCTAAATAACGAAAACTGTGAGGTGATCCACACGAGTTCCAAAAGAAATCCGTAGGAATTCGATTACTCGATAAATAGAACAATTCTCAAGGCTGCCAATTCAACTAAGTACCTGGGTGTAAAAATTACGAACAACTTCAGTTGGAAAGACCACATAGATAATACTGTCGGGAAGGCGAGCCAAAGGTTGCGTTTCATTGGCAGGACACTTAGAAGATGCAACAAGTCCACTAAAGAGACAGCTTACACTACACTCGATCGTCCTCTGTTAGAATATTGCTGCGCGGTGTGGGATCCTTACCAGGTGGGATTGACGGAGGACATCGAAAGGGTGCAAAAAAGGGCAGCTCGTTTTGTATCATCACGTAATAGGGGAGAGAGTGTGGCATATATAATACACGAGTTGGGATGGAAGTCATTAAAGCAAAGACGTTTTTCGTCGCGGCGAGATCTATTTAGGAAATTTCAGTCACCAACTTTCTCTTCCGAATGCGAAAATATTTTGTTGAGTCCAACCTACATAGGTAGGAATGATCATCAAAATAAAATAAGAGAAATCAGAGCTCAAACAGAATGGTTTAAGTGCTCGTTTTTCCCGCGCGCTGTTCGGAAGTGGAATGGTAGAGAGATAGTATGATTGTGGTTCGATGAACCCTCTGCGAAGCACTTAAATGTGAATTGCAGAGTAATCATGTAGATGTAGATGTAGAATTCCTACGATGTAACTAACGCTACAGTATTACATTTCGCGGCTGCATTCTTGTGTAAAATAGTCTCGGTGTTCAGGCCGCGTCAAATGGGAGTTAAGACTCGAGCTTTCGAACATGAATATCAACTTCTTCATCAGGAGACGACTGTTACTCGAGCAACGACAAGCTTGAATGCCTCTGTACAGGACAAGGTTTAACGTTTCGCTGATTTTGCGCGTGAGCATTGACGCCTGCTCAGGCATTTGCTCGCGAACAGAGCAGATGCGGCATGGAAGGGATTGAGGGTTGCGGCAACACGGGAGAGGCGCGAACTATGAGATGGGGGAGGGTCAGTCTCGGCAGAGGCGCCATCTAACAACAGCAACGGTGACTCGACGATGTCTTCGCGTTTCAATCTGCACCGCGAAAAATTTTACCTTTTTACACGAAAAATGGGTTCACAAAATGTTTAATGTATTCCGAGACACTGAAGACTTCCAGGAACAAATTACAAGGGCAGTGCATGTGTTAACATGTCAAAGAATACGGAAACAAAGAATGCCAAGGACCTGAGCGTGTACACAAAAAAAAAAAAATTCAATTGTGTGTGAAGTCTTATGGGACTTAACTGTTAAGGTCATCAGCCCCTAAGCTTACACACTAGTTAACCTAAATTATCCTAAGGACAAACACACACACCCATGCCCGAGGGAAGATTCGAACCTCCGCCGGGACCAGCCGCACAGTCCATGACTGCAGCTTCCTAGATCGCTCGGCTAATCCCGCGCGGCGCGTGTACACCATTTCTGAAAACTTAGAAGGAAGCACTCAGGCTTTCAACGTAGTGCTGGCTCCCTTTCACAGATCGTGGATTAATAAAAGAAGTCTTGCTAATTTCAGTCCAGCATTTGTGTCTACTTCAGGTAGAAGAGCTTCGCGTGGCGCCGTTAGCAAACATGACAATCGTGCATCCCACACAAGTTATCGAAGACGACATTCATAGCTAGATGGCAAAATCTTTGTAAAGATTTTATTGCATATCCTTCTGCTCTCTATAAAAGTATATATATCACATACAGACAACTGGAACGAAGTGTACAAAATGTACATTTGTCATGGAAATTATTGGTTTGTGTCCACAGACGGAGCGGCAGTCATCTTCTGAAGTGAATAAGGATTCGTAGCACAACTGAATGCGAAAACGAAAAACCTTCCAGCATCCAATACGTTATAATCTCAAGCTTGAAGTAATTGATATGCAATACGACAATAAATATTTAAGATATTCTATATTTCTGCAATAGTTTTCCTTAGCATCGCTTTCCTCGTTTACAAGTCTCCACATGTCTCCCCGTCGTGTTTCCTGTGTCGATGGAGGCGGTAAAGTACTCGCAGTCCCGCGCTCACCATCTGCTCGCTGAACACTTTTGCCGTCAAGCCCTGATGTAGGAAGCCGACTTCGCTCCCGGCAGACAATCATCTCTTGACGAAGGAAATTGCGTTAATCTTCGAACGCTCGAGTTTTAACTCCGATTTCACGTGGTATGAACACCGAGAAGATTTTAAGATATTCCATGAAATTGTTTCACGCGGCCACAGGCAGTATTTACAAAACGACCTACACCGACGTTTCGTTTCGAAAACATTCTCTCAACGAATTCCTTTGGGGAAGTGTCCATAGGTTCCAGCAGGGTTTATTTGGGAATTGTGGGAAGAGCACTGCATACAGACTGGACAACATTCGCAACAGCCGTCTCCACGGTACATAACAGGGGTAGAGCTGATCAGACAACGATGTGTCTCACTGTGAGGGAAATCAAAACAAAGAACAGTTTGCGTTAAGAAATGATTTAAAGCACAGCTTATCCAAAAGTTTGTGCCAGATGGGTCATCCAGTTGCTGACCAAAGACCTCGAACTCCAGAGAACTGTTACCCAAAGTCTTCTTCATATATAGCTCTGCAACAAAACGCAGTACAGAACATCAATAGTTTGCTTCGCCACCAAGAAAGGAAGCAAAGACGGTGGAATCTTCTGAGACAGTTGTCAATAGCGACTTGTACAGGGCTGTATTATCTTTGGTTAGTCTTCAAACAAGGACGGACCATATACAAATTCCACGCCGCTATAGACGGACATTTTTGAAGCTTGCTCTGCAAAGAAGGCCTCCTGACCTTACAGCACGACAAGGCCTAGTCTGTCCCTCAGCGCTCGCATTACGCTGTGGCGATATTCAGGATGCGGGCGAGGGAGAACACCACTGGCCTTGTCGCTTCTGTGGTACTACAACAGCGGAAGCGGTAACCACAAAGTTGCGCCTCAGTATCTTCCACCAGCCAGGAGCGACTTGTAGCACGAGGGACCGTTAAGACACACACAACGGTAGGAAAAGCATGAGAAAGGAATGGACATTCTACTGAAACGCAAAGACAAGTGTGTAGATTTCGATGATGAACTTCGTTCGTGTACAGAATAAAATTAACTGCCGTAGCAGTGGCTTGCTCGTGACTTCGAGAATGAGCATCGCAACAGTGCAGCCTTCCAACATTATCAAATGCTCCCACTCCGCAAGACAAAGTGCGGATGTACGTAATGTAGCCTGGGACAGTGGCACGATTTCGGATAATGTCGCAAAAATTTCTGCGGACCGAGCTTTTCCCCCAACCATCCCTCAGCCGGGCCCCTAAATAGGTTACGCACAAAGCCAACGATAACGGCGCTTACCTCATAACACCACAACAACGTGTAGTACGCTATCCACGTTTCTGTTACCTGTTCTCCCAATACGCTACAGCATGCCTGCCTAATATATTCCCAGGCAGACTTTGAATGCAGAATGGTAGTTGGAGCTGGACGCAAGGGACATTTCATATCGGAGATCGTTACGGAATTCAGTATTCCGAGATCCCCGGTGTCATCAGGCGTCACCTCTCACCACGGACAACGCAGTAGCCGACGGCCTTCACTTAATGACAGAGAGCAGCGGCGTTTGCGTAGAGTAGTCAGTGCTAACAGACAAGCAACACTGCGTGAAATAAACGCAGAAATCACTTTGGCACGTACGACGATTATTCGTTAGGGCAATGCGGCGAAATTGGGTGTTAATGGGCTGTGGCAGCAGACGACCGACGCGAGTGCCTTTGCTAACAGCACGACGTCTCCTGGAGCGCCTCTCCTGGGCTCCTGACCGTAGCGGTTGGAGGGTAGACAACTGGGAAACAGTGGCCTGGTCAGATGAACCCCGATTTCAGTTGGTAAGAGCTGATGACGGGGTTCGAGTGTGGCGCAGAGCCCACGAAGGCACGGAACCAAGTTGTCAACACGGGCTGTGGAAGCTGGTGATGGCTCCATAATGGTGTGGACCGTGTTTACGTGGAATGGACAGCGTCGTCTGGTCAAACTGAAGCGATCATTCGCTGGAAATTGTTGTGTTCGGGTACTTGGAGACCATTTGCAGCCGATCATTGACTTCATTCTCCCCAAACATGTCAGTAGGCCATAATTGTTCGCAATTGGTTTGAAGAACGTTCTGGGCGGTTCAAGCGAATGATTTAGACACACAGATCGGCCGACATGAATCCCATCGAACGTTTATGGGACATAACCGGGAGGTCAGTTCGTGCACAAACTGCTGCACCGGCAACATTTTCGCAATTACGTACGGCTACAGAGGCAGCAGTGCCCAGTACTTCTGTAGGGGACTTCCAACGACTTGTTGAGTCCATGCCACGGCGAGACGCTGCACTACGCCGGAAAAAAAAGGAGGTCCGAAGCGATAGCAGGTGGTTTCCCGTGGCTTCCGTTATTGTTGGCAGCTATATTAACAACCTTCTAATTGACAGAATTACGTCCGATTGTCGTAATCTTAGGTCACCAAGAAGTAAAAGAACTTGAAAGCGACTGTACGCTAAGCCCAAATGACGGAACGAAAGCGAGCTAAGAACAAGGACTTCATCGCCCACAAAATACGCTGTAGAGACAGTGGAGGTCCCGAACCAAAGACTAAACGCCGTCTGCCATATTGCCACAGCGGATAAGAAGTAGAACGCAGTAGACAGCCGGCGCCTCGTGTGCTGGAACAGTGCAACAGCCGATAACTCAGACGGGGAACATTGGTGAGAACGGAAGTGGTTTACAAAAAAAAAGGTCATACAGTAAGGAAATGGTGAGCCGTCAAACGTATTGTTAACGACTGATTCTAAAATACATCTACATGGATACTCTGCAAATCACGTTTCAGTGCTTGGCAGAGGGTTCATCGAACGACCTTCACAATTATCTATTATTCCAATCTCGTATAATGCGCGGAAAGAATGAACACCTACATCTTTCCGTGCGACCTCTGATTTCCCTTATTTTATCGACGTGATCGTTCCTCCCTATGTCGGTGTCAACAAAATATTTTGGCATTCGGAGGAGAAAGTTGTTGATTGGAATTTCGTGACAACATTCCGCCGCAACGAAAAACGCCTTTGTTTTAATCATTTACAGCCCAAATCTTGTATCATTTCTGTGACACTCTCTCCCCTATTTCGCGATAATACAAAGCGTGCTGCCCTTCTTTGAACTTTTTCGATGTACTCCGTCAGTCCTATCTGGTAAGGATACCACACCGTGCAGTAGTATTCTAAAAGAGGACGGACAAGCGTAGTGTAGACAGTCTCCTTAGTAGGTCTGTTACATTTTCTAAGTGTCCTGCCAATGAAACGCAGCCTTTGGTTAGCCTTCCCCACAACATTTTCTGTGTGTTCCTTCCAATTTAATTTGTTCGTAATTGTAATACCTAGTTATTTAGTTGAATTTACGGTATTTAATTTTCCGATACGTGCCCAGCTTTTTTCTTACATTTTCCTGAACCCCAGTTTTCAAGTCCAAAGATATATCAAAATTTTATTTTTATGGGGATGCACAGCCTCAACGCATTTCGAGATTGAAAACATGCTCCAAGAAGGCAGTAATCTGTCTGTTATCCGTGCAATTGGCCAATTTCAGTCGTGGGTCATTTTCAAGGCACATATTTTTAGACTTGACACGTATTAGAATATGAAATAAAGTGTGAAACTTAAAATATGTACTTGAAAATGAGCCACGGCTGGAACAGGCCAACTGCACACATGATAAACATTCTTTAAGATTTATTTCAGCGCAAGTTCTCGGGATGTGTAAAGAGTGACGTGTTAAGCAGAACCTGCACTATGGACTTTGCTTTTTGAACATACCGTTTGCCTACGTACTTCTGTCTCATAAGTGCAGCTAATTAATTAACAACCCGTTCACACTCCACGCACAGCGCCGCAATACCAAAGACGTGAGCTCCCTGCTACTTGTAATCACGACACATCACTGAAAAGTGGACGCTTTTGCTAATATACTATGATGAAGGCGTTTCAGCTTTGATGCAGCACAGCTTCACTGAACATATGAAATCACACTCACATAAAGCAGAAATATTCAGATTGGACCTGAATGGACGTCACGAGGTTTCAGCGCTAAGTCACTGAAGTTAAATGATAGAATTTATTTGCTACGCGATTCACAAGTGTGTGTGTGTGTGTGTGTGTGTGTGTGTGTGTGTGTGTGTGTGTGTGTGAGAGAGAGAGAGAGAGAGAGAGAGAGAGAGAGAGAGAGAGAGAGAGAGAGAGAGACCGACCTTTTATTGTACGAAGTTAATTTAATTACATCCACAGTTAGATAATATCTCCGCTAAGTTATATAAATTGTTACTGTAGAAACACAACACTGGCAAATGGTAAAGCGCAATACCAAGGACGTAAGGGTCTCTGTTTCGATTCTCAGCCACCCTAAGGATTTTTCTCTATCACTTTTCACGACTTTCGTCTACGGTAGTGTTTTTCTATGTGAAAAACACCAAGCTGCGTCGTCGTTCCGAAGCCACGCCAAACTTCTCTCCCCTTGCAGTAACTGACTGGACCGATCATTTCACAGACCGGAGGAAGGCAACGGCATTCCGCGTCCCGAAGCGCCTTACTTACCAAAGCAGTGTGATGCCCGAAACAACAACGTCCGCGTTGACGGTAGCATTTACCTTTTTATGCCGGAGAATTCAGAGACTCACAGGAAATACAATATTCAAAAAAATCTGTATTGACTACTTGTGCGGAATCGAACACTCATGCTGAACAGATTTAGAACATAGTAACACAAAAATTTGATAACTTACGATTTGCTACGTCGGCATATCAGCGGTACTTACCTGAAAACAAAACAGAATATTGTTAAACTGCGTAACATAATACAACAGGGCGATAAACATTCTGGGTGCCATTACAATTTCTACTACACAACACACGAGTACATTAAAATCGATGTAAGTCAATGTTTCTAAAAAATATACGTCCCGAATGAGACGAGTCGTAGCCACAATACAGAGTACGTGGTACGCGGAAACACAGCACCAGGCATGCAATCCGCACACATCGGTTCGGTTCGGTGCTACGCTGGTAACGGCAGTGTTTGAGAGACAGTTTTTTGTCTACGCTGCCCTCAACTTTTACGGTGTGCAGCATGCGAATTGATGAAAACAAGAACTATCAGAACTGCTGAGGCAAAAAAGTCCGGTAACCTTTACTCTTCACCACATAATCTCTTGGCACTGGAAACAAACACATCAACATGCTTTGCACATTTGTAGTCATTAATGTCATATGGATAGTTTTCTGGTGTAATTCTTCACTCCGGTAAGATGTACTGATTTCACAAAAGCGAGCAATGCGAATAATATGTGATATATGTGATTCTTGCTACAATCGTCTTGTAAACGCCTGTACAAAAAGTCATAGTTAAGGAACAATACCAGAAAAAACGTGACCTGTATTACTTATTATTACACCTATCGGCGCTCACAAGGCAATTCAATGCGCAGCCACAAAAAAAAATCTTTGATTTAAACTTCCTGGCAGATTAAATACAGTATGTCTTCGCAGGAGAGCTTCTGTAAAGTTTGGAAAGTAGGAGACGAGATACTGGCAGAAGTAAGGCTGTGAGGACCGGGCGTGAGTCGCGCTTCGGTAGCTCAGATGGTAGAGCACTTGCCCGCGATAGGCAAAGGTCCCGAGTTCGAGTCTCGGTCGGGCACACAGTTTTAATCTGCCAGGAAGTTTCATATCAGCGCACACTCCGCTGCAGAGTGAAAATCTCATTCTGGAATCTTTGATTTAGTTGCATCATAAGGTAAAAAATCTGACACGTAGCGAAGCAAATTTCAAAACTAACATAAAACCGTTTCTTACAGAAATTTCTTCCTATTCCAAAGTGGAAATGCAATTAAAAATTTATAGCATTTGTAGAAAAAAAAGTTAACGCCATCTCTAGCTACATCAGTCCCATTCAAGAGTAATATGCTCACTCTAAATAAACCTAAGCCAGTGTGCTACTTAGTAGCCTGTAAACGGGTAGCATAAAGCCACATTCTCAAACAAATGGCGTATTCTTACCTCGTAAATTAAGTCGTGTTACATCTTTTAGATAACAGTCGTGAAAACGGGCGAAGTACGACATCAAAAGACCTCGATTCCAATTAATATTTTCCCTTAACACTGTGTTTTAATTACTCTTAATTAATTAAAACATCCAAAAAGATACATTGATAACTAGGGAAAATCGAATTTCAGTTCCGTAATTCTCTGACAAACGGAAACGTTTAATACACATTACATGAAAATTTTATTTTATATTTATTTTGTTATTTTTTCAATAATTTTAGTTTTTGTGTGCTTTTAGCCAACCCATCCCCTTTCAACCCGTTTCAAACAATGTACTGTAAACACGATTGGCTCGCGAATAGAACTGGCAGTTTGTGATCGACTCTGAATGTCATTTGGATGCATCGAAATAGCGACATGATTGGTGATTAGACAACTTAGGTGAAACTTAATTTTGGTCAGGAGTCATACCGTATTTCTCACAAATAGTCAAGGTAACGCGGACACAAAACGAGTAAATGTAAATTAAAAGACAAAATAACAGTGAGATTCAGTTAACAGAAAAAAATAAGAGCACACAAATGCCATTCAGTGGAATAACTTACGATATTGTAACGATCTGGAATTTATTAGCTAAAATGTAACGACTGTGAAAAAATATATATCGGCCAAACAGGGTGGTACTTTGAAACCTGAATCCGTGACCACACGAATAGTGGTGAAAATACGAGGGTTAGAGCTGTAATAGTGGCAACTATTTATTTACAGTTCATACAAAATAGAAACGTGTTTCACAGTTTTACTGGCCTTCAAAGTGGTCACCAGCATTGTGTATAACCCGTTGCCAGCGATGTGGAAGTCGTAGGATACTGTTAGCAGTGCCAGTTGTGTTGACAGTTGGAGCGGCGCGGTCTATTGCCCGACGAATTTGTAGCAGTTCTGAAGCGAATGCCGTGAAGTGTTTCCTTCATTTTAGAAATCTAGTTGAACTCACGAGAGCTTAAGTCAGGGGAGTGCAGTAGGTGGTGTAGCAATTAGCAGCTCCATCAGTCGAACAAACCAGTAACAGCTTGCACCGTACATGCTTGAACATTTTCCTGCAAAATGATAATCAGGTCCTGCAGAAAGTATCACTTCTCTGTCGAAGCTGGTCTTAGGTTGTGTTCCAAAAATGAACAGCATAGAGACAGAAGTGATGACACTTTCTGCAGGACCTGACCATCATTTTGCAGGACAATGCTCAAGCACGTACAGTGCAAGCTGTTACTGATTTGTTTGACTCATGGGGCTGCTAATTGCTACACCACCTACTGCACTCCCCTGACTTAAGCTCTCGTGAGTTCAACTAGATTTCTAAACTGAAGAAAACACTTCACGGCATTCGCTTCAGAACTGCTATAAATTCGTCGGGCAATAGACCGCGCCGCTCGAACTGTCAACACAACTGGCACTGCTAACAGTATCCTACGACTTCCACATCGCTGGCAACGAGTTATACACAATGCTGGTGACCACTTTGAACGTCAGTAAAACTTTGAAACACGTTTCTATTTTGTACGAACTGTAAATAAATAGTTGCCATTATTAAAGTTCCAACCGCCGTAATTCATCAGCGTTCAGTACTCGTCTAAAAGAACAAAATCATGAAGTGACTGATACAGTACAGTGAGTGTCGATTTTATACCAAGCTAATGAAGTCATATATTACAGCATCAAGCAAGAATAGAAATCTTCACTCACATGAAAAACGATCGAAATGAAATGCTCTACATGACCTAACTGATCTAGCAGACAAGAATTCGACGAAAATTTCATAAACGTCCTTCTTCATAAAGACGACGTTACGACATGAAACGGCAACACACAACACTTCTGTACGGTCCACTCACATCGATGGGACCTCCTCCTATGTTCGACATCAACGTGCAATAACCACAGACAGACAGACGGCAGGTGGCAGAACTAGCAGTGGAGGGTATACAGAGCGTACAGGCAGACGCCGAATATACAGGGTGGCCCATTGACAGTGACCGGGCCAAATATCTCACGAAATAAAAATCAAACGAAAAAACTACAAAGAACGAAACTCGTCTAGTTTGAAGGCGGAAACCAGATGCCGCTATAGATGACCCGCTATATGGCGCTGCCATAGGTCAAACGGATATCAACTGCGTTTTTTGAAATAGGAACTCCCATTTTTATTATATATTCGTATAGTAAGTAAAGAAATGTCAATATTTTATTTGGACAACTTTTTCGCTTTGTCGTAGATGGCGCTGTAACAGTCACAAACGTGTAAGTACGAGGTATCACGTAACATTCTGCCAGTGCGGACGGTATTTGCTTCGCGATACATTACCCGTGTTAAAATGGACCGTTTACCAATTGCGGAAAAGGTCGATATCGTGTTGATGTATGGCTATTGTGATCAAAATGCCCAATGGGCGTGTGCTATGTATGCTGCTCGGTATCCTGGACGACATCATCCAAGTGTCCGGACCGGTCGCCGTATAGTTACGTTATTTAAGGAAACGGGAAGTGTTCAGCCATATGTGAAATGACAATCACGACCTCCAACAAATGATGATGCCCAAGTAGGTATTTTAGCTCCTGTCGCCGCTAATCCGCACATCAGTAGCAGACAAATTCCGCGAGAATCGGGAATCTCAAAAACGTCGGTGCTGACAATGCTACATCAACATCGATTGCACCCGTACCATATTTCTATGCTCCAGAAATTGCATGGCGACGACTTTGAACGTCGTGTACAGTTCTGCCACTGGACACAAGAAAAATTACCGGACGATGACAGATTTTTTGCACGCGTTCTATTTGGTGATGAAGCGTCATTCACCAACAGCGGTAAAGTAAACCGGCATAATATGCACTACTGGGCAACGGAAAGTCCACGATGGCTGCGACAAGTGGAACATCAGCGACCTTGGCGGGCGAATGTATGGTGGGCCATTATGGGAGAAACGATAATTGGCTGCCATTTTATCGATGGCAATCTAAATGGTGCAACGTATGCTGATTTCCTACGTTATGATCTACCGATGTTACTACAAGATGTTTCACTGCATGACAGAGTGGCAATGTACTTCCACCATGATGGATGTCCGCTACATAGCTCGCGTGCGGTTGAAGCGGTATTGAATAGCATATTTCGTGACAGGTGGATTGGTCGTTGAAGCACCATACCATGAACCGGAAATTCAACGGATCTGACGTCCCCGGATTTCTTTATATGGGGAAAGTTGAAGGACATTTGGTATCGTGATCCACCGACAACGCCTGACAACATGCGTCAGCGCATTGTCAATGCATGTGCGAACATTACGCAAGGCAAACTACTGGCTGTTTACAAAAATGTCGTTACACGTATTGCCAAATCCATTGATGTTGCCGGACATCATTTTGAGCATTTATTGCATTAATGTGGTATTTACAGGTAATCACGCTGTAACAGCATGCGTTCTCAGAAATGATAAGTTCACAAAGGTACGTGTATCACATTGGAATAACCGAAATAAAATATTCAAACGTACCTACGTTCTGTATTTTAATTTAGAAAACCTTCCTGTTACCAACTGTTGGTCTAAAATTGTGAGCTATATGTTTGTGACTATTACAGCGCCATCTATCACAAAGCAAAAAAAGTGGCCCAACTAAAACATTCATATTTCTTTACGTACTACACGAATATGTAATAAAATACGGGGCTTCCTATTTTTAACAAAACGCAGTTGATACCCGTTTGACCTAAGACAGCGCCACCTAGCGGGCCAACCATAGCGCCATCTGGTTTCCCCCTTCAAGGTAGACGAGTTTCGTTCTTTGTAGTTTTTTCGTTTGACGCTTATTTCGTGAGATATTTGGCCCGGTCACGATCAATGTAGTGCAGCCGTTGTCGTAATGCGGAAGTGAAGCGAATTATTTGACGTCAGAAAGGGCACGAACGGCGGTATGTGGGCGAAGAGTGCAAGCATTTCGGAAACGGCTATCTTTGTAAGCTGTTGGCGTGCCGCCGTGGTTTAAGTATACAGTGCATGGCATTACGGCGCCATCGAAAACCGGCGCCATAGATGGCGGAGGTGAAGGACGGCTGCGGAGACGTGTACGGGCGAACAGATGTCCAGCTGTTGAGCATCTGGCCGCCCAGATGAACCACGGGGCCAGCAACAGAGTGTGTGTGTGTGTGTGTGTGTGTGTGTGTGTGTGTGTGTGTGTGTGCGCGCGCAACGACAGTTCGGCAAAGGGCCGCCTACTTCATGAATCCGGCGCCCCTGTTTTGGACAGCGCCATTTTGTCATGCACGGGGTACTTTAACCGCGGCGGCACGCGGGTAGTTTAGAAACTTAGCTGCTTCCGAAATGCTTGCACTCTTGGCCCAAAAACCGACGTTCATGATGTATTGGCGCAGTGGTTCAACGGAAGTCTGCATTTAAGCGTGGGGACCATGTCCACCCCCACATGCTGTTTGTTTCTCCTCGGCACGATGGCATCTACCAGCAGGACAATGTAAGCGTCACACAGCTCGAAGAGTACGTGCGTGCTTCGAAGAGCACCAGCACGAGTTTACCGTACTACCCTGTCCACCAGGCTTCGTGGGTCGACAATCTGTGCGAGCGCCTGGGTCGGGCTGTTCGCGCCACGGATCCTCAACCGAGAAACCTGGAGCAGTTGGCCACGGCAGTGGATTCGGCACGGCTCCACACCCCTGTCGGTACCTTCCAAAACCTCACTGACTGCCTTCCTGCACGTATCGCAGCGGTCCGCACTGCAAAAGGGTGGTCATTCAGCCTTCTGACAATTGGCCATATTAATGAGAGTCGGTAGTGTAATTTACAGTAATTATTTTTAAACAGTTTACTGTTCTATCTTGTTTTATATATTTCACTTTCACTAACTAAAACAACCAAAGTAATGAAACTAAATGAATATATCACCTGTGTCACAGAAAACAGTACCGAGCGAGATGGCGCAGTGGTTAGACACTGGACTCGCATTCGGGAGGACGACGGTTCAATCCCGCGTCCGGCCATCCTGATTTAGGTTTTCCGTGATTTCCCTAAATCACTCCAGGCAAATGCCGGGATGGTTCCTTTCAAAGGGCACGGCCGACTTCCTTCCCCGTCCTTTCCTAATCCGATGATACCGATGACCTCGCTGTCTGGTCTCCTTCCCCGAAACAACCTACCAACCAACCAACAGAAAACAGTACGCACTTTATGCAAAATACCCACTATACGAAGCTACAGTATCGATAGCTTTGAGGACAGAATACATCGCCTGGAATGTGAAGCAAGCTCTCTCACCTGTAACACGACGAGGACTAATTAAAAGTAACAGTAAAATTTCCAAAAAAAAGTTGTACGAGAACTCTATGAAGGCACTACATTAAAAATCATATGTAAGTACTATACATCTCAACGCAAAATTGTGAAAACGTCCCACTGGACGTAGTATAATGTACTGTACAGTATGTGATCAAAAGTATCCGGACACCTGGCTGAAAATGACTTACAAGTTCGTGGCGCCCTCCACCGGTAATGCTGGAATTCAGTACGGTGTTGGCCCACCCTTAGCCTCGATCACAGCTTCCACCCTCGCAGGCATACGTTCAGTCAGGTGCTGGAAGGTTTCTTGGTGAATGGCAGCCCATTCTTCACGGAGTGCTGCACTGAGGACGGGTACCCATATCAGTCGGTGAGGTCTGGCACGAAGTCGGCATTCCAAAACATCCAAAAGGTGTTTCATAGGATTCAAATCAGGACTCTGTACAGGCCAGTCCATTACAGGGATGTTATTGTGGAGTGCATTACGAACAGGCGCCCCAGTTCGTGTTGAAAGATGCAGTCGCCATCCCCGAATTGTTCTTCAACAGTGAGAAGCAAGAAGGTGCTTAAAACATCAATGTAAGCCTGTGCTGTGATGGTGCGACGCAAAACGACAAGGTGTGCACCCCCTCCATAAAAAAGACGACCACACCATAACACCACCGCCTTTGAATTTTACTGTTGGCACCACACACGCCGGCAGATGTCGTTCAACTGGCTGTCGCCATACCCACGCCCTGCCATCGGATCGCCACATTGTGTACCGTGATTCGTCACTCCACATAACGTTTTTGCACTGTTCAATCGTGCATTGTTTACGCGCCTTACACCAAGCGAGGCGTCGTTTGGCATTTACCGGCGTGATGTGTGCCTCATGAGCAGCTACTCGACCATCAAACCCAAGTTTTCTCACCTTCCGCCTAACTGTCATAGTACTTGCAGTGGATCCTGATGCAGTTTGGAATTCCTGTGTGATGGTCTGGATAGATGTCTGCCTATTACACATTACGACCCTCTTCAACAGTCGGCGGTCTCTGTCAGTCAAAAGACGGTGTCCGCCTGTACACTTTTGTGCTGTACGTCTCTCTTATCGTTTCCACTTCACTATCACATCGGAAACAGTGGGCCTAGGGATGCATAGGAGTGTGAAAATCTCGTGTACTGACGTATGGCACAACTGACACGCAATTTCCTGACCACGTTCAAGTCTCACGATGTCTAATGACTACTAAGGTCGCTGATGTGGAGTACCTGGCAGTAGGTGGCAGCACAATGCACCTAATATGAAAAACGTATGTTTATGGGGGTGTCCGGATACTGTTGATCACATAGTACATACCTTCTGCAGGATAGGTAAATATGAGCACTGAACCAGTCCGGCTAAAATAAGATTGAAAAAAGTGAGAATCAGCCTTGTGTATATGTAAACACAGAACGCCATTTATCAATTTCATGCAGGTTTCAGCCGGCCGAAGTGGCCGTGCGGTTAAAGGCGCTGCAGTCTGGAACCGCAAGACCGCTACGGTCGCAGGTTCGAATCCTGCCTCGGGCATGGATGTTTGTGATGTCCGTAGGTTAGTTAGGTTTAACTAGTTCTAAGTTCTAGGGGACTAATGACCTCAGCAGTTGAGTCCCATAGTGCTCAGAGCCATTTGAACCATGCAGGTTTCAGGACATCACGAATGCAACAGCTCATCCTCGTTCACAGGAGTGTACTACGGAAATCTGCTGACAATGTTGCAGGAGCGTCACGGGAACCTGCCTGAGGTTTTGGTTTTGTTTGACGACAACGTCCCCCGGGCATTCTGCACACGACACAAGTGGTACGTGCCGCTCTTTCCAGAACGAGAAGGCAGACCTGTACAGGCAGGGTCGCTGCCAAGTTATCCGTCGTAAGCAAAAAAAGTGCCGCATTGAAAGGTGAATGTGTAGAGAAGGAGAACAAGATGAGAGCAAGTTTCGTGGTCGCAGCATGATTCGTTCGGAGCTTTAATTACAACATTATGACTGCCTCTAGTACATCAAGCAGTAGTTGGTGATCTCCGTCAAGAGGATTCCTTCACGTGCATACCATGGCGTCGAGGCAACTGTGTGCGTTTTATATGTACACTTATCATTTGTCATGTGATACTTCCTTGTTGCTCGAGGATGTCTGTTTCTCGTAATGTACAAATCAAATATTGGTCATCTGTTGAAAGTCATTCTTGAAGCAGCTCAATAGTGAAGTTGCTGGGTAAAAAAAAAAAAAAACCACTAGAAAGCCCCTTTCCGGCACCCCCTCTCTCGTCACAATTGACGTAAGTAGGACCATGTCGCCACGTCCAATCCCGCATCGGGTAACTAACATTTGCGAAAGCCGATTTCCCGCACCACAGTAGACGATATCAGCTCTGCACGTTCTGTTGTTCGGCTCCGGGACTCTGTTCACCAGCGCCACAGTCCCCACACCATGTCACGTCCGTGTCTCCACTGTCACAGCTGTTGCGGGAACTCAGTCAGCCGCACGACCCCCCCACCCCACCCAACCGACCAACAGTTCAGCGCATTCTGGCCGTGTCGTGTCGCGACCGGCGCATTGCCCTGAGGCCGTAAAGAGTTGTCAAGTCCAGCACTCAGCTCGCACAGGGTCCCCATTGTGGTGCACAGCCGCGGAAAAGAACTCCGTCAGAGGGGAACTGCTCCCGGTTAGCACAAGCACGAATTACAAACACGTGTACTTTTACACTCTAACAATGACGCTGACGTTTAATTTCGCAAGCACTCGCGCACCCATGCATATATACAACAACATACACTACTGGTCATTAAAATTGCTACACCACGAAGATGACGTGCTACAGACGCGAAATTTAACCGACAGGAAGAAGATGCTGTGATATGCAAATGATTAGCTTTGCAGAGCATTCACACAAGGTCGGCGCCGGTGGCGACACCTACAACGTGCTGACATGAGGAAAGTTTCCAACCGATTTCTCATACACAAACAGCAGTTGACCGGCGTTGCCTGGTGAAACGTTGTTGAAATGCCTCGTGTAAGGAGGAGAAATGCGTACCATCACGTTTCCGACTTTGATGAAGGTCGGATTGTAGCCTATCGCGATTGCGGTTTATCGTATCGCGACATTGCTGCTCGCGTTGGTCAAGATCCAATGACTGTTAGCAGAATATGGAATCGGTGGGAAGGTAATACGGAACGCCGTGCTGGATCCCAACGGCCTCGTATCACTAGCAGTCGAGATGACAGGCATCTCATCCGCATGGCTGTAACGGATCGTGCAGCCACGTCTCGACCCCTGATTCAACAGATGGGGACGTTTGCAAGACGACAACCATCTTCATCAACAGTTCGACGACGTTTGCAGCAGCATGGACTATCAGCTGCGAGACCGTGGCTGCAGTTACCCTTGACGTTGCATCACAGACGGGAGCACCTGCGATGGTGTACTGAACGACGAACCTGGGTGCACGAATGGCAAAACGTCATTTTTTCGGATGAATCCAGGTTCTGTTTACAGCATCATGATGGTCGCATCCGTGTTTGGCGACATCGCGGTGAACGCACATTGGAAGCGTGTATTCGTCATCGCCATACTGGCGTATCACCCGCGTGATGGTATGGGGTGCCATTGGTTACACGTCTCGGTCACCTCTTGTTCGCATTGACGGCACTTTGAACAGTGGACGTTACATTTCAGATGTGTTACGACCCGTGGCTCTACCCTTCATTCGATCCCTGCGAAACCCTACATTTCAGCAGGATAATGCACGACCGCATGTTGCAGGTCCTGTACGGGCCTTTCTCGATACAGAAAATGTTCGACTGCTACCCTGGCCAGCACATTCTCCAGATCTCTCACCAATTGAAAACGTCTGGTCAATGGTGGCCGAGCAACTGGCTCGTCACAATACGCGAGTCACTACTCTTGATGAACTGTGATATCGTGTTGAAGCTGCACGGGCAGCTGTACCTGTACACGGCATCCAAGCTCTGTTTCACTCAATATCCAGGCGTATCAAGGCCGTTAGTACGGCCAGAAGTGGTTGTTTTGGGTACTGATTTCTCAGGATCTATGCACCCAAATTGCGTGAAAATGTAATCAGATGTTAGTTCTAGTATAATATAGTATAATATATTTGTCCAATGAATACCCGTTTATCATCTGCATTTCTTCTTGGTGTACCAATTTTAACGGCCAGTAGTGTACATAGAGGTACGAGGGTGGTTTGGGAAGTCTGGTAAATTTCCAAGAAAGAGTAGAACGTTCCTGTTGCGCCTTTACGGTTGGTAAGCCTGATTGTTCCAAGGATTGTACACGAAATTTCAACAATGTACAGCCCTCAGTTCATTGTTGAGAACCGTCTGAAATGGACAATCTGTCGACTGCGCTTGACAATGCAGCAAACTGAGTTTCGTGCTGTTTATGAAACATTTTCATTTCAAGGGTTGGACTGTGGCACACATAAAAACAGAACTGGATGAAGTTCACGCGGGCTCTGCACTGTCATTGAAGAACATTTACTTTTGGGTTAATGAGTTTAAACGCTGTCGGACAGGCGCCGAAGACGAAGCGCGCTCCGGCCGTCCAACTGAGGAAACCACAGAGGAAACCATCGACAAAATCCTTGATACTGAGATGCAAGACCGTTGGACTGCTCAGACTGTAGGCATCTCAACTAAGCGTATGCATAAATCCTGTTGGGAGAACTGGCTATGAACAAGCTGTGTGCGAGATTGGTGCCGCGAATGCTCACAGTCGACCAAGAGCACATCCGGCACAACATCTCAACACAATGTCTGGCGATGTTCAATCGCACTGTGTAAGAGTTTTTGTGCTCACTGGTGACTGCTGATGAAACCTGGATCCATCATCATTATACGCCAGAGTCAGAACGGCAGTCTAAACAATGGACAAAGTGTGGCGGGAGTTCACCGAAGAAGGCAAAGACCATTTTGTCAGCTGGTAAGCAATGACCACTGTTTTCGGGATTCCCAAGGAATAATGCTCGTAGATTACTTGGAAAAAGGCAGAACCATAACTGGACCCCATTGCGCTTCATTGTTGGATCCTCTGAAACTTGCGTCGGCATAAAGACTAACACTGGCACGCAAGAAAGTGCCCTTTTACCTGGATGATGAACCATCCCACACGTCGGAATAGTGCATCATTACATTGGCGAGTGTGCATGAACTGGGTTTTGAAATGGTTCCTCATCCGCCCTATTGACCAGACTTAGTCGCAAGTGACTTCTCCCTGTAAATCAACTTGAAAATCTCGCACGCGCTTTATGGTCAGCTATGGCATTGCAGGTTGCATAAAAGTACAGTTTTAGGGGCAGCTAAATCAAGATATACATAAAGCGATTCTTATTAACGTTAGAAGAAAAAAACAAAACGACATAGATGCTGCTGAGACAAGTCATTTAATGAAATACCCTGGTGAACACGTGAAGTCATTAAACGAGGTACCTCGTCACGTGTGCAGAGGTGGGGCTTGTCCACCGCGTACTGGCCGCTAGGGCGGCAGTGCAGTACATCGCTTCGTTAGGCTGCCCTCTTTTCGAACACCTTTTGCAAATGCGATTTGTTATAAACGTAAAGTCGAAAAATTATTGTCCTCGCTATAACCAAGCAAAGGCCATTCTTATTTTGCGTTCCTTTACTGTGTCTTTTCTTTGTTTGTTTAGAGATTTTATTTAGTAAAGAAAACTTGCGTCATTTACTGGTAGCGACGCTGTTCGGAAGAATATACTCGTTTAGTTGTGACCCAATACCTAAGTTTTTGTTGTTGTGTACTTTCCAATACACCACTGGGGACCGCGAGACCGGTAAATTAAGTAACAAATATTGCCTCAGTGGAAAAACATAATTGCCTGAGCCAATGCAAAAAATACTGCCTGCCACACGCAGAATTCAAACGCTGAGTGTCACGCGTTACAGTGGGCGCATGTAGGCCCAGAGCCACAACAAGGTGAACAGTCTACTTGGCTTGAGTTGGGTTGGGATTATCAAGTGCGACAGACCAATAACATCAACCGCTGCACTTGCGGCAAGGTACATTCCCTGTTGCCTTTACATGTACAACATCTGTTAACCACATTTCGGGAGTTCCTCGACAATTTTGACCCCATGTGCCTTGAATTAAATTACTTGTCTTTAGCGTCATCTACGTCGCCTGGGGTGTATTATATAATGTAGTGGATAACATAGGGAGCTTCTTGAGGCTGCTAGTGGATGATGTATGCCGTTGTATACAGCGCAATGATAGGTAGTAACACTCGTTGTTGTTCGGTTATACCATTGCCGACCATCAACGAAAACTGTAAGACCCGTCAAGTATCTGTGATGTGAGTACAAAGCGATCTGATGTGAAACGTCCACTTAAATTAATCGCACTTCAGGCAGATACCAGTCTCAGATTCGTTGGAAGAAACGGTTGAAGTGGATACCTAGCAACACTCTGGACAGCTGCTTGCTCGTAAGTCTAGGACCATTAGCAGGTGGGATTCAAGGCGGAGAGATGGAAGATGGAACGAAGACCGCCGGCCAGTTACGTCAAGGGGTCGTCTAGTCGAGTAGAGAGCGTTACAGGAATGCTCCACAAACTGCAGTGGTGGACGCTACGAGAAACGCATCCAACAAGACGGTTTGGTTTAGTGTTAAAATTTCGTCACCGTAGACTCCTAGGAGAGTCGACCAGTACTCTGCTTCCTCCTAGATACATCACCCGGGAAAAGAAAAAAAAAATTAGAAATCAGAGCTCACGCGGGGGCTTATAGACGGTCCTTGTTCCCGCGGACCAGTGGCTAGTGAAACTGGAAAGGGACGGAAAGACCAGCGTAGCAAGAGGAGGGTGCGTTTCGAACTAGATATGTAGATGTAGATATGAAAATTGAAAGTTTTTATGTAGGGGGAGGGGAGGGTTATCGTCGATTTGTCGAAACGTGCGGGTCTACGACTTTAGATGACACTCTGACGGTAGTCCGCATAACACGTTGCAGTCAAAAGCTCATAACAGAAACTCCGGCTTTATTTTGCGCTTGCAGATCAGTAAACGCACCGTAATATAGAAAATCGCTGAAAATGAATTTTGCGACCATAATATTAGCTCAAAGGAAAACGTTGCCACAGTACGTGTGGCGACCGCATCTCGTGGTCGTGCGGTAGCGTTCTCGCTTCCCACGCCCGAGTTCCCGGGTTCGATTCCCGGCGGGGTCAGGGATTTTCTCTGCCTCGTGATGGCTGGGTGTTGTGTGCTGTCCTTAGGTTAGTTAGGTTTAAGTAGTTCTAAGTTCTAGGGGACTGATGACCATAGATGTTAAGTCCCATAGTGCTCAAAGCCATTTTGAAGTACGTGTAGCACCCACTGACCCCTTCAGCTGGGGCAGCCTCCGATCACATGGTGACTCGCGGCAGCGTAAACTGAGCCATACTTCACAATGTCTACGTGTGTTTTAATTCTACAGCGCAATTAAAAAAAAAACAGATTTCAGTTGTTTACCACAGAAAGTGTGAAAGATACAGTAGAAACACATTGCGGATTTCGTTGGACACAGGAAGCTTCAGAGTTTTGTGATAACACAGAAACAATACCATACACTCGAAATGTGCATCATGCGTTGCTCAAGAAACACCGGAACGATAGTCCACTCATACCACACACGAATCAACAGCTCTCCGTTTATTGCCTGGACAGCTTCAACTATTCGATTTCTCGGATCTTGAAAAGTAGTTTCCATAGGTGGGGCAAACACTCTGCCTTTTACGTTCACCCACAGAAAGAAAATCGCAAGGTGCGAAGTCTGGTGACCTGGGGTTACGGGATAGTGTTCATAAGGTACAGCCGCACTTCGAGGTTGAAGTGACGCGGAGTGCCGTCATGCATAAAAGTGAAATTCGTGCAGTTGAGGAAACAACCAACTTTGCACCATTTCTAGGACATGCCTGTCACAACTTTTTACGTAAAAAAAGGAAGGTCCATTAACTTTGTGAGGAGAAATAGCACAGAACACATTTAGTTTCATGCTCGACGTCCACGCAGGATTTTGTGACCCCCAAAGTCGTCCAGTATGGTAGTGATAGTGGCTCACTTCACCTGACAGACGAGACGTCGACCCACCTTAAAATATGACTCGTTGAGGAAAAGTGTCCGCTGCCACATCCTGGAGAACTGAAATGCAAAATTCGTACCTTCTGTCATGGCCACCGGGACGCAACCGCTGCAGTGACTGCAACTACTAAGGCTTCTCGTGCGGGCGTCATTTCAGAAGGCGTCACACCTCTGTTTGAGGAAGCTGAAGTTCCTGGCCAGCCCGACTTGCAGAGTTCCTAAGGCTCTGTGAGGACGCATCTCCCATACGGTCGACACTTTCATCAGATATATGCTGTTGCCTTTGCATACGCAACCAACTTCCAACAATATTGTGAGCCTACCGTAAATCTGCTGGTGCAGAGGCGCCTTCTTGCTGATTGGACGGTGCAATGCACGGTGCACTCGAACAATGGCCTGACTTCGCGCAAATTCCAACACAAAGGACGATTTCTCTTGTAGCGTCGTCTCCATGTTGCTACAAACAAACAGCAGCGCATCTGCGTCAAAACTTTGAGCCGTCTACTATATAGTGACATTGGCAATGTCTTTGTATCTTTTATAGCCTGCCTGTACTAAATGATTGAGACGTTCTTTCTTTTTGACACACCCCGTATTTATATTTTAAGTGTCGTTAATGTCAGCTGAAGATTTAGTGTTCTGCGTGGTTCAGCGCATCATACAACGTATTAGAAACCAAAGTCCCTTACACAGTGCCGTTCTTTATATCTTCAAGTCACGTTTGTGACACTGCGTTGACGAGGCGACAGATACGCTAAAGATATTTTTAAAAAATTACTGCAAAGTTCTCAAAATGGAAACTGAATGGTATGTTATGTTATTGTGAGGTATACATGGTGAATGGTCAGTATTCAGGACTACGAAAGGAACGGTCAAAATGGCTCTGAGCACTATGGGAGACGCGTCCGCACACAGGAACTCTGTAAGTCGGGCTGGCCAGGAACTCCAGCTTCCTCAAACAGAGGTGTGACGTCTTCTGAAATGACGCCCGCACGAGAAGCCTTAGTAGTTGCAGTTATTGCAGCAGTTGCGTTCCGGCGGCCATGACAGATGGTGCGAATTTCTTCTGAGGTCATCAGTCCCCTAGAACTTAGAACTACTTAAACCTAACTAACCTAAGGACATCACATACATCCGTGGCCGAGGCAGGATTCGAACCTGCGACCGTAGCAGCAGCGCGATTCCAGACTGTAGCGACTAGAACCGCTCGGCCACTCCGGCAAGCCAGGAACGGTCATTCGAAGCAAAAAAGCTGCAGTAAAATTGAACAAACTGTGAAACAAGCCTCCTCTATTGCAAGCTGTTTGCTTCGAGGTTTTGAGAAGTGGTAGTACAGACCAAAAGAAGAAGAGAATATCCCGTAAACCTGGGCTGTAGAGTGCATACATTAAGAACTATCAGCATTTGTTTATCTCCGCTGCTGTGAAACACATGTCTTCCTCTGAACAAGAGCCCATGGCTGCTAATGCATGCAGTTAGCAGTTGATGTTTACGGGAGATTTTCTTCCTTTGATCCAGACTACCACTTGTCAGAATCTGGAAAGCAGAGAGACTGCAGCAGAAGAGGCTCGTTTCACTGCAGTTTTCTGTTTCGAATGATCGTTCCTGTCATATTCATGAACATTAACCGTTCATATTCATGGACATTAATAGACTGGCAGCTAGGAACGAGCATCTTGGAAACAGCGAAGCTAGTTTGTTATTGGTGAGCTAGTGTCCTAAATACATACATACATACGTAAAGTGGTTGAAGGACGGGTGAGGACACGAGCAGGCGACAAGCCGCCTAACGTGCTCGCCTCATCACCGAAGATACAAGTCGGAGGCGTGGCCGCTCTGTGAGCCGGAGAGGCGGCGATGTGGCGGCACAAGTGTTTCGGAGCACCCCGCCCAGTGCACATTGCTGAACGTTGAGTCTGCGCAGCAGACGGCCTCTGCATGTTCCAATGACACCGCCGATTACGTTGGCAGTGGACGCGGTATCATCGAGACTGGACGGTGGATCAGTGGAGACGTGTCTCCTAGTACGGCGAATCACGTTGTTCGCTACACCAGTTGCGTCGTCGTGTCCGGATAGGTAGTTATCCAGGCTGCTCGAAACATGGAGTGCACCCCGAGCGCAGGCGAGTAGAGGCTGTGTTACGCTATGGGAGACATTCACCTGGGCTTCCGTGTGACCTCCAGTAGCAGTCGATGACACACTGATAGCTGTGGGGTACATGCACATTACTGTGGGCCACCTGGACCCCTTCATGCTTATGTCTTGCCTGACGGAGATGGCATATTGCAGCAACAGGACTACCCGTGTCACAAGGCAAGAACCGTGCCACAAGGAGCAAGACACGGAGCTCACGCGCCTGCCGTGGTCCCCAGAGCGGCCTGATCTGAATCCGATGCAACACCTGTGGTACGCCACCGTTCCCCGTTGTTTGTGGGAACTGCCTCACCTGAGCCTAGACGTCTGCTGCCACACGTCAGCGGAGGTCTAGCCAAGTACGTGGCGCCACGGTGAATCAGCGCTGTACTACGTTCCACAGGTTGACCAAGTCGCTATCAAGCAGGTACTCGTAATGTTTGGATTATCGGTATGCATGTGACAGCAAAACGTTGTGCGTAGAAACGGGATTTTGTGGTGATCATATCTAGAGTTCCACTGGCGATTGCCGGCCGGAGTGGCCGAGCGGTTCTAGGCGCTACAGTCCATGCCTCGGGCATGGATGTGTGTGATGTCCTTAGCTTAGTTAGGTTTAAGCAGTTCTAAGTTCTAGGCGACTGTTAACCATAGCAGTTAAGTCCCATGGTGCTCAGAGCCATTATTGAACCACTGGCGATTAAATGATAGGGTCACCGGTTTTGTATAGCCCTTGGGGTAGGGACCATTTCTATACCCAACAGCAGGATCGTCTTAGTGTCACTGTCGTATAGCACAGGGTCGAAGTATGGATATTGCACACTACCTGCCGCTTAGGCAAATGCAGCAAACCGGTTGGTTCTTTCTGCATTTGATGTACTCTACGGTGGGCTTCATGGAACTTAACTTAAGGAGGTACCATTACATCAGAGGGAATCCTCGGAAAACCCAAAAAAAGGTTTGTTACTATATTTTCGTCGTCAACAGTGGACTAAAACACAGTCGCGGATTGTAAGACGGCTACGCACAGCAAATGGCTCAGACTTTTACGGTATATTCAAAAATCCCGATCTCGAACAACCTTGAAAATTTTCTTGTCTCTTAATCCGTTTCCAAGATAGAGGTTAAAAACTGTCCTACATCTCAACGTAAAATACGGTATAAGGCGAAACCTAAATGATAAATAACAGCAGCAAATTGCTCACATTTTAACAGTATATTCTCTAGGCATATATCTAGAAGAGCCATCTCTCCGTTTTCAAAAATCTTTATCCGTTGTCGAGAAATGCTCCAAAAACTTTCTTTTTTCGGTACCAAAACCCAACCGCAAATTCCGAGACGGCTATGCAAAGCAAATGGCTGTAATTTCTACAATGTGTTCCTAAGATCCCGATATCCAACCACCTTGAAAATTTTCTTGATTCTTTATCCGTTTACCACAGACAGAGGTTCAAAGTTACCCTACCTGTATAAGTAACATACGGGTGTAAAATTCGGTGTGAGGCGAAAACGTAGTTCATAAAGTGGCCTAGTCCGGAGTAGTATGTTGTAAAGTGTCTTCGTTATCATTTGGGAACCTCGTATTGTAGTACTCAAGAACTGGCAATATTTATTTGTACGTAAAATCCGCACTGAGCTGTAAAAGTAATATTCTTTATTTGAGTTTCACATCAATAAACTGTCTAAATTTTACTGACCAATACATTTCTCTTCGTAGGAGTTCCCGCATGTTCTGTTGCTGCAGGGAAGGAACCACCAGAAAAATGCTCCTATCGGAGCAGAGAACATGTGAATATGTTCTTGTTTATTTAAAAGACTCTGACTGAGAAGTGGAGCTCCAGCTGTCTCATTGTACATCCTCAGCATCTTTAAACATTTTCCTAAAAATTTTGGTACGTGAACATATTTCGCGCATTTTTACGCCGAGAGAGAAGTAGACATTGGCAGAGGCACACAGACGGGAAACTTATAAACTCTGGACGATAGTAGACAGCAGTCGTGTTATACACTGGCGAAGTTGTTTGGTGGGTTACTACTGCCGTGAGTATCAGGATTCCGGTGAAACATTAAATATTCGACGTCGCTGTCGCCCAAAAAGATCGTGAAAGAACGGGACCAACGACGACTGAAGAGAATAGTTCAACGTGACAGAACTACAACCCTTCCACAAATTGCAACAGATACCAATGTTGGGCCATCAACAAGTGTCAGCGTGCGAATCATTCAACGAAACATCATCGTTATGGGCTTTCGGAGCCGATGGCCCACTCGTGTACCCTTAATGAGTGCAGGATAGGAAGCTTTACGCTTTGCCTGGGCCCGTCAACACCGACATTGGACTGTTGATGACTGAAAACATGTTGCCTGCTCGGACGAGTCTCGTTTCAAATTGCATCGAGCGGTTGGACGTGTACGGGTATGGCCACAACCTCGTGAATCCATGGTCCCTGCATGTCAACAGAAGACTCTTCAAGCTGGTGGAGGCTCTGTAATGGCGTGGGGCGTGTGCAGTTGGAGTGATATGAGGACCCCTGATACGTCTAGATACGACTCTGACAGGTGACACATGCGTAAGCATCCTGTCTGATCGCCTGCATCCATTGTGCATTCCGATCGACTTGGGCAATTCCAAGAGGACAGTGCGACACCCCACACGTCCAGAATTGCTACAGAGTGGCTCCAGGAACACTCTTTTTAGTTTAAATGCTTCGGCTGGCCACCAAACTGCGCAGACATGAACATTATTAAGCATATCTGAGTGCCTTTCAACGTGTTGTTCAGATCTCCACCCCCTCGTACTCTTACGGACTGATGGGCAGCCCTGCATGATTCATGGTTCAGTTCCCTCCAGCCCTAGTTCAGACGTAAGTCGAGACAATGCCACGTCGTTTTGAAATATTAGGCAGGTGTACCAATTTCTTTGACTCTTCAGTGTAGGAAGAGGGAGGCAGACAATGGCAGAATGAGAGAAAGAGAGGGACACAGTGGCAGTGGAAGATAGTTGGCAGTGACAGAACTGTACTAGGGGAAGAGCGCAGGTCAGTGCTAGAGGAGAGAGAGAGAGAAAGTGGGTGAGAGCCGGTGATAACTGGAGATAGTATATGACAATGAAGACGAGGAAGAGAGAGAGATAGTGACAGTGGAGAAGAGACAGCAGCAGTAGGTAGGATTGAATGAGATAGTAGCAGCAGGAGAGGGCAAGAGGGAGACAGTGAGAGTGAGAGGAGACTGTAGTAGTAGGACAGAACGAGGGAAACTGTGGCTGTGATAGAGGAGACAATGACAGAGAGGCACAAAGAGATGATGACAATGAGATGGGCAGAATGAGTGAGTGAGAAAGGACAGCTGGGAGTGGATGGCTATGAGCTAGTTACAGCGATGGAATAGTGGGTGTGAGTGAGTTACAGTTAGGAGAGCTTATGGAAGTGAGAGGTGAGTTACATGTTGAAAAGAGTGCAAATATGTTGGAATGGCGAAATTTTTGAAGGTGCTGAGTAAGGTAGAATGAGGCAGGTGGCACCCCATTTTCCAGCTAGTGTCTCATAAATAAGCAATTTTATGTGTTGCGATAGGAGCATTTTTCTGCTGGTAATGTGTTGGGTCATCAGTGTACGTGGGAGTGGAGGGGGTGACGCTACCCCACGAGGCCGAAGACCGGCTGTCTGCATCTCCCGCTCTGTCTGCCTGTTCAACCGCACCAACACTCGGAGTCTCTGAGTGAGACGACAACGCCAGATCCAGAACAGCCGCTCAGTGACGAGCGATAACGCCGAAGCACTCTCAGAGCGGACCAACACATTAAGAGACGGAAGGCTCTAGCGCGTTCCGCAATTCTACGTCGAAAGCGCCTCTCTTCCGTGAGAGGAAAACGACGCCTCGTTATGAGGACGGGCAGGATTTGGTGCGGTAATTGGGGTTTATATTAAGCTGCCCTTCACCGCTGCCGTTTGAGATTTTTCTGACGAAACCGACCACTCTTCGGGTCTCTATTAGGAACCGCGATGGCGGTAAGAACAGAGGGCCCAAATACCTTTACGTCCACGCTAAGCGGGCGGGACTGTATCTCGCGTTGTGTTAGCGCGGAATCCGCCGCACTTTCTCCGGACGAAAATCCCAGGCGGCGCTTCGCACCAACTCGAGAGGAGCCCATTCTGCCCTCTTCATCGCTGCTTTCCACACGGAAATTTAATTAAAAAGACTCCTCGGAATATCTCATCGTGCATCTCGCGCTAACTGTGTTTCGCGCTTCAGTTGTTACACACTGCGGATATGCTCACCCGCAGTCCCGTAGGAGATTATGAGCCACGTCCAGAAAGCGGGGCGCCCGATATGATGGCGTCGCTGTAAGGCTCGTGGTAAGAGCAGGAGGTGGGGCGGGGGAGGCAGAGACCAAGACAGCTGTAACGGAAAGCACAATAATAGCTTTGAAAATAGACAACTGAGCCCAAAATACAACCCTAAAATAACAAGAGACACAGACATCTACCAGAAGCCAAGATGCAGGACAAACCTACAAAACACTCGACACATCACTCAAAGAACTATTAGAGACTGGGAGGATGGAACAAGTCACTCAACCTTTGCAGAACATTTGAGAGAGAAAAGTAACTGGTCAGCTACAACAGAGGAGTAAATAAAAAGAAAGAAATGAAAGACACAGGTTGGCTTTACACGAAAGCCAACCCATGTACAAAGAAAAGGAGAAAAGAAACTGCTGTCGAATAACAAAGTGAATGCCGGTCGAAGTGGCCGTGCGGTTCTAGGCGCTGCAGTCTGGAACCGCGAAACCGCTACGGTCGCAGGTTCGAATCCTGCCTCTGGCATGGATGTGTGTGATGTCCTGAGGTTAGGTGGGTTTAAGTACTTCTAAGTTCTCGGGGACTGATGACCTCAGACGTTAAGTCCCATAGTGGTCAGAGCCATTTGAACCAACCAACCAAGAGAATGCACCAATGGCTCTGAGCCCTATGGGACTTAACATCTGAGGTCATCAGTCCCCGAGAACTTAGAACTACTTAATTAACCTAAGGACATCACACACATCCAAGCGCGAGGCAGGATTCGAACCTGCGACCGTAGCGATCGCGCAATTCCAGACTGAAGCGCCTAGAACTGCTCGGCCAAACCGGCCGGCCGAATGTGCCAACCAACTCACTGTTTACACTAACTCAATACAGCGTATTATTTTAATAAACACAGCACCAGTAACTTTCTCTGTGTTTTTATTTTAGCTAACACGCATTTTGAGCTTTCACCCTTCTTCAGTCACCTTGAGGCATATTTAAGTCATCAATCAGCACCTAGTTACAACATCGACAGCGAATTCGAATGTGACTTGTATATTTATGACGTACTGCAGTTTAGGCAAACTTACTTTCTGCTCTGCTGGTTACTATTCCGATTCTCGCCCTTATGGACGTGGCACACACACATTTTTACCTCTATTTTGCACAAAATTAACCTATGATCTGCCATGTTGCCGACCGACATCTTTATTGCCGACCGATATCTTTGTTTACGTCCGAGAATACGTCTATGATCAAAGACAACATTTTGCTTTGAGGTTCTGCTTGGTGGAAGTTATAATTTGATTATACGTTCTGTATGATCAGAAAGAAATGAAATTGTTGAACAGCGGTACGATACTCGGCTGTTTTTGCGCAAAATAGAAGTAAAAAGGTATTTGTGCCACATTTACAATGACGAAAATCGAAACAGCAACAAGCAGAGCAGAAGTACACTTAAACAGCAGTATATTGCAAATATAAAACTAGCGAAATGTCGTAGCTAAAGAAAATTGTTATTTTAC
Source organism: Schistocerca americana (assembly GCF_021461395.2). NCBI lineage: Eukaryota > Metazoa > Arthropoda > Insecta > Orthoptera > Acrididae > Schistocerca > Schistocerca americana. The sequence continues at coordinate 196,694,760 of NC_060128.1, forward strand.
ATAGGGCAGCTGCAGCATCCAGTTTGGTATCGATATTGTAACTATATACTGACACAAATATGTATCACGCCACCTGAAGATAGGGAAAAACCTGAAACGCATATTAGCTTCAATAAACATACGCAACGAAGTGTCTGGCTGGTGTATTTGTTAATATAATCAACTGCCACGGAGATCAACAACCAGTAAAATGCATAAATTATTGATTACATAGTAGAAAACATCCCCCATCACAAATACTATTACTCTCCTACTCTTATATAGCAAAAAAAATATTGCTTACATTTGTGTACGCACACACGCATTATAAACATATGTAGGAAATGAGTTAAATAGAACACGGGACATTTGCGTCCTTTACAGAAATGAATGCAATCTAGACATCGGAAAGAACAGCAGAATTAATGTTATGCTATGAAATCACAGTGGGTGTATGATTTTTAACAGGTTTTCCACATGGAAAAAAACTACAAGACCTTCAAGTAAGAAATCAGACACTTTACTGCAAAAGCCAAATACTTACATATTTATTACAAAATATTTGTGAATCTAAAAATCAATTGTGAAAACGAAAAACTGTATAAGTTTCTAGCACACGCGCTGACGATTCCTTGTTAAAAAGGTTAAACGCCTGTGGGTGTGTAAATAAAATTCATGTTCTGCATACAGAAAGGAGGAAAGGAGTTTCCTCGCCACCTACTAAAACTTCTATAGCGAAAGTATTGCTAGTCCTCTCACTCATTCATTCGGGGAAAATGAGCCGTGAAGTCCTATTTCATTTTAATGTGCCTTATTTTTGAGCTGAATAATGAAAGAGAAACTTGTGGTAAACAGCAACTTTGAGCACACAACGCAGCATTTCACGACCGGCATTTTTCGTAGTATGGGTCTTAGACATGTTTCGTACCTAACATTTCGAGTCACAATGCTGGGCGTATCCTCAGAGGCTACAATGGATAAAGTTGCAAGCGCATATTTTGCAAAGTTTTTATCTCTGCTGGTGCGCGAGCAGAAATTCAAAGACACTAAGTGCACAGGTATTTGGGGTTCCGTGTTCTATTCTTTTCGAGTTGCTAGAAAAATGAATGAAAAATGAAACGATATTCATGTATCAGAAAGCCCATACTGTCTCGGTTAATCAAGCAAGTTCAAAATGTTCAAATATGTGTGAAATCTTATGAGACTTAACTGCTAGGGTCATCAGGCGCTAAGCTTACAGACTACTTAACCTAAATTATCCTAAGGACAAACACACACACCCATGCCCGAGGGAGGACTCGAACCTCCGCCGGGACCAGCCGCACAGTCCGTGACTGCAGCGTCTCAGACCGTTAGGCTAATCCCACGCGGCAATCAAGCAAGTAACTGTATATGAAAAGATGTTGTGTTTGTGTCATTTACACATGAATAAATGGCGTTCGGGTGAATTTATTTGTGTCAGCCTACATGAGTGCACACAAGCCAGTCATTAACATCAAAGGTCGGTAATTAATTACTGATATGTAGTGATTGAAAGAAGTCATTGTAGACATCAAATCGATCTTTTGGATTATGTTAAAGTCAGATTTATTTATGAATATTACCACTAGACAGGACCAGTAGCATATAAAGGAAAGTGATAGTATAGTTGGTTGCCTTTCGAAATGAAATAACCTTAGCAAGCAGATGCGTTTATTCGCATCTGCCCATCGGCCGGACTTGGACGTGACTTGATCGTAAATCATCACTGTACTAAAATGCACAAAGAACCATTAGAAATCCAAAACGTACAAACGATTTCAACAGAAGAGAAGACGGACAGGAACGAGAATAGTTCTGGGAGCATATCGCACAAATATTCAAGAAAGGTAGCAGCAGTAAGCCAATAAATTACGGGCCCGTATCATTAACGTCGACACGTAGCAGGATTTTGGAACATATATTGTGTTCGAATATTATGAATTACCTCCAAGACAACGGTCTATTAACACACAGTCAACACGGATTTAGGAAACACCGTTCTTGTGAAACACAAGTAACTCTTCACACACACGAAGTGTTGAGTGCTACTATCGAGGTATTTCAAATTGATTCCGTATTTCTAGATTTCCAAAACCTTTTGACACTGTACCACACAAGCGGCTTGTAGTGACACTGCGTGCTTGTGGAATATCGTCTTAGTTATGTGACTGGATTCGTGATTCCTGTCAGAGATGTCACAGTTCAGAGAAACTGACGGAAAGTCATCGCGTGAAACAGTAGTGATTTCTGGCTTTCCCCAAGGTAGTGTGACAGGCTCTCTCTGCTGTCCCTTATTTATATAACCGATTTAGGAGGCATTCTGAGCAGGTGTCCTAGGTTTTTTGCACATGATGCTGTCATTTATCGTCTAGTAACCTCCTTCAAGAGGAACACATCGTCTAGGGGTAGCGTCTTTGATTCATAATCACAAACGTCTTGGGTCCCGGATTCGATCCCCGCCACTGCCTAAATTTTGATAAATAATCAGCATTGGCGGCCGAAGACTTCCGGCATAAGAAGTCAGCCTCATTCTGCCAACGGCCTTGTTAAAGAGGGCAGAGGAGCGGATAGAGGTTCAGGGCACTCTCTTGTCCTAGGGGTGGTAAATTGCCCCTAAAGGCGGAAGAATCAGCAATGATCAACGACATGAGGATGCAGAAGGCAATGGAAACCACTGCATTAAAGACACGTAACGTGTATCCACAGGACATGTGGCCTGTAATTGAAGAAGTGTCATGATCATCTCTCCATTGGCAAAAGATTCCGGAATAGTCCCCCATTCGGATCTCCGGGAGGGGACTGCCAAGGGGGAGGTTACCATGAGAAAAAGATTGAATAATCAACGAAAGGATAACATTCTACGAGTCGGGGCGTGGAATGTCAGAAGCTTGAACGTGGTAGCGAAACTAGAAAATCTGAAAAGGGAAATGCAAAGGCTCAATCTAGATATAGTAGGGGTCAGTGAAGTGAAGTGGAAGGAAGACAAGGATTTCTGGTCAGATGAGTATCGGGTAATATCAACAGCAGCAGAAAATGGTGTAACAGGTGTAGGATTCGTTATGAATAGGAAGGTAGGGCAGAGGGTGTGTTTCTGTGAACAGTTCAGTGACTGGGTTGTTCTAATCAGAATCGATTGCAGACCAACACCGACAACGACTGTTCAGGTATACATGCCGACGTCGCAAGCTGAAGATGAACAGATAGAGAAAGTGTATGAGGATATTGAAAGGGTAATGCAGTATGTAAAGGGGCACGAAAATCTAATAGTCATTGGCGACTGGAATGCAGTTGTAGGGGAAGGAGTAGAAGAAAAGGTTACAGGAAAATATGGGCTTGGGACAAGGAATGAAAGAGGAGAAAGACTAATTGAGTTCTGTAACAAGTTTCAGCTAGTAATAGCGAATACCCTGTTCAAGAATCACAAGAGGAGGAGGTATACTTGGAAAAGGCCGGGAGATACGGGAAGATTTCAATTAGATTACATCATGGTCAGACAGAGATTCCGAAATCAGATACTGGATTGTAAGGCGTACCCAGGAGCAGATATACACTCAGTTCACAATATAGTAGTGATGAAGAGTAGGCTGAATTTCAAGACATTAGTCAGGAAGAATCAATACGCAAAGAAGCGGGATACGGAAGTACTAAGGAATGACGAGATACGTTTGAAGTTCTCTAACGCTATAGATACAGCAATAAGGAATAGCGCAGTAGGCAGTACAGTTGAAGAGGAATGGACATCTCTAAAAAGGGCCATCACAGAAGTTGGGAAGGAAAACATAGGTACAAAGAAGGTGGCTGCGAAGAAACCATGGGTAACAGAAGAAATACTTCAGTTGATTGATGAAAGGAGGAGGTACAAACATGTTCCGGGAAAATCAGGAATACAGAAATACAAGTCGCTGAGGAATGAAATAAATAGGAAGTGCAGGGAAGCTAAGACGAAATGGCTGCAGGAAAAATGTGAAGACATCGAAAAGTGTATGATTGTCGGAAGGACAGACTCAGCATACAGGAAAGTCAAAGCAACCTTTGGTGACATTAAAAGCAACGGTGGTAACATTAAGAGTGCAACGGGAATTCCACTGTTAAATGCAGAGGAGAGAGCAGATAGGTGGAAAGAATACATTGAAAGCCTCTATGAGGGTGAAGATTTGTCTGATGTGATAGAAGAAGAAACAGGAGTCGATTCAGAAGACATAGGGGATCCAGTATTAGAATAGGAATTTAAAAGAGCTTTGGAGGACTTACGGTCCAATAAGGCAGAAGGGATAGATAACATTCCATCAGAATTTCTAAAATCATTGGGGGAAGTGGCAACAAAACGACTATTCACGTTGGTGTGTAGAATATATGAGTCTGGCTACATACCATCTGACTTTCGGAAAAGCATCATCCACACAATTCCGAAGACGGCAAAAGCTGACAAGTACGAGAATTATCGCACAATCAGCTTAACAGCTCATGCATCGAAGCTGCTCACAAGAATAATACACAGAAGAATGGAAAAGAAAATTGAGAATGCGCTAGGTGACGATCAGTTTGGCTTTAGGAAAAGTAAAGGGACGAGAGAGGCAATTCTAACGTTACGGCTAACAATGGAAGCAAGGCTAAAGAAAAATCAAGACACTTTCATAGGATTTGTCGACCTGGAAAAAGCGTTCGACAATATAAAATGGTGCAAGCTGTTCGAGATTCTGAAAAAAGTAGGGGTAAGCTATAGGGAGAGACCGGTCATATACAATATGTACAACAACCAAGAGGGAATAATAAGAGTGGACGATCAAGAACGAAGTGCTCGTATTAAGAAGGGTGTAAGACAAGGCTGTAGCCTTTCGCCTCTACTCTTCAATCTGTGCATCGAGGAAGCAATGATGGAAATAAAAGAAAGGTTCAGGAGTGGAATTAAAATACAAGGTGAAAGGATATCAATGATACGATTCGCTGATGACATTCCTGACTATCCTGAGTGAAAGTGAAGAAGAATTAAATGATCTGCTGAACAGAATGAACAGTCTAATGAGTACACAGTATGGTTTGAGAGTAAATCGGAGAAAGACGAAGGTAATGAGAAGTAGTAGAAGTGAGAACAGCGAGAAACTCAACATCAGGATAGATAGTTGCGAAGTCAATGAAGTTAAGGAATTCTGCTACCTAGGCAGTAAAATAACCAATGACGGACGGAGCAAGGAGGACATCAAAAGCAGACTCGCTATGGCAAAAAAGGCATTTCTGGCCAAGAGAAGTCTACTAATATCAAATACCGGCCTTAATTTGAGGAAGAAATTTCTGAGGATGTACGTCTGGAGTACAGCATTGTATGGTAGTGGAACATGGACTGTGGAAAAACCGGAACAGAAGAGAATCGAAGCATTTGAGATGTGGTGCTATAGACGAATGTTGAAAATTAGGTGGACTGATAAGGTAAGGAATGAGGAGGTTCTACGCAGAATCGGAGAGGAAAGGAATATGTGGAAAACACTGATAAGGAGAAGGGACAGGATGACAGGACATCTGCTAAGACATGAGGGAATGACTTCCATGGTACTAGAGGGAGCTGTAGAGGGCAAAAACTGTAGAGGAAGACAGAGATTGGAATACGTCAAGCAAATAAATGAGGACTTAGGTTGCAAGTGCTACTCTGAGATGAAGAGGTTAGCACAGGAAAGGAATTAGTGGCGGGCCGCATCAAACCAGTCAGTAGACTGATGACAAAAAAAAATAAAAAATAAAAAAAACCTCATCAGAAGATCAAAATAAATAGTGAAACTATTTAGAAAAGATATCTGTATGGTGCGAAAATTGGCAATTGACTGTAAATAATGAAAAGTGTGAGGTCATCCACATGAGTAAAAAAAAAGGAATCCATTAAATTTCGGTTGCACGATAAATCAGTCTAATCTAAAGGCCGTAAATTCAACTAAATACCTAGGAATTAGAATTACGAACAATTTACATTGGAAAGAGCGCACAGAAAATCTTGTGGGGAGGACGAACCAAAGATTGCCATTTACAAGCAGAACGCTCAGAAAACGTAACAGATCTGTTAAAGAGATGACCTACACTACGCTCGTCCTTCCTCTGTTGGAGTAGTGCACGCCATGTCGGGTCCTTACCGGATAGGATTAACGGAGATCATCGAGAAAGTTCATAGAGGAGCAGCACGTTTTGTATTATCGCAAAATAGGGGATAGGGTGTCACTGATGTGATACAGGAGTTGGGATGGACACCATTAACACAAAGGCGTTCATGGTAGCGGGGGAATCACCTCACAAAATTTCGGTCAACAAATTTCACCTTCGAGTGCGAAAATATTTTTTTGGGGAGAAACCATCATTATCATGAAATAAGGGAAAGATATAGGTGTTCATTTTTTCTCCGCGCTGTTCAAGAATGGAATAATAGAGAATTATTGTGAAGGTGTGTAAAGTCGGAAATGCATATCCTGCTATTTCCATCTATTGTACTATAATTTTTTTCCCTTGTTTTGTTACCTCAAGATATGACATTTCTGTGTCTTTATATATTGTAATTGTTTTACTATTTGTATATATATGCATTTATGCCGGTGTATAATTGGTTTGTTTTGTGAATATTATTTGTATTTATACGCTGGGTCTGGCCTAAGGAAAACTATGCTATCGGACGAATACATCGATAGGTCGTGTGGAGAACCAAAGTGTTTAGTATCTTTGGTAGCGTTAAATCTGTCGCGTGGAGCGCGGGCACAGGGGGAGTCTGGCTGGGGTGGTGCAGTGGAGCAGGTGTGTTGTGTGGCGCTCCCGCGAGTTGCCGCGCCTTCGGGGTTGGGCAGCATGTAATTGCGCTCGACTTGCTACGATAGTTTCTGACACGGTGTCGCGGACGGGAAGCATTAGCTGGCGCACATCAAGAGCCCGTTTCGCCTGGTGACCGTGTCGAGAAGAAGGCACGCCAACATCCAGCTTCTGCAACAGCGACGGCCGACAATGAGTGACTGTCGCCACCTCCTCGACCGACGACTTCAAACCTTCAATCAACCAACAAGGAAGACTGGTAGCACGTAAAGCGTTAGAACTGTATGGCAGACCTCAGCTTTTCATACTGTTAAATTTTTCTCACTAAATTACAGCAACGTAGCATGAACCTTTGTTGCTCATTGTCCCAATTGCATTACCAAGCAGGGTCCCTTCCTTTTCCGGAATGAACCCGAGTGTCGTTGAAATTCAAACGCCAGCATTAAAGTAATATCATTCGATTTCACTGCTTTAATTTCAAAGTTCAGTTAAGGTATTCATAGCTGGCTACAATATTTAGATGACACAAACACAAATTAAGAGTGCGAGTTTTGTTACCGTATTTTAGCTTACCTGTGACTGCAGCTCAGCTTGGTACGTACTAAATTTTACTATTGTTAATTGTTCAGAATCATTTAATTCAAGTTCAAAGTTAAATCTCTTATTTCTAAACCGCGTAGATTCAAGTAGCTTTTGAAATGATTGTTGAGGTAGCCCAAGACTAACCGTATTTTACTGAATTTCGATGTGCTTCAGAAACAAAGCTCACTATTAATTTCAGTCACTAAATTAACTTTCAATTTTCCGGTTTTATTAATTCTTTTGCTAAATTAAGTCAGAGTGTAGCGAAATTTATTACTTCTGACGGACTTTCAGTTTTCACACTACACGTGTCAACCTTCAGTTGCCACGCTTCTAGTGTTAATTATATATGTAATAACCTTTCTTTTTCAGTTACTATAGTAATTGTCCATAGGACTGGCGACCGTAATTTCCCCCCAATCTCAAATATCTAATTACCGCTAGTTAATTGTTAACGCAACGGCCGCACATTTACTTTCTTTATTAACTTGACCCCTTTTCTAAATTAATTTCCACCAGTTTCATTTGCATTTTCCTCCCTCTTTACCGACAGATTGACTTCGGTGACGATTGCTTTTCCCAAATTTCCATTAGGTACACGCGGTTTAATTTTTCACTGTCATTAAGGTCGACAAGAGAGGGGGAGGTTACAGGTGGTTCGATGAGCCCTCTGCCAGGCACTTAAGCGTGATTTGCAAAGTATCCATGTAGAATCTTGTACATGGCTGCACGTTCAGAGACCGTGAATAGTTACAAGTGAAAGAAAATCAGCCCTCTGTCACTATTTTTACCAAATTAATCTGGTTTCGACACTGCTAGGAGTGTCTTGCTCAGAATTTAAATTCTGATTTTCTTTCAGTTGTATCCATGTAGATGTAGATGATGTAGATGGTAACCATGAGGAAACTCTGCAACTCTCGACCGGTCAGGAGCACGGTGGACACTGGACCTGGCCTCTAGCACGGAGCGTCTAATGACCTCAATTTGGGACGAGCTATACAGCGCATAAAAAAAAGTAAAATAAACAGGCGGCACTGGTGCCAATATACGACTCACGGTCTACGCCCTACAGGCAGCGGGCAGGCACACGCATTTCGGCGTTGTTCTGTTCTCTCAGTTTTTTAGTGAACCCGTCTTCGTGGACGCACCGCGGCTGTTGCTGTACAGTACGCCCGGTGAATAGCGGTTATAGACGGACGCGGTGACTTGTGGGCGCAGGAAACAAGGGCAGCAGCGGCAGCAGACAGAGTCGTGATCGGCCCGTTTGTGACGGCGAGAATGAAAGCCGCGTCCTTAGCTGGCCGGCCGTCACTAACCTCGGCTCGCCGGGCGACAGGTGGACACGCGGAGAACAGAACAGAGGCAGGCGCAATTAGGACTTTCAGTTCCGCCTGCGTGCGGCACTCAATCTGCGCGAGCGCTCACACAGCTACTGTGCCCGTTGCGCTGTAGGAGCCACGGGGACGTCTGACGTCTTCCACCCCACTGCTGCAGGTGTTCCCCCACACTCTGTCTTACCAGGTCCACTGTCCAATGTAGTCGATTTACAGGTGTACTGACTTAAAAATTCAAAAAAAGTTTTAAGCACTAGACAGCACTGTAGCCAAAATTAACCACTTTAATTACACAACATACATAAAAGAAAATTATCTCTCCACTATAAGTTGTAAGCCTACTACTCAATTATCAACATATTACACAAGTGGAAAAAATCATCATGAATGTTGAGAAAAGTGTAGGGTTCAAATGGCTCTAAGCACTATGGGACTTAACATCTGAGGTCATCCGTCCCCTAGACTTAGAATTACTTGACACCTCAGACACATCCATGTCCGAGGCCGGATTCGAACCTGCCACCGTTGCAGCAGCGCGGTTCCGGACTGAAGTACCTAGAACCGCTCGTCCACAACGGCCGGCGAAAAGTGTAGGGAGATTTTATTATTTTAGTATCATGAATTATTTGTCATACCCAACCTTAAACAGTCTACCGAGCGAGGTGGCGCAGTGGCTAGCACGCTGGACTCGCATTCGGGAGGACGACGGTTCAATCCCGCGTCCGGCCATCCTGATTTAGGTTTTCCGTAATTTACCTAAATCGCTTCAGGCAAATGCCAGGTTGGTTCCTTTGAAAGGGCACGGCCGACTTCCTTCCCTAATCCGATGAGACCGATGACCTCGCTGTCCGGTCTCCTTCCCCAAACAACCCAACCCAACCCCTTAAACAGTCTGAAAGAAGACTATCAGTCAGGTTATTTCTGTACTTACATTTTACGATGTTCATGGTTGAAAACGCAGCATCACATACGTAAATTGATGAAAATATCGATAAAATATACGATGCCACTTTTACAATGCTAGGGTAGGTTTTTACACTCACTAATTTGCAAAAGTTACCTTCATTGTATTCCGACTTCAAGAAAAAAATCTTTTTGAAATCTTATTCCTTCCTCTTCAAGTCCACTGTCACTACAAAAGAATACTCATTTTACTTCAAATATCTTCCACGTCCACTTTTTGAAATGTGGTGAGTTATGAAAGATAGAACACGTTCAATTATCTCGAAATCTGAAAAGCCGGCCGCTGTGGCCGACCCGTTCTAGGCGCTTCAGTCCGGAACCGCGCTGCTGGTGCGGTCGCAGGTTCGAATCCTGCCTCGGACATGGATGTGTGTGGCGTCCTTAGGTTGGTTAGGTTTAAGCAGTTCTAAGTATAGGGGACTGATGACGTCAGATGTTAAGTCCCATAGTGCTCAGAGCCTTTGAGCCATTCTTTTGAAAGCTGAAAACAGATTTTCAAACTCTGCTGTCAGCCTGACTCTGTACTTTTTTTTGGAGCTTCTTGATAAATGATATTTATTGACACATCATTCTGACTGTGTTAGTGAAAAACATTTCACATCTGATTTCCGTAAGTGTGCTATTTAAAGCTAAAGTTTTTGCATGGATCACTTTATAGAGAACATAAGAGTTATGACGGCTTGGGTTTTCCTTGGAAGTCTTTATTTACCTCATTTATTTAACTGTCATGTCAGTCACAAATGCCAGATGCAACAACCAGCTCAAATCACACAGTTGTGAGTAATCTAGATTTGCAATGTAATAAATAAAGGCCCACGACATTCGGATCGATGCTGACATTGTTTCCGTCCTGGACTCTGAAATTTCTTCTTTGCAGTGACTGTCCACGAACTGAATACACAATTTTTGTGACAATACTCATTACGTATGCCATTTTCAAAATCTGACCACAAAGTACTTACTGATGCAGGATACAATGTTACTTAAACAACGGCGCAAAAGGTGTCATTCGCACACAAGGTAACAAATCCCTTGAGTTTGCCTATCGGGCAAGGCGCTTTATCAGTACTAACTGACGCAAGTTTTTGAACTGGCAAATAATTTTCAGAAATGAAGGCTTTGAATGTTTGGTACAAATCTATTCGTGTAGTCGCCTTCAAGCTCAAAGTTGTAAACAAGTCGTCTTTTGCACTGAAAACAGAAATTATCAGTCTTACAAAAATCATAATTTTTGATGGAAAACAAAGACTCACTAGGTGCCAGAAAGCACTCCTTGACAACTGTGCCATCGTCAAACGAATCTGCACGTTTCACCGACACTTCCGATAAACAAAATGATGCGATGTTTGATGAAACGTTTTTTTGTGCAGGTTTTATAAGAAAGACTGCTGTGATTGTAATTTACTTTTGAGATTTGAAGGTTTTTCCTCCTGAACTGAGTAAGAACAGCTTCTTCCGCTTCGGACCTGTTCTAAAATGATGTACTATAGTTCCTCTTTTAGGTACGGCTAAAATAGCATTACATACAACACACACACTGTTACATCTATCGTTCTACAACGTCACGAACAACTGTCCATCCCACTCACCAGGGAAGTACTGTTTCCCTGTGATTAGCTGCTCTCATTTTACACACACACACACACACACACACACACACACACACACACGTTGAAAACAGCTTATATAAATAGACTTCGGCCAAAGGTCTTGAAATATCGACAGGTTAAGCACTCCTGCTCTACAGTTACACTGCTGCAACTCCTAAGCGGCATCTTCTACATCTACAGATGTACTCGGCAAGCCAGCGCACAGTGCGTGGCGAAGGGTACCTTATACCACTACTACTTAGTTACTTCCCTGTCCCATTCGCAAATAGAGCGAGGGAAAAACGAATGTCTATCGGACTCAGTACCAGCCCCAACTTCTCTTAACTTGATGATCCTTACTCGAAGTGGACTTTGGCGGCAGTAGAAACGTTATGCATTCAACTTTATATTTCGGTTTTCTAAATTCATGAAAGAGTGTTCCTCAAAAAGAACGTCGAATTCCCGCCAGGGACTCCCATTTGATTTCGCGAAGCACCTCCGTAACACTTGCGTGTTGACTGGGTCTACCGGTAACAAATCTAACAGCCCGCCTCTGAATTGCTTCGCTGTCTTCCTCTAATGAGACACGGAGGAGGTTGGGGGCAGTTGGTTCAAAATGGCTCTGAACACTATGGGATTTAACTGCTGAAGTCATCAGTCGCCTAGAACTTAGAACTACTTAAACCTAACTAACCTAAGGACATCACACACATCCATGGCCGAGGCAGGATTCGAACCTGCGACCGTAGCGGTCGCGCGGCTCCTGACTATAGCGCCTAGAACCGCTCGGCCACTCCGGCCGGCGTTGGGGGCAGTGGTAAGTTCCAAACACACTAGCAGTGCTCAACAACGTGTCGCACTGGTGTCCTACATGCCGTCTCCTCTACAGATGAACCACACTTTCATAAAATTCTCGCAATAAACTGAAGCTGACCATTGACTTCCTATACCACAACCGTCACACACCCGTTCCATATTTCGTATCGCTTTGCAACATCACACGCCCGGATATATAATCGACGTGACTGCTTGACGCAGGGGACTGCTAATGCTGCATACGAACATTACAGGTTTGATCTTCCCACTCGTCCGAATCAACTTGCATTTTTCTGTATTGACAGCTAGCTGCCATTCATCACACCCACTGGACATGTTGTCTGAGTCACCTTGTACCCTCCTACAGTCACTCAACAACGGCCCCTTCCCGTACACCACAGCGTCATCAGCAGACAGCCGCAGACCGCTGCCCATCCTGTCCGTCACATCATTTATGTAGACAGGGTGATCATTATTATCGTTTAAAACCCCGAAGTGGGACAGACGACACTGAGGTAAGACACGTGGGTCGCAAAAGTCGGGAAGTACCCAAAATGGATGAGAAATGTTACCAAATGAAAGCTAATTCTATTGGGTGTTCGTTTCCTTTTGTTTCTTCTTTTTTGTTTACAGGCAGTATTGGGTAAAGAAAACGTAGGTCACTTACGGGTAAAAACGCGATTCGAAAGCTTGTACTCGTTTACATGTGACGCAATACCGTAGGTTTTCGTTGCGCTGTAATTTGCGATAAATCAGTGGGAGAACGCGAAACCGGCAAATGAAATAATAGGTCGTACATCAGTGTAAACACACAGTTGTCTAACGCAATGAAAAAAAATACTGATTGCCAGACGCAGGACTGGAATCGTGTGGACCACGTGCTGAAGCCCCGCCCACGTGGGCCCAGAGCTACACCGACGTCAGTACACGACTTGGGCTGGGATGATAGGTGCGACACACCGATACACTCAGCAGCTGCACTTACGGCGAGGTACGTCATCTGGTGACGTCGCATGTTCAACATTTGTCAACCACTTATGGAATATTTCCCGTCATTTGTGACCCCCAACTGTCTTATATCAAATTACTTGTCTGAGCGTCATTTACGCCGCTTCGGAGGTTTCTGTACGGAAAATAAGAAGGGTTTGCACGACCCTCCTGCGGGAACGATTTCTTAAACCTGCAATTTAAAACTTCAGTTTCGTTTTTTGTATCCGCTTTTACCAGACTAGATTGCTCAACAAGAGACACTCTTAGCGATATTACGTAGGTCCAGGATTTCCTGCTATCCCGCAAATCCAGTCGATTATACGGCTTATCTTACGCAAGTAACTTTGAATTGCGGGACTGATGGCGAACCGTTTAGTACCATAACCATCTCATTCAATCAATTAAGTATTGGAAAGCAGTCTATACCTCACTAACAGCGCTTACATCCCTCCTTATCCAGTTCCGCACGGAAATCAAGCTTTGGCTGGCAGCCTAGGTATCGTTAAGCACTTTGCATCCAACACCTCAGATACTTTTAAAAATTCCTCATCACCCTTAAATGGCAGTTGTGGAACAGAGACGACGACGTTTCCGCGAAATCGTGTTCGGTGCATTTAGAGAACCGGTGTTCGCCGAAGACTGTATGACCCTTACGCAGACACCATGGTATATCTCCGCCATAAGAATCGTGGCATACGGAGTGATACAGACAGTTATTCCTCCCTCGCTCAACACACAAATGAAACAACACAGAAAGTCGATAATGTCAGTTCGATGTATCCTACGCCACGCGCAGTACAGCGACTTGCGGAGTGTATATGTGAATGTTTGAGTGCTCGAGAAATACTGTGGGATCATCCAGCTGCCAACACAGTGTATCCCTCACACAGTACGATGAAACAGACTCTGCTGGTTACAGGAGCACACAGGCAGCTATTTATCCCTCGCTCAGTATACAAATGCAACAGGCGAGAAAATCGACGATACTAGTACGATGTACTGCCTCCACGCACTGTACAGTGACGTTGCAGAGTATCTGTGAACTTTATCATTACTCGTTGTTTCTGACAGTCCACCAACGAATCTGCCCTCTGCCCAACCTCTTGCTCCTACTTGTATTACCCATACCATATCCGGACTGAAGATAACAACAACCATATACGACGGTTATAACTTAGCACACCAATAACAGTACACGAGATCAAATAAAAACCCCAAGAAAAAAACGAGATCTTGCTCCTCGTCACGACCGAACTGCGTCTTGTCACATGTGTTGCACAACAGAATAGCAGACAAGTGCACGAACAAACTTGTGTTAAGAACCAACGGAGGCAGCTAAGTGCACCGCGTCTCCCGGCTACGCAACGGTGTCGTCACTGAATGTTAACACGGGGTAGGGGGGGGGGGAGCAGGGAGCAGGGAGCGAGGTACAAACAAGCTGTGAGCTCATTTCACAAGGCTATGCTACAGGGAAGCAAGAAAAACTGATTCAACACTTCGATAACAGTGCAGAACAAACACAACGTGAAAGGTCTCTGTTGGATTCCTTTCATGTTTGATTTCTTAAATCTGTTGTCATTTATGGAATAAATTCCTCTTCTAAATTTACTGTGGCGTTTCTGACTATCTGGGAGGAGACTGAGTAGTGGAACGTGTTACCTTTACACGTAAACAAGAACGATCTGTCACACTACTACACTTTAAAACACAGTTTATATGTAATTCATGTCACACAGTCTCATACGGAACCTACATCCGCTTTCTGTTTTATACTGTATATGATAAGATACTGTCATCCCCCTTCCCTTCTGTGTGAGAGGATGAATGAGCAAATGTATTTGTAGTTGCATGCTTGAGGGTAGCAGACAAGCCTGTCTGCTAGAGAACAGTAGGACCAACGTCGGAACAGGTAGCTACGCTTCCTAAAAGCAAAGAGGTTTCTATCCTTAGTATGGTTCTGTCCGTCCGTTGTCATGTTGGTATAGGAAGCTGCCCCTCTGGCCACTTCCGTTTGTCTTTGTGAGCCACCCTCAGGAAGCACGCTCGGCAGTAGGCAGTTGCTGTGGGACCGTGGCGAGCGTCTGAAGTGGTAAGATCTCCGGCTAAGCGCGTGTCTGCTAAGTCCGTAGGACAATGGATTTGTTAAGTTCAGCCTAACTCAAAATTTAATCATCTTTATTTCGGGTTTAGCTCTAAAATATCTAAGGTTATCTTAAATTGCAGCGTAGTGTAATTCTCGTGTGAAGTTCATATTATTTTCCGGTTGTTGCTTTGTTACTACTTTGTGAGTAAAGTGGAACCACGTGTTGATCAGTAACTCTAACTAAGTTCATCAATCTTAAATGTGAATGCTTGTGTGATTATAACGTTTCGTCTTGACAATATTTTACAATATAGCAACTTTTCTTTATGCTTTTCTTTATGTTCAACCCACGTGGAGTGTACTTTGCGAGACCAGTACCACGTGCTTATATAACTGTTTGACCCATCAGGTTAATAGTAAGACGTTAGTAACCAGTTCAAGGTTTTTCTTTTGTCAATTGCTTTTCGATCGAATTTATTTTAATTATCAAAATTACTGTGGAGTTATACGCTTTCTGTAAACCAAGTTGACCACGTGGAGCATGTGGTGTAATCATCAAAGTAGCCTTCAGCTATTCCTTTTGGGAAGATTTTACAAAGAGTTGATATGAATTTAGTATACCAGTGTGTGGTAATTACATGACGGACAGGATTGTGTTACGAACGTAATTTCTTTGGGTGAAAACTGAATCTGTTGGTTGTGCTTAATTTCTCCTTGCTTATGTTTCAACGTTCTTTGGGTGTTGTTTTGTGAATGCAGGGTTGTATGCAGTCTCCCAATCTTGGCTCCATATTTGATGTGTTCCGTAAGATTAAAATCTCACATTTTTACAATCCTTAAACAAGGCACCAGCTCAGTTATAACTCACGTATAATATGCTGAAATTTCAATGAACAATCTTAAAATAAATTTCCAAATATAAACTGATTTCTTTCTTTTTATTTAAATTCTCCTTTTTATATATAGATATATTACCGGTTGTTGTATGACTGTAAAAGATTATAATCAATGTTAGTCTGTTTGGGAATTTGGTAAACTTAGACTAGATACCTGATGAAACAGTTGCTTAGTAATACAAGATTAACTTCGCCAGACAGCTCACAGCTTTTAACCCGCTTTTATTCTACTATTAGCACCCGATTTCAGCGTAGCAAATTCATGTAGCAATATTACACATGGCGACCCTGTTCTGTGATTCCGCTAGACTCTGGAATCTCTGAGACGTTAGATTGCAAGCGTTGTATAATCTTAATTTTTTTTCCCTACAGCGCTCAAACAACTTCTGCGTTGTTTCTGAGGAGACTTTCTAAAGATTCACTGCGTTGTTGAGCGGCGTTGTGTTGTTTGTCTTGTTGTTTTGTTTTCTATATTTGTGTGTTTTATATGCGTGTGTGTTTTTTTTTCTCGCTTGTAAATTCCACTGTTTCGATCAAAGATAAAAATTTGTTTTGCGTGTGAAAAAGTGAGTACTAGGTTGGGTACCTTTCGTGTAACTGTCGAAATTTTTGGGGGATACATTTACTGTGATTAGTGTGTTGCGTACTGGGTATAAATTGAACGAATGCAGACACGTAACCAAACTAAAAGTAAGCGGTCCGACAACTTCGGCAACAGGGACCAAGGGGATAATTTGATTTCGAATGTTAACGCGTCGGGCGGTTCCGAAAATGCAATGGGAAATACTTCAGACGAAATGCAGAACAGCACGAACGGGCTCACATCAGAGCCACAAATTAATTTGCCTCCTACTAACCAAAATGATTTGGCAGAACTCATGAAAGCCTTATTGCAACAAAATAAAGAAAACGCACAGAAATCTGAAAAATCAATCCGAGAGCTACGCGATCAAATGACGCAGAAATCAGAAAAATCGTTCCGAGAACAAAAAGAATCATCCGAAAAATCGATCCGCGAGCTAGGCGAACAAATGACGCAGAAATCTGAAAAATCGATCCGCGAGCTAGGCGAACAAATAGACGAAAAACTAATCCAGCAGACAAATAAAGTCGACAAGTCGATGCAGAGAGTGTCCGATGATATCTCACAAAGAATAAACAATCTGGCAAGTGAAATAAAAAGTGATATTATGAAAGAATTAGGCCGTACATTTGAACAAATCGATGATCGTCTGCAAGCCTTAGAACAGAGCAAGCGGAGTCGCGATGCCGAATCTAAAGAAAGCGAAAAACGGCTACTTAGGAATTTCCAAGAGCTGAGAGAAGAATGCCAAAGGGAATATCAGCAGGTACTCTCGAGGGTCCAAGAGGCGGAAACGCATTGTCCCACGTCCGTTAGCAACACAATAGCGGACAACAGTTTAGCGATCCACGCGTTGGAACAGCAAGTAGAACAATTGAAGCAGACTGGGGCGGAGGACAAGAGACCAATAGATGATAAGATTGCGGCATTAGCGGATATTGTAGGCACGATGAAGCTGACGGAAAGCGAGAACAATACTACACCGGTAGCGGCCGCAGAGGCCGAAGAAGTGCGTTCGCTTCTGAGATTTCAGAAGGGACAATTCGAAGTGAACAGGCAACACAAGGCTGTAACAGGCGAATTACAAGAACGCGTGGCGCATCTGGAAAACCGCATGGCGTGTGATTCCGAACTCGCCAATAGCACTAAAAATAGCCGTACGAACAGTGCAGAGAGGGACTCCGGCCACGAGGGAGATTTTGACGACAGGGAAGAATGTAATTTGAGGGGCAGACATGAGAAAAATAGAAACATTCAAGGGCCTCGACAGGAGGAAATGCGGGGATTTGATTTCAAACCTTTCCTTACGGTAAGAAAGTTTGAGATATTCCGAAATTCGCAAAAAGGAATACATCCACGAGCATGGCTCGAGCAATTTGAGTTCTGTCTTCCTCCCGACTGGGCAAGTTCACATAAGATAGAATATATGTGTGGCTATTTGGAAGGCGAACCGGCGATTCGCATGAGGTCGGCAGCGCGTCACTGCAACTCCACTCGGGAGTTTCGACAAGCCTTTCTCTCCGCCTATTGGTCGGAAGCGGCACAAGATAGGGTCAAACATGGCATAATTATGCTGCCAAATTTGAACCAGTCTGGTTTCGGCAGCCCTGCACGCCTATTCGACCACATGCTGCAGGCAAATCAATTTTTATACGATCCATACGAGCCTGCGGAACTAATTAGGATATGCATCACCAAATTGCCGATGCACTTGCGGCACGTCATTCTTGCGGGACGATGCAAAGAGGACGTGGAAACATTTAAAACACTTCTCCAAGAGTTGGAATATAATACAGCAGAATGCCCGCCTAATCAGGCACAAAGTTATTACGGGGCACAGCAGCGCGACCGCAGTCGTGGCCGTATTACTAATCAACGGCGTGACTGGTCGTCGCGACGCGAACGAAACAATAATCAGGACCGGCCGTATAGAAACTGGGGTAACAGTCGCGAACACAGGTGGAGGAACAGAAATGATCGAGGACGTGGACAGGATCGTGAACGCTACAAGTACGGCAACCAGAATCGATACTACGGTGAACACGGTGGGAATAGGATTGTAGGCGGATCACCTCATGATGTTGAAATTCGGCCGGCCAATCCTAGACATAATCCAGCAAATGGAAATGAACAAAACCGGCAATGACAAATGATCAGCGCAGAAGGCGCCCAATCGGAACAAATGAGCCACATGGCAAATGAGTAGAAAGGACAGTGAGAAGTAGAGAGCACGGTGAGGAGAAAGAATTGATTAGTTTAAATTTGTGACATGCATTTTGAATAATATGTTGGTAAAAATTAATGATAAAGATGTTTTTATGTGATTGATTGAAGTGATGTTGTTAATTTGTTTTCTTTCCTTGTGCAATTAGGATTTAGTTTGATTCAAACGTAAAGATAAAAGGTTTCCTTGTGAACGAGTGAAATGCTGTTTTTTTTGTGTGTGTAAATTGAAAAGAGCCGCTCCTGAGAGAAGCAAGATCTGTGTTGAATTAATGCAAAACTCAGGGGAATATCCGATCTGTGGGTATTATGGGTCTGGCAAACCCAGGTCCCCAGCTGTTAGTAGCCTTGTTTCCGATTTTCTGCTTTCAGTGCTACTATCTATCTATTACTATTCTATATCTGTCAGTATAAATGAGGATCTCTTACTATAGTATGCGTGCTGTATGAATATTTTAAGACAGGAGAACTCTGAGAAAGGAATGAGTAAATCTGGAATCTTGAAAACAGGACGCGATAATACGATTGTTTAACCATTGGCTTCCCAATATGCGATGATATGTTAATATTGATGATATATGTCTTTTTTGTTCTTTATAGATGAGTACGGAAAGTGCTGTCTGTGGATTTCGTAAGTAGATTGATTCCCTTCAAGGTGAAAGAAGAATTGTGGTTTGTGTAATTTACGTCGCCCTGAAATATTATTGTGGCAGTCAAATACGAGCAGTTTTCCAGCAAATGGAGAATGGAACGGAAATGTGGATCCTTTTTGTAGTCTTCACTGATGTTGAGCCAGAGCCTAAAAAATTATTCTGCGTTAATACTTGTCCTAGAAAAGCGACGTTTATGTATTTTTGCTGATGCTGTGAGCATTACAGCTTACCGTTTTCGCTGGTGCGGGATGCACTGCAGCCTATATGATTTGTACTGAGGAAATTTCCCTCTTGAAGGTAGAGGATGATTAAATAATTTTGATTATGGGAACGAAGGAAAGCTTGGTTTAAGGTAATAAGGATGAAGCAAAACATTTGTCATTTAAACTGCAGGTGGATTCGGATCTTTTGTGTCTGTTGTAAGTTCAATATGTTAAGATGATACTGTTTTACAGAATAGAGGTGACCACAATTTTGCCATTCATGAGAAATGAATCCAGAATAACCACAACAGGCGAAATAACTGATTTGGAAGCGAAAGGTAACTTAAAGAAGGAACGAAATCGCAGCAAAATGGGTAAGAAAATGTAGTATAACCGGTATAGTGCAGACATTTTTACCGTTCTCAGAGCCATCTGTGTGATTAATTCTTGTGATAACGTAATTTTAGATGAAATTTTCTTACTGTTTTATGTGTGAATATATGAGTACGATAAATGTATAATTGCGAGTCTCTTTTCAGGTGTGCGAACTGGTATAAATGTTTTGGTGTGTAAATAACCATTGTTCTTTTTACTGTGTATGTTTAAAGAAAGTTTCTCCATATTTATCATGTGCCAAGACGTATGACGCGAGCGTCAAGAAGAGGACGAATTAGAACAATGTTGTAGTGGTATATACACGGTGTTGAAATAGCATTGAAGTAGCTTATTGGCTTAACTAGTAGTGGATAGAAGTAGAATATTGAGTAATGCATGTTTATGGGTAGTTAGTTTGTAGAATAGACAACAGGTGTGCATGTATGTGTGTGTAAATAACATGTGAACCCTATGCTGTCCTGACCTATACTTGCACAAGGCATAATCCTATTCATTTTAGTGAATTAATAAGTAGCATTGGATTTATTAAAACGTAAGTGAACCACATTAATGATGTGGATTTAAATATTATATTGTCAGTTCATTTAATTTTTTATTTTTTTTACATTGTAAAGTCATTTCACTTTTATTTTTTTTTACATTGTCAAGTCATTTAAATTTTATTTTATATTGTCGATTCATCTAATTATTTTTATAAAAAAAAATAAAAAAAATTAAATCTCACTTTGTTCTTAAAAATTGTGAAAGAAAATACTAAGTGGTATTATGTATGACATTGTGTAATCACATAAGGATGATGAAAAATTTCTGTGAATGCAGTTGAGAACGTGAAAGCGAACCGGCAAAACTCTTAAGAGACAGCGGGAGCAGCCGGACTAGTTGTAAACTGGCGGGTTTCCCAGCAGGACACGCTGTCAGCCAGGCCACTTCGGGAGCGCGGCCGACAACAAAAGAAGGTACGCGGCAAACACTTTCCCTTGTACCTGGAGCTAATGGGCGGCCGCCCCGGGCGACCCTTCCTCGAGGCGATGACCTGAGATGGGCGAGCGGTCCACCGCGCGGAAATCCATCTGCTGGCAACGCACCACACGCACGCGACCGTGACGAGACGGCCGCGGAGAAACAACACAAGGGGCGTGGAGCCTTTTGACACATACTGTCCAGAGAAACTTGCAGACGTCAACGACGCCTATCGACATTTCCTGACGGATGCCTACTGTCACGCGACAGTAAATCATGGTTCGATGTTCTCTGGTCGCTAAGGGTGGCACAAAAGAAGAGCCATTAAGTGTCATCCTTGCCCAGGAATATCAAACCGGCGAGTCAATTGAGGATAACTCAAGAATGTAACAACACAAAGGGCGTGGAGCCTTTTGACACATACTGTCCAGAGAAACTGGCAGACTTCAACGACGCCTATCAACATCTCCTGACGGATGCCCACTGTCAAGCGACAGTAAATCATGGTTCGATGTTCTCTGGTCGCTAAGGGTGGCACAAAAGAAGAGCCATTAAGTGTCATCCTTGCCCAGGAATATCAACCTGGCGTGTCAATCGAGGATACCGCACGAATTTGACAACACAAACATGGAACCAAATCGAGATGTACGTGACACAGACCACCAAGAGAAACTTCATGAGAGGGCAGAGACGGCGGGATTGCACGCAACAGATGGACAAAAATCCCTACTGACAGCTGCGGCGACGAACCCCCTCCCCCACCACTTATACTGTGCCTCGGAACAGTGGAACTAGTGAGTGTATCAGTGAACAGTGATTATACGGTTCTTAGTTCAATGCATATACGTGTGTTTCTGTCACAGAAACTTTGACTCGTGTGTTTTGCAGGGATTCGATTTATTGGTGTTTACTAGACTGACTCTTGTATTTTGCAGGTGTTCTATTTATTAATTTTTTTTTAGACTTTGACTCTTGTATTTTGCAGGTGTTTTATTTATTGGTGTTTTTTATTAGATATTGACTATTGTACTGTTTTATTGATCAATGTTTGTTCTTGTGTGATGTATTAGATTTGTGTTATTTTGTTTCGTAAACTCATTCATGTGGCATTGCTTCGTTTATCAGTCAGATTGCTATTCATTCTCATTGGACTGTGATCGATTAGCCTTTGCATGGGGCATATTTATAGTGAGGAACCCCTTAAGGGTAACAATCACATAATTAATTGTATTTTCAGTATAATGACACAGTGCTCATTGTTTGCTAACTAACTGAAATATAGTAGAGTGATTAAATTAATGCCACATAGTTATGTTAATTCTACAAATTATTAGTTTTATAAGATATAGAATTTTTTTTGCGATAACCACTTTGTAAAACATGTTTTTTTTCTTATCAATTTTTGCTTTTGCGGATTGTGCATTGTAATGTTCTGCTTTATAATACTGATGTTATTTCATGTTCTTTTTTAATTGCTGTGGCACCTTTGCTATTTTCATAAATTTTGCTTGTTAATAAACAGTCATAAATTTGCCTGTGATCAGTTGGCTCTTGCAATGAGCAAATACTGGTGAACTCCATAAGGGTAACAACCAGAAATTGTTTTCATATTAATGACACAGAAACCATTGTTTTTACTTGCTGACCGAATTAGGTCTACAATATCTTTTAAATAGGTGTCACAGATTGTTTTTTTGTTTCCTCCTTGAAATTGGTAGATTCTAAAGATGTGTTGAAATTATTGTGTTTTAGCAAGTAGCTGGTGACCTTTTGCCTTTTCTTTACACTTTTGGTTTAAGTAGGGTGTGAGAAGCCTGCTTGGGAATGTCCTAGCATGGCCAGAAAATTCCCTGCACAGTCTTTTCCCGGAGCGTTGGGGTTATGAAAGGTCTCTGTTGGATTCCTTTCATGTTTGATTTCTTAAATCTGTTGTCATTTATGGAATAAATTCCTCTTCTAAATTTACTGTGGCGTTTCTGACTATCTGGGAGGAGACTGAGTAGTGGAACGTGTTACCTTTACACGTAAACAAGAACGATCTGTCACACTACTACACTTTAAAACACAGTTTATATGTAATTCATGTCACACAGTCTCATACGGAACCTACATCCGCTTTCTGTTTTATACTGTATATGATAAGATACTGTCATCCCCCTTCCCTTCTGTGTGAGAGGATGAATGAGCAAATGTATTTGTAGTTGCATGCTTGAGGGTAGCAGACAAGCCTGTCTGCTAGAGAACAGTAGGACCAACGTTGGAACAGGTAGCTACGCTTCCTAAAAGCAAAGAGGTTTCTATCCTTAGTATGGTTCTGTCCGTCCGTTGTCATGTTGGTATAGGAAGCTGCCCCTCTGGCCACTTCCGTTTGTCTTTGTGAGCCACCCTCAGGAAGCACGCTCGGCAGTAGGCAGTTGCTGTGGGACCGTGGCGAGCGTCTGAAGTGGTAAGATCTCCGGCTAAGCGCGTGTCTGCTAAGTCCGTAGGACAATGGATTTGTTAAGTTCAGCCTAACTGAAAATTTAATCATCTTTATTTCGGGTTTAGCTCTAAAATATCTAAGGTTATCTTAAATTGCAGCGTAGTGTAATTCTCGTGTGAAGTTCATATTATTTTCCGGTTGTTGCTTTGTTACTACTTTGTGAGTAAAGTGGAACCACGTGTTGATCAGTAACTCTAACTAAGTTCATCAATCTTAAATGTGAATGCTTGTGTGATTATAACGTCTCGTCTTGACAATATTTTACAATATAGCAACTTTTCTTTATGCTTTTCTTTATGTTCAACCCACGTGGAGTGTACTTTGCGAGACCAGTACCACGTGCTTATATAACTGTTTGACCCATCAGGTTAATAGTAAGACGTTAGTAACCAGTTCAAGGTTTTTCTTTTGTCAATTTATTTTAATTATCAAAATTACTGTGGAGTTATACGCTTTCTGTAAACCAAGTTGACCACGTGGAGCATGTGGTGTAATCATCAAAGTAGCCTTCAGCTATTCCTTTTGGGAAGATTTTACAAAGAGTTGATATGAATTTAGTATACCAGTGTGTGGTAATTACATGACGGACAGGATTGTGTTACGAACGTAATTTCTTTGGGTGAAAACTGAATCTGTTGGTTGTGCTTAATTTCTCCTTGCTTATGTTTCAACGTTCTTTGGGTGTTGTTTTGTGAATGCAGGGTTGTATGCAGTCTCCCAATCTTGGCTCCATATTTGATGTGTTCCGTAAGATTAAAATCTCACATTTTTACAATCCTTAAACAAGGCACCAGCTCAGTTATAACTCACGTATAATATGCTGAAATTTCAATGAACAATCTTAAAATAAATTTCCAAATATAAACTGATTTCTTTCTTTTTATTTAAATTCTCCTTTTTATATATAGATATATTACCGGTTGTTGTATGACTGTAAAAGATTATAATCAATGTTAGTCTGTTTGGGAATTTGGTAAACTTAGACTAGATACCTGATGAAACAGTTGCTTAGTAATACAAGATTAACTTCGCCAGACAGCTCACAGCTTTTAACCCGCTTTTATTCTACTATTAGCACCCGATTTCAGTATACCAAAATTCATGTAGCAATATTACAAACGTTCTACATTAACGAGGATAAAATGCTGTACCTTCACTTACAGACGTGATAAAAACGCCTTCCAGGGTGCAAACACCGCACAAAGGAAGCTCTGAAACCATGAAGTTAAACTCTAGAGCAGAATAGAGTGCTGAAAGGCTCAGAAAACGAGAGCACATTCAGTCACCAGTGTGAGGGGGATCAGGTCATAACCTGACACAAAATCTCCGCTGGCTCATAGAGTGAGGTTATTCCATTTGTATTACACATACCAGTGTGAGGCCAGCTGCAATTAGTTGCAGGGTGCTAAGGTGAATTCAACAAGCGTCTACAAGCTGTCACCAACTGGCAGTTCACTGGTGCATATCCACAGGCGTTCGCCTGCAAAGAGGACTTCTGGTCTGCAAGCCGCAGCCCTTCCAGTCACAGTGGCCGGGCCGATCTTCCGTGGACGAAGAACCGACCTGCCCGCCTCCAGGCTGTTCAAGTTGGGCGCTGGGCGCCTGTATCGCCGCTGCTGGTGTGGCACAAGTACCGCCTCATCAGCTGTACGCTGGGACACTCACTCGGACTGTCCTCTGTGACGCTGCTGGGTCTTCCGCCTACACGCCATCTCGACAACCGACTAGAGGGGCACGCAGACCTCTGGGGGGCCGGGCGGAAGCGCAGCTCCACTTATCGAGAGCGCTGGAGCTCTGATGGACGTCCACGGGCACGCTGGCTGTGGGGACGCGCGGCCGGCCGCCGCGTCCTCCTGCGACAGAGCCGCAGCACGGACACCAGGCACCTGCAGGGTCTGGGCTCAGACAGTTCCTCGCCGGGCACCGACGTGCCACCTCGCGCTTTCGACCAGAGTGAACTCAGCGTGGTCGCCACTAGGAAGCAACGGAAAGAAGGTACAATTACTGTAAAACTCTCGCCAATAAATGACTGCTAATTGAATGGTGTTTCATTAGCGCTCTGGCGCTCTACATGAACACTCACCCCTGCTCTCCGTTCGATCTCCTGATAACAACGTGACTCCGGCTCGGAACGTAAGATATGCAAGAACACCCTCACTCCTTCCTTGAAATCCATCTAGGCCTCTACAGTGTGATACAGGCCGCGGAAAACTTCCCGTCCCTTACCCTGCCTCAAACCCAACTGGTCTGCCACCGCTAACTACTTCCACTGACCTCTCAGCCTCACCTCATTGTTCAGCAAGCTCTTCGAATACATCACCTCCCCCTCCCCCTCACCCCGCAATGTACGAACACCTAAACCAGCATCCGACCTTCCATATCATGTATTATGCTTCCATTCATGTTCTCTTCAGATAATCAGCTCCTGTACATTACCCAACCCCACTAACTAAATAACTGTAAATATGCCATTTTTCAGTCCCTTGATATCGAGAAAGCGAACGATTATGTATGGCATTTCGGTGTCATCTTCGAAATCCTGATGTCTGCACTTCCAGTAAACTGTGTTGAACTTACTGCATCCTTTCTATCCAAATGTCAAAAAATGTTCAAATCTTCAACTTTTGTAGTCCTGTCTACCTCAGTTGCTGTCAGGCGGTCCATAAGTAAAAATTATCAATATACCGTGAATGTTCAAATTTGTGTGAAATCTTATGGGACTTAACTGCTAAGGTCGTCAGTCCGTAAGCTTACACACTACTTAACCTAAATTATCCTAAGGACAAACACACACATCCATGCCCGAGGGAGGATTCGAACCTCCGTCGGGACCAGCCGCACAGTCCATGACTGCAGCGCCTTAGCCCTCTCGGCTAATCCCGCGCGGCTATCCAAATGTCCATCCTATATAACCATGAATAGCACCAATTCCTGTATCTCTCACGTTATTGCCGGTATGTACTAAGGCACTATACTCTCTCCACTTTTCCATATTCTCTGCATTCCTATAAATACTATTGGCTTCTTCACTTGCCTAGCTCTAGTACTAAATAGTTCCCTCTAGAAATCCGCAAGACCCCTTCAACTTCATCTCAACCAGTTTACCAGCCGCAGTGACTAACTGCTCCTCGAAATCGTCTTGCCCACACAGTAGTACAAACCACCTACAGCTTGTGCTCCCATGACCTCTATTTCACCATTTACAACAACTACGTCACACGCTGAAGTACCTGGATCTAACCCTCAATCGCAAACTGGCATGCTTACCGGACCTACTAATCAGACACCTACAAATATGAACCAGCTGCACAGAAGGATTGCATCCATCCACCGTGTTCCACACGTGCAAAGCGTCAATCGAGTTCAGTCGGCTCTTGTGCCATTGTCACCTCGATACCGGCCCGATCGAAGCTCCTACCACTCTTCATATCTTGTACTCCACCTCACTTTCTACACACGTCTATTCCCGTTCCCTTGAATCCTGCAGGAACTTAGAATCTCTATCCGCCCCATTTCTTCTACCATGTTAAAAAGTTCCAGATTTCCTATACATCACGCATACATGATACCTTCCACTCTATTGTCTTATCTATGACTATGAATTCTCGTACTGTTCCGTCTTGCAGCAACAAATCCCACCAGCCTCATACCTCCACACCCTATCCTGGCGAGCCTTTAACCGCCTCTCCACACATGCACACCCACGACATCCGTCCACGCATCTGTCCCACCTCCTAGCTGTATCATAATTTTCCTCTCCCTCCCTACGTAAGGGCTTGTTTTGTTGCTACTCTAATCCCTCCGATTCAGGTTCAGGGTCCCACCTTTTTAATCATACATGCTTGCCAAAACATTCTCCCACTAGCAACGTCATCAGATATTAGACACTTTTTCCGTTTAACCCCTAGTTCGTAAACGGCGCAAGTCGTGCACCACAATCACACCAGAAACTGCAACAGCAGCTGGAGACAATAGTTTTGTTAACATAATCATCAAGAACCCATCTTTCATGTTTTGAAAACAACTTCTACAAATTCACCAACAATTTGCTTCACAAACCATATGTATTTTAATACATTTTAATATTTTTCAGACATGCATTGAATGGTTTCCAGCACACACTTAGCGCTAAAAGTGTGTGAGCATAACTCAGAAATGCAAAAAATACAAGGGACGCAGGCGAACGGACATACACCCGGCTACACAATTACAGCAGTTTTAAATGGTAAGAGCGCTATATTCCTACGTCTGTACATAAGTCAAAATATTTCACAGTGCATCCTGGATCGTCCATTGTACTGCTGCTAGTCACTCTCTTCCCTGTTCCACTTCCAAACGTGGACGAGGCAGAAAGCCTCTCTAGGAGCCCCGAACTCCCTTACTTTGTCCCTACGCTTCTTACGTGCAAGGAACATTGTGGGTAATAGAGGTTTTCTGCTGTCAATCGTAAAATTCTGCCTGCTCTTCAAACTTTGTCACCAGCGCACCGCTGAATGACAGGTTTCTTCCCTCCAAGGATTTTCATCTGATCTCATTTCCATAACACTCTCGTACTGGTCAAACCCACCGTTATCACATCTAGGCACACAACTTCGAACTGCTTCCGGGTTTTGCTTTAATCTCATCAGTTGGGGATACAAAACACTGGAGCAGTACCCTAGAATTAGTCGCACGCACTACTCCAGAAGTCTCCCAGTAGACCATAGTCGGCCGTTCGGCGTCCCTGTAAATGATCCCATATGCTCGGTTCGTTTTACGTCGTTTCGTGAAGTTACGCCAAAATATTTAATCGGCATCGCTCGGTCGACTATCAAACCATTAATAATTAATACGAACATCGCAGGAATGTTTGTGGTACCAGTCTGCATTAACTTACATTTAACCACGTTAAAGCCATTCATCGTACCGAAGCGAAATTCTGTCCAAGTCGTCATGAATTATCCTACAGTCAATCATATTTGCACAAACAACAGCGTCATCTCCAAACGGTCTCAAGCAGCAGTAATGGTAATACTCTGTTTTACAAGCATATGGGACAGCTTCAGATCAACAATGTAACTCACCTATAGCGACATATACATACTGTTGTCTACTTCGACAAGGATTGGACACACAGATGGTAGTGACCTTACAGCAGAAACCATCTTGGCATTTGCCCGTGAGGTAAATAATAACGCTTAACACACTGATGACGCTGAGCATAAATTTACTACAGACCGAAAATATACGGAGATACACGTTCCCAATGGATTAGATTGCTGGCAACAGGTAACAGTAACTACCATAAAACACCGAGGATTAACTGTCCGGACTGATCTCAAAAGTAGTGACAATAAAAGCTAATCTTAGAAAAAGCACGCGTCAGGCAGAGATACTTTAGGGGAATCTTATTGAAATGTAGTTCATCCACGAAAGGAGAAGTGTACCGTATGACCTCTAATTTCTCTGGTTAGTTTGCGAGACGTATGTGAGGGGAAAAAACACGTTGCGCAGTTGTTCTAGGAATGAACGCACTCGCCAGAATAAACGATCCAGTGATGAAAAGCGCTGCTCTTCGATCATTCTTGTCTGTATCCATTCCTAATTCTACCTGCTAAGCGTCCCACAGACTGCCAATGAAATCTCCGGAGTCAGTCGAAACAGTGTCCTGCACGCAACACCTTCCGTGGATGCGTTACGTCTCTTTGGGTTCTGCTTGTACCTCTCGTATCTTCGCCGATCACACTTAACTACTTGTGAGAAAAGAACTTGAAATCGCTCTGGACGCAAGTCACTAGCTATTTTACAACCGTTAGTTTTCCTAGAGTGTTACAACCAGTTGTGTCTAAGTGAAATACGTTACTTTATAGAGTGATGGGAAAAAATCTCAACACCGAAGAGTAATGTACAGTAATGAAATACATTTCTCTATCTGACATATTTAAGTGTTTGACACTCCAAGTTCGCGGGTTAATGTACCCCATCGAAAATGTGTAATGCTGGTCCATTAACAGCTGATGAAGCCGGCAGAATATTGAATATAAGCATGCAAATGTGCATGCATTGTGTTGCACAGGTGCCGGATGTCAGTTTGTGGGATGGAGTTCCACGTCTGTTGCAGATTGGAGACAGACCTGGTGATCGAGCAGGCCAAGGCAACATACCGACATTCTGTAGAGCATGCAGGGTTGCAACACTGGTATGTGAAGCGGGCGTTATCCTGTTGGAAAACACACCCTGAACTGCTGTTCTGGACTGGCAGCACAACTTGTGGAATCACCAGACCGACGTACAAATTTGCTGCCAAGGTGCGTGGGATAGTCACGAGAGTGTTCCTGATATCGTACGAATTCGCACCCTGGACCGTAACTCCAGACTCCAGGTGTATGTGGGGTGTGACTAGCACGCAGACAGGTTGGTTGCAGGCTCTGAACTGGCCTCTTTGTAAAGAACCCACTGCCATCACTGGCACCGAGGCAGAAGCAGCTTCCATCATAAAACGCAACTGACTTTCACCCTGCCCTCCAATGAGCTCTCGCTTGACACCACTGAAGTCGCAGAGGGCGGTGGTCTGGCGTCAGTGGAATGCACGCTACAGGAAGCTGTCCTCGGAGTAAGCGGAGGAGGACGAAGTTAGTGTTTAATGTCCCGTCGACAACGAGGTCATTAGAGACGGAGCGCAAGCTCGGGTTAGGGAAGGATGAGGAAGGAAATCGGCCGTGCCCTTTCAAAGGAACCATCCCCTGATGAAGTAAAAAAATACCAAGTAACACTAAGCAGAAAGTTGAGCAATGAAGAAACCACAGTAGGAGTAGATGAAAGATGAAACAGGTTTGAGAAAGCCATTAAGGATACTGCAGAGGAAATAATAGGCATAAGAAGGAACAGAAGAACCCAGGAGTGGTTTGATGAAGATTGCAGGTCAGCAATAGAGGAAAAGAACAGGGCAAGAACAAAAGTGCTACAGAGAGAAACCAGAAATAATGTGGAACAATATAGAGAATTAAGGAGAAGAGCTAACAGACTGTGCAAGAGAAAGAAAAGAGAGTGGAATAAGAAGAAATTTCAAGAACTAAAGGAACAGAGTGAAATAAGAAAGTTCTATCATGCCATAGGAAAAATGAAGAATAGATTCCAACCAAAAACAATGGCCTGTTCCAGTAAAGATGGGAAAATGATAAGGGAGGAAGAACAGATAGTGGGAAGATGGGCAGAGTATTTCAAAGATACACTAAGCACCAGCCTAGAAGATGAAGAGACAGCTGCACAGGAGGGAAGAGTGGAGCTGGAAGTAGACAATGACACCAATGAGGCAAGAAAGCCAACACTACAAGAGGTCTCCCAGGCTGTGCACAAGTCAAAAAACAATCGAGCCCCTGGGGAAGACAGCATAATTGCTGAGTTAATAAAAACTGGTGGTGAGGCTGTAATAAAGGAACTGCACACACTAATATCAGATATATGGGAAACAGAAACTGTGCCAGATAATTGGAAAATTGGAATAATAGTCCCCATTTATAAGAAAGGGGACGGAACAGCATGTGAAAACTATAGAGGTGTAACACTCCTAAGTACAGCTTATAAGATCTTCTAAAGTATATTAAACGAAAGGATACAGAAGTGTGCAGAAGGCATACTAGAGGAATATCAGTGTGGCTTTCGACCAGTCAGAGGAGCAACTGATCAAATATTTGTGATAAGGCAAATGATGGAAAAGTTCTATGAATATGATATAGATCTGCATTTCTTATTCATCGATTTCAAACAAGCCTTTGACAGCATAAATCGGCAAGAACTATACAGAGTACTGAAAGGAGTTGGTATATGTGCTAAATTAATAAGACTAATCAGAATGACAATGACAGAGACAAGACCAAAAGTAAAGGTTCTTAGCAGAACAAGTGATAGCTTTGACTGTAATAAAGTTGTGAAGCAAGGGGATGGTCTCTCCACTGTCCTATTCAACATTGCCCTGCATAGCGCAGTAAATAAAATCAACAAAAGAGGCACCATATTTATGAAAACTAGCCAGATATGTGCATACGCTGATGACATTGCTATAGTAGGAAGAAATACCAATACACTCCTAGAAACATACCGGGCAATGGAAACAGAAGCCTTAAAAATTGGCCTCATAGTAAATGAAAACAAAACAAAATATATGGTAATGTCACAATCTGAGGCCAGAAGAACCCCTAAAAACCTAATCATCAATGGGAAATGCTTCAATGGAGTGTCCTCTTTTAACTACTTGGGGTGCCCTAATAACAAATGATAACAGTATTGGAAAGGCTATAAGGGAAAGAATACAAGCAGGAAACAGAGCTTACTTTGCAAATATGCAGTTTTTCAAAAATAGCCTTGTTACAAGAAAAACTGCTAATATATAATTCCCTAGTCCGCCCAGTTATCACATACGGCTCAGAGGTATGGACGTTGACAGAACACGATAAAAATGCTCTAAGAAGCATTGAGTGGAAAATACTACGCAAAATCTATGGGCCAATAAGGGAGGAAGAAGGCTGGAGAATACGCTACAATGCCGAATTACAGGAGTTAATACAAGGCAGGGACATAGTAAAATTTGTGAGATCACAGCGAATACGATGGCTAGGACACTTGGAGAGAATGGCAGAGGATAGAATTCCAAAGGAAATGATGAAAGGTATGATTCATTCAGTTAGGCGAAAAGGGAGACCTAGAAGAAGATGGATCGATGAGGTAATAATGGATATCAGCAATATGGGAGTCCGGGGGTGGAAAAGAGCAGCAAATAACCGAGAAGTGTGGAGGAAGATTGTTGAAGAAGCCAAGGCTCACCAAGGGCTGTAGCGCTACTGAAGAAGAAGGCAACATATCGACACTCTGTAGAGCATGTAGGGTTGCAACACTGGTATGTGAAGCGGGCGTTATCCTGTTGGAAAACACACCCTGAACTGCTGTTCTGGACTGGCAGCACAACTTGTGGAATCACCAGACCGACGTACAAATTTGCTGCCAAGATGCGTGGGATAGTCACGAGAGCGTTCCTGATATCGTACGAATTTGCACCCTGGACCATAACTCCAGACTCCAGGTGTATGTGGAGTGTGACCAGCACGCGGACAGGTTGGTTGCAGGCTCTGAACTGGCCTCTTTGTAAAGAACACACTAGCACCGAGGCAGAAGCAACTTTCATCATAAAACGCAACTGACTTTCACCCTGCCCTCCAATGAGCTCTCGCTTGACACCACTGAAGGCGCAGAGGGCGGTGGTCTGGCGTCAGTGGAATGCACGCTACAGGAAGCTGTCCTCGGAGTAAGCGGAGGAGGAAGTTAGTGTTTAACGTCCCGTCGACAACGAGGTCATTAGAGACGGAGCGCAAGCTCGGGTTAGGGAAGGATGCGGAAGGAAATCGGCCGTGCCCTTTAAAAGGAACCATCCCAGCATTTGCCTGAAACGATTTAGGGAAATCACGGAAAACCTAAATCAGGATGGCTGGAGACGGGATTGAACCGTCGTCCTCCCGAATGCTAGTCCAGTGTGCTAACCACTGCGCCACCTCGCTCGGTTCGAAGTAAGCGATTTGCAGCAGTTCGTTATGTCACTGTGCTGGCGCCCGTTGCTCAAATTGCTGCTGCAGATGCAGTGCAACGCGCCACAGCCACACGCTGAACACGACGGTCTTCCATCTCCGTGGTGCCACGTGGCCGATCAGGGGCCCCGTCTTCTTGCGACCGCCGCTGCCAGCTGTTATGTAAAATGGCTACGTCCCTGCCATGTCTTTCCGCGACACTGCAGAAGCAACGTCCAGCTTCTTGTAGCCCTATTAGATGACCTCGTTCAAACTCAGTGAGGTGTTCACAATGGTTTCATTGCCGCCTTAAAGGTATTCTTGACTAACTTCAACTCACCACGTCCGGTTTCAAAGCTAACACTCACGACTCTTGCAGCAAACCTGTTTTGCATCCCGATAGTGGCACCACTAGCGGCACTCTTACGCCACTGGCCTGGCATTAATTCCGACGCAGGAACACGCCTACCAACTTTCGTTTATGTCGCATCCCTGCGATTCTTCTTCGCCCGTCAGTGTATATGCTAAGGGACACCAGCACCAGTCATCAATATTCAGCAGGTCTCCCTGAATTTCCCTACCGTCTTCTGGCAGTGCAGCCTTACTGCAGACGTAATTTGTACACAAGATTAACAACAGCGTCGTCCTTTACGCTCCTTTAAGGTCCGTTCGTAGCCATGTTGACTCACGAGTTTCCCCTCGTTGATAGCCATCACTAGATCCCTTTTCCTAGTACACTCTTATTTCACTCCGATTAAAAAACTATTTTGACAGCCCATAAGCTGGTATTTTACACGCTCTTAGTAGGTCGCTTTCTTTTCTGCCTGTTTGAAACACGTTTTGAAACTGAATTCAAATAAGCTTTTCGATCAGATAGAGACTTGCATTTTAGGATTAGCTCAGAACTCGATGACACCACAGTATTAACTCGCTTTACTGCGTGGAGTGTGGCGGAGGATACTTTGTGCAAACACTGAATATTACCTCTTCCCTGTTCCAAGAACGATATCAGCTAAGCATCGTTGTGAACTCTAATCTCTGTAACTTATATCTTCACGGTATTTTCGCGAGATGTACAGAAGAGAAGGCAATATATTGCGTTACTTAGGTGAAGGGAAACTGGAATAAACCTGAAATTTACCACTTACATTTGGTGAAATCTCGTTAAAATGTTTGAAATCAATTGAAAAATTTCACACAAAGAACATTAAAACGCAGAAAAAAAATTATTGACATAAAAGTCAATGTTGAATATACCAATTTTTGAATCGTTCTAAAACGTGTGAAATATTTTCTCCTCGCTCCACACAGATTCCAAACCCCACACAGATAGTCCTGAAAATCTGTGATTGTGAATTTTTAATAGTTTTGAAAACACCTGACAGATTTGAAAGTAAGAACGTCGGTCACGTACAACAGATAATAAGGGGGGTGAACTATCCACACATCAGCCATGTTGCATATGCTCCACGTTTCTCGTTTTAAGGCTTCATAGCTATTGAAAACGTCGCAGTCACACACTTTCAGGAGTATCTCTCTATATACAAGTGCTTAATCCTAGAGTAACAAGGTGCGAGTCCCGAGTCATAAATTACAAGGTGGGGTTAAATTCCACCCATACGTTATTCTAAATTACCTCTGTTGAAAAGCAGGTTCTGGAGTAATATAAAGTAATAATCAAACAATATGCAATATCCATTACAAAGTATTGTTAATGTCACAAAGCAAATAATACGAGACGAGTAACATCAATGTATTTTGTTGTATCATGGTTGTCATATATGGAAATACGAGACTGCTCTTTCCTATTGTATTGAATTACCCTTTTTATTATAACACGGCGAAACACAATAGTACATATTACAACGCATAAGAGTCATTGAAGCAACTGTTCAGCACAATATCACAAATAATATGTAAATTGGTAAAAATATAAAGCTAACACCTGCAAAAAAAATAGTTCCTCATCCACAACGAAATACAGATTTTATAAATTAATTCCAAAATTGGATGAAATTTTCAATATATATGAAACATTTTCAAACTAAGCTGTTATGGCAACTTTCACTAATATTTTTGTAATGGTCTCCCCACGCTGGTTTGTAACAGACAACATTCAAAGGAACTTCTCCAGTCCTCTTTTCGACTACAAAGAAAGCATCGTCCACTTTTCTTTTTTTTTTCAAGTCTTTTCTGGTTGTGCTGCTGATGGAATATCACTCCCAAAATGTGTCACAATCTGTTCCATGATTATGCGAAGCTCTAATTCTTTCTCGTGAGTCTGCCTTTCATTTCTGCTTCAAACAGCACAAAAGTCAATCACTTGAATAAAAAAAAGTATACCAAATAATTCTTTTATTTCGTTTTGCTTGGTATTTCCACTATACCACTGTGGTAATTTGAATTTTTACTTGAATCACCAGTTTTTTGTTTTGTATACATAACTAGTAGTGAAACCATGTCATTAGGGAACAACAGTTCAAGTAATTGCAAGTTCTTTGCTGGCACTCTCGACGCTTTTTTATGCAAGGCGTTTGTGTTCCAACAATACCCATTTCCGCCATGTAAAATTTGCCTTACGTGGCGATCACATACATCTCATGAATCAACCTCAAGTTGCGTTACATGGAATTCGTCTGTGATACTGTATGATCATCTTCGTCTGAGTCACTGTAATATACGTTTTCAGCCTCTTGACGTTCACATTCTCTTATTATTTCCTCTAAGTACCACCTACTTTGTAAATAAAAAAGATTTAACGTAAATAACAAGGCTGGGTAATTTTTTCCCCGACAGATAAATTTCACAATTTATCTGTTAAAGAATGATGGAGAATAAAACCTGAGAGATGAACAACAATACTGAATGTATAGGTGAACAATGGTTCAAATGGCTCTGAGCACTATGGGACTTAACTTCTGAGGTCATCAGTCCCCTAGAACTTAGAACTACTTAAACCTAACTAACATAAGGACATCACACACATCCATGCCCGAGGCAGGATTCGAACCTGCGAACGTAGCAGTCGCGCGGTTCCAGACTGTAGCGCCTACAACAGCTCGGCCACTCCGGCCGGCGGTGAACAGTGGCTCCGGCCCAAGATGCCAGTAGTACCAACATAGGATAAGAAATTATACGGACTGGAGTAATTTTTTACCCCACCTATCGTATGGTTAGTAATCTGTGTGAGATTAGGAGAAATTAGTTTCTACCTTTCAGTTCGCTTTAAAAACGTGGTATATTTGAAACTGACTCTCATTACAATTATTATTGTTTACCAAGCGACCGCGCGCAACTGTTTCGGACGCCTTCCTGAAGCCGAGGGACACAGCGTCAGCCTTGACGGCGCTTTCTGCTGTGCTGTCGGCTCTCACGGACCAACACAGCAGTGAGCTGAAGTTCACAAGGTCTGGTGTTGACTCGTACAGGGTAGGTCTTGGGTCTTTCTGAGTCACAACACGTTAGGCGAGAACTCCGAAACAGTTAGATTGTACACGTTTAGTCTAAGGGAGCGCTGTATGACTTTTATTCTCGTCCCTGCGCCAGATCAATACGCCACGTCACCTGGGTTACTCGCCATCCGCCCTCTCCCCAGGAAAAGTGTGTCGCTGAGCCGCCTGTGAGGCCAGACATGTGGGGCACCAGTGACTGTTTGTCGGTGCGTCGCGAGTGTTCGCACCGTGCACGGCCTTCGCAAAATCAGCGACCTCCGCCACGGTCCCCCCGCCTCCGTTCAAATCCGTGTCAAGCAGGCCGTAAGCCCAGCCAACAGAGAGCAGGAACGTCCGGCCAACACTGGATGCCGTGTCTTCTTCTTCATACCACACCGCAGACCCATTACACCAATCACGGCGCACATCACTATCTGGAGGTAAAATATTTTGGAAATTTGTGGTAAGTTC
The DNA here is from genome assembly GCF_021461395.2 of Schistocerca americana. Taxonomy (NCBI): domain Eukaryota; kingdom Metazoa; phylum Arthropoda; class Insecta; order Orthoptera; family Acrididae; genus Schistocerca; species Schistocerca americana. The sequence goes on from NC_060128.1 coordinate 196,731,725, forward strand.
CTATGGGACCAAACTGCTAAGGTCATCGGCCCCTAGGCTTACACACTACTTAATCTATATACAGGGTGTTACAAAAAGGTACTGCCAAACTTTCAGGAAACATTCCTCACACACAAATAAAGAAAAGATGTTACGGGGACATGTGTCCGGAAAAGCTTAATTTCCATGTTAGAGCTCATTTTAGTTTCGTCAGTATGTACTGTACTTCCTCGATTCACCGCCAGTTGGCTCAATTGAACGAAGGTAATGTTGACTTCGGTGCTTGTGTTGACATGCGACTCATTGCTCTACAGTACTAGCATCAAGCACATCAGTACGTAGTATCAACAGGTTAGTGTTCATCACGAACGTGGTTTTGCCGTCAGTGCAATGTTTACAAATGCGGAGTTGGCAGATGCCCATTTGATGTACGGATTAGCACGGGGCAATAGCCGTGGCAGCGTCAGAGAAGTTGCTGCTGTACAAGGTAACGTTGACCACGTCACTGTATGGAGAGTGCTACGGGAGAACCAGTTGTTTCCGTACCATGTACAGCGTGGGCAGGCACTATCAGCAGCTGATTGGCCTCCACGGGTACACTTCTGCAAATGGTTCATCCAACAATGTGTCAATCCTCATTTCAGTGCAAATGTTCTCTTTACGGATGAGGCTTCATTCCAACGTGATCAAATTGTAAATTTTCACAATCAACATGTGTGGCCTGACGAGAATCAGCACGCAATTGTGCAATCACGTCAACAACACAGCACGTGAACGTTTGGGCAGGCATTGTTGGTGATGTCTTGACACGGCCCCATGTTCTTCCACCTACGCTCAATGGAGCACGTTATCATGATTTCATACAGGATACTCCACCTGTGCTGCTAGAACATGTGCCTTTACAAGTACGACACAACATGTGGTTCATGCACGATGGAGCTCCTGCACATTTCAGTCGAAGTGTTCGTACGCTTCTCAACAAGAGATTCGGTGACCGATGGATTGGTAGAGGCGGACCAATTCCATGGCCTCCACGCTCTCCTGACCTCAACCCTCTTGACTTTCATTTATGGGGGCATTTGAAAGCTCTTGTCTCAGCAACCCCGGTACCAAATGTAGAGACTCTTCGTGTTCGTATTGTGGACGGCTGTGATACAATACGCCATTCTCCAGGGCTGCATCAGCGCATCAGGGATCCCATGCAACGGAGGGTGGATGCACGTATCCTCGCTAACGGAGGACATTGTGAACATTTCCTGTAACAAAGTGTTTGAAGTCACGCTGGTACGTTCTGTTGCTGTGTGTTTCCATTCCATGATTAACGTGATTTGAAGAGAATAAAATGAGCTCAACATGGAAAGTAAGCGTTTCCAGACACATGTCCACATAACATATTTTCTTTCTTTGTGTGTGAGGAATGTTTCCTGAAAGTTTGGCCGTACTTTTTTGTAACAATAACAGAAATCGTGTTAGTTACACTATTTATAACTCAAGAAAGGCTGGACCGATTTGGATGAAAATTGGCGGAGAGGTAGCTTAGAACCAGGAGACGGACATAGCATACTTTTTATCCCGTTCGAGCGCTATAAAATGACAGAAACGCATCTGGCATGGAATAAAAAAACGCAAATGTCAACTAAACGTCACTATAAAACGTGGTATAACAAAAACGCATCTGGCATGGAATAACAAAACGCAAATGACAGCTAAACGTTTATGTATCAGTATATATCATTAATTAAAAATTTAAAGAAATAATTTGTATTTCCTTTGAATCATCATTAACAATGCCGCGACCAAGACGATCGAATATTTCTCGGCAAACCCTTAATGCAGGAAGGATACAAAACATTGCGAATGAAAGGACTGAAGAAGAACAACAAACTGCCCGCGAAGAACGCCGCGTTAGTATGGCTCGACTTCGTGCTTCTCAGTCACAAGAGCAAAGTGAGGCAGCCCGTGAAACGGCTCGGTTGGCAATGCGAAATCGTCGAGCGAACAACGGAGATCAACATGTAGATAATTTTCGACGCACAAGAACAGATTTATCACGTGATGATTTGAATCGAGCAGCGTTTAGACACGATTGCGGCACTGATTACTGCTTGCATCCTTGCGTCTGCATTGGGCCGATGGACGTTGTTTGCGAGTATTGCGGCGCATTGAAGTTTTCCGGAGAAACGCGCGGATTGTGCTGCCTTAGTGGGGAAGTGAAACTGCCATTGTTGACTCCGCCACCTGAGCCATTGCACTCATTGTTTTGTGGCGAAACACCCGAATCAAGAAGTTTTCTTGCAAACACCCAAAAATACAATAGTTGTTTCCAAATGCCAGCCGTTGTAGCCGAGCGGTTCTAGGCGCTTCAATCTGGAACCGCGCTGCTGCTTCGGTTGCAGGTTCGAATCCTGCCTCGGGCATGGATGTGTGTGATGCCCTTAGGTTAGTTAGGTTTAAGTAGTTCTAAGTCTAGGGGACTGATGACCTCAGATGTTCAGTCCCATAGTGCTTAGAGCCATTTGAACCATTTGTTTCCAAATGACCTCATTTGGGGCAGACAGTATCGAAGAACCAGGATTTAATCCGACATTCGAGGTATTTATTTATTAACAAATCACAAGGTCAATACTTGAAAGTTTGTGGTTTAAATCTGGAATATCCATGTTTTTCACATGATAAATTATATATGGCATGTTCAAGGGTCGGAAGACCATCTGCGTTGTTTGTTCTTGCGCTCGAAAAAACAAAAAAATGTCGTGTATCACAAGGTACTTCATTGAGGAGTGGAAGCTATGCATCAAAAAACAAAGAATTAAGAATCATTAAAATACTTAATTTTTTATTTCTATTTCCTAATAAAAAATTGAACTTAACATCCAAAATCTGATTATTTATTCGCTTTAAAGCGGAACAGAGGTCAGCGGGTCAGCTAGTCTAAACTTTCACTAACGACAACACAACCACCCGTGCCCGAGGGAGGCCTCACGGATTAAATACGATTCCAAATTACACACACACACACACACACACACACACACACACACTCTCTCTCTCTCTCTCTCTCTCTCTCTCTCTCTCTCTCTCTAGACAAAAAAGTCAACAAGTAAACATGGGTTGTAAAGCGCGTACCTTAACAGCTATGAACAATTCTTAATCTTCGATACTGTGAAACGAATGCCTTCTACTGCAAGCTTTCTACTTTCTGTATTTTGGACAGTGGTAGAATGGACCAAAACAAGAACAAAATGTCCGGTAAACATGTGCTCTAAAACGAATACCTTAAGAGCTATTTGTTCATGTTCGCTACTTTGAAACACAACTCTTCTAATAAACAAGTGCACATAAATGAAGGTATGCGTCTTAGAGCACATGTTTACCGGACTTTTTTTTCTTGTGTTGGTCCCCACTACTACTATCCAAAATGTGGAAAGCGAAGAGCTTGCAGTAGAAGAGATTTGTTTCACAGTATCAAAGATCAAAAATTGCTCATAGCTCTTAAGGTATGCGTTTTAGACGTCTCGGACCAGGTTGCGTAGTTGTATACCGTAAGGTAGTCCTGCGCTACGAGAATAAAGTTTTATTTCCCCTTGAACCAAAATAGAATTTAGATACAGGTTCACCTAAGAATGTTGGATATGGAAATACGACATAGGCTAGAATCCAGCGTATCACAAAGAGCTTAGGAAAACTATTTAACATCTGTGTATCCTCCAGATTTACGTGAACTGAGACGGGAGAAATCAACTGTTCATTATTCAAAAAGAAAGTGGTCTCATACCCCGCAAAAAGCAATTACTATATTAAATATCTAAATGTTACAAGAAAGATTTGACCTCTCTTTTCCTGTACGTGGCTGCGTGCTTCTTGGAGGCAGAATACATGCTGTCGGACAACTGTCTCTACCTACACTACTCTAAATTATGTCATATAGGACAGATTCTTTAAAGTAAACATTTTATTAAAAACACTTTGGTGACGACCTGTACACCGTAAAATAGATATTCTTCTTAATGAAACTTCGTTTCATGCTGAACGTAAGCGCCTAATGACAGAGTTACGAGCTACGTGCAATGCACTTTCGTACATACGTAAATGAAATAAACAACTTACTAAAAATAATTTGGTAACCACCCAAATCACACAACATAAGCTTTGTCTTCCAAAAAAAAAAAAAGATACTTTATCCTTTATTTAAGCATGTGTTCAAACTGTTGACTATGGACTGAAGGGCACTTTTGCAATCGCCGTTCGAGAGAACGATGAACAGATGTAATTACAGTGGATAATACGGTAGACCATGCACTGGCGATTTGACAACACATATCGTCTGGCGTATTTGGGGCTTCGTCATGGATTCCATCCTTGATTGCTTCCCAAAGAAAGAACTCGAGATTAGTCAAGTCGGGGGACCTCGCAGGCCATTTGACAACAGAACTTAGTCCTATCCAACGTCCAGGAAAGTTTCTCATTCAGTATTTGCATTGCAACACGCGACAAGTGAGCTGGGCAACCGTCATGTTGCAGCCACAAAGAGTACGCCGTTCAGTATCCGGTGGTGCCTGTTCTAGAAGAACCAGTACAATGTTCGTCAGGAAGTGTGGGTACGAATGTCCATTTAGAATGGCTGAGATGAAGTAAAGTCCCACAACGTAGTTTCATATGATAACGCATCATACGTTTATGCTCCATCGCCGTTCATGTTGCAACTGACGAAGCCAGCGTGGACTTTCGGCTACCCAGAAGGGCATGTTACGCAAATTTACTTCAGTCTGGTTAGTAAAGCTTCATGGATAAAGAGCACACGTTGGAAAAACGTATGATCTTCTCTCATATGGTGAAGGGCAAACCGACAAAATCTGTACGACGTTCGAAATCACGGTCTTCCAGATGGAAACTCTCTCAGTTCAGGAAGCGAAAGACACTCGTCTGGCTGCTTCCACATCCCTTCGCAATATGTCTATTACTACATTGCAAATTCGTTAGCATCGCAGCCAGGGCAGCTTGCTCGTGTTCTCTGTCAGTTATAGTCTCCTTCGTGCCATCTTTTTGACTTTCAAGCACCCTGTCCGCACTAATGTCTTAATAATTCGTGCAATTGCATGGCGCGTCTGACATCTGTATAGATAGTCCAGTACCGCCGTACTGTTTTTACGGCATTTCATTTACATTAACCACATTCACCCTCAGACTTCAAGAAGGATGTAATAATTCGAATCCCAAAGAAATCAGGTGTTGACAGATGTGAAAATTACCGAACTAGCAGTTTAATACGTCACGGCTGCAAAATACTAACACGAATTCTTTACAGACGAATGGAAAAATGGGTAGAAGCCGACCTCAGAGAAGATCAGTTTGGATTCCGTAGAAATGTTGGAACACGTGAGGCAATACTGACCCTATGACTTATCTTATAAGATAGATTAAGGAAAGGCAAACCTACGTTTCTAGCATTTGTAGACTTAGAGAAAGCTTTTGACAATGTTGGCTGGAATACTCTCTTTCAAATTCTGGAGGTGGCAGGGGTCAAATACAGGGAGCGAAAGGCTATTTATAATTTGTACAGAAACCAGATGGTGGTTGTCAGAGTCGAGAGGCATGAAAGGGAAGCAGTGGTTGGGAAGAGACAGGGTTGTAGCCCATCCCCGATGTTATTCAATCTGCATATTTAAATGAATACACCTCCATTTGATTGTATTGCGTTTTATTTAATTACAACGCAGGTTTCGGCCTTTTATGTCATTTTCAAGTGGCTGAGTTTGTCATTAACAGTCCGCAGCCCGTGGTCGTGCGGTAGCGTTCTCGCTTCCCGCGCCCGGGTTCCCGGGTTCGAGTCCGCCCCGGTAGCTGAGTGGTCAGCGTGACAGACTGTCAATTCTAAGGGCGTGGGTTCGATTCCCGGCTGGGTCGGAGATTTTCTCCGCTCAGGGACTGGGTGTTGTGTTGTCCTGATCATCATCATTTCATTCCCATCGACGCGCAAGTCGCCGAAGTGGCGTCAAATCGAAAGACCTGCACCAGGCGAACGGTCTACCCGACGGGAGGCCCTAGCCACACGACATTTCCATTTCCATTTCCCGGGTTCGATTCCCGGCGGGGTCAGGGATTTTCTCTGCCTCGTGATGACTGGGTGTTGTGTGATGTCCTTAGGTTAGTTAGGTTTAAGTAGTTCTAAGTTCTAGGGGACTGATGACCATAGATGTTAAGTCCCATAGTGCTCACAGCCATTTGAACCATTTTTTTGTCATTAACATATATGGCAGGGCATCGAGCTCAAAATTGGCCATAAATTAAAAAAAAATATTCGCTCTCCACGAAATGCCAGATGAGTCAAGACCGTACGGATTGCGTACGGACGGTGAGAATGAGATGAGGGAGGTGATTTTACATCCGGAACTTTGTGAGGACCGAATATTTTTCTCGAATTATGGCCAATTTTGAGTTTGATCTCCTCCAATATATGCTAATGACATAAACTCAATCACTTGAAAACCGCATAAAAGACCCAAACCTTCGTCGTAATTAAACAAACAACAATATAGTAAAATGGCGGTGTGTTCATTTAAGAAAAGAATATTTAGAGTTGTTGATAGTCTTCTGCGGTAGCGTGTGATCCATGTCAAAAGGATATGGGGCGCAAGATGCTTTTTTGGTGTAGAGGAGGGGACAGGTGTTTGATGCGGCGCAAACTCTTCAGCTCACAGCTTCTAGAGTACATAAAAAGTACTCGCAGTTGCAGATATCGACAACCATGAGACCTATAATGGAATGACGATAATGAAAATCTGTGCCGGACCAGGATTTCCCAGTTGTGGCGAGCGGTCACCTCACGGCGACCCCCAAACTTCCGTATGTCGCCAACAATGTGTGTACATCCTGCACTTGTACATCCATTATGTATATTCGCGTACAGAAGAGACATCTTACTTGAAAGTCGCATGCTCGGTGTCTGAGAATAAATACGATATTGCAATCCATGCGTTGTTCATGTCCCAAAGAACACTCCATCGTACTTCTGATGAACAAAGGCGCTGCAAAATCGTAACTGGCTCTGAGCACTATAGGATTTAATTTCTGAGGTCATCAGTCCCTTAGAACTTAGAACTACTTTAACCTAACTAACCTAAGGACATCACACACATCCATGCCCGAGGCAGGATTCGAACCTGCGACCGTAGCGGTCGTGCGGTTCCAGACTGTAGCGCCTAGAACCGTTCGGCCACGCCGGCCGGTGAAATCGTAATTCTAGAGTTTTTGCAGTCATTAGGTGTACGTGACAGCAAACATCGTACAGGATTTGAGCACCGGAACTAGACGGTGCAGTCCAAATGAAAGTGTAACAGAAATTCTTGGAGAATTTGAATCGGAATCTCTGGAAGAATGCCAATGCTGAAATTTACAGAACCTGTATTGGAGCAAGCTAGAACGACAGTTGTCCCGTTACCACCGTACGACGGCGAGAATGAGGTGAAATACACTCAAGCGACAAAGAAACTGGTATAGCATATGTATTCAAATGCACAAATATGTAAACAGGCAGAATACGGTGCTGCGTTTGACAACGCCTATAAAAGAGAACACGAGTCTGACGCAGTTGTGAGATCAGTTGCTACTGCTAGGATTGCAGGTTATCAAGATTTAACTGAGTTTGAACGTGCTGTTATAGTCAGCGCACGAGCGATCGAACACAGCATCTCCGAGGTAGCGATGAATTGGGAATTTTCCCGTGCTACGTTTTCGGGAGTGTATCGTGGATATCAGGAATCCGGTAAAACATCAAATTTCCGACATCGCTGCGGCCGGGAAAAGACCCTGCAAGATCTGGACCACCGATGACTGAAGAGAATCGTTCAACGTGACAGAAGTGGAACCCTTCCGGAAATTGCTGCATATTTCAACGCTGGGACATCAAAACAAGTGTCACCGTGGGAACCATTCAACTAAACATCATCAATATGGCCTTTCGGAACGGAAGACCCACTCGTGTACCATTGATGACTGCACGACAGAGAGCTTTACGCCAGCAAAAAATGACTCTGACCACTATGGGACTTAACATCTGAGGTCATGTCCCTAGAACTTCATAAACCTAACTAACCTAAGGACACCACACACATCCATGCCCGAGGCAGGATTCGAACCTGCGACCGTAGCGATCGCGCGGTTCCAGACTAAAGCGCCTAGAACCGCTCAGCCACTGCGGCCGGCGGCTCGTCAACACCAACGTTGGAAACATGTTGCCTGGTCGGAGGAGTCTCGTTTCAGACTGTATCGAGCGAATGGACGTCTACTGGTATGTAAACAACCTGAGGAATCCAGCAGGGGACTGTTCAAGCTGGTGGTGGCTCTGTAATGTTGTGGGGCGTGTGCAGTTGGAGTTATTTGGGACCCCTGATACGTCTAGACACGTCTCTGACATGTGACACGTATACGTAAGCACCGTGTCTGGTCACCTGCATCCATTCATGTCCACTGTGCATTCCGACGGACTTGGGCAATTCCAGCAGGACAATGCCTCACCCCAAAGTCCAGAGTAGCTCCAGGAACACTGTGCTGAATGTAAAGACTTCCGCTGGCCAAATAAACTCCCCAGAAATGGACATTATTGAGCACATCTGGGATGCCTTGCAACGTGCTGTTCAGAAGAGATCTCCACCGCCTCGTACTGCCACGGATTTATGGACAGCCCTGCAGGATCCATGGTGTCAGTTCCCTCCGGCACTACTTCAGACACCAGTCGAGTCCATGTCACGTCGTATTGCGGCACTTCTGCGTGCTCGCGACGTCCCTACATGATACTAGGCAGGTGCTCCAGTTTTTTTGGCTCTTCAGTGTATGTTGCGCAGCGCCCAGAGGCAGACAGACGGTCGTTTGCCCCTCGCTCAGGACGCCAACGGAAGAGGCCGCGAGACGGCCGGTATCGGGGCCAAGTACCGCAGATCGCGCGCTCCAAAGCGGCTCGCGGGGTGTGCATGTGGATGGTGAGGCGATCGATACGTGGAGAGCGGTGGACCGCTTGCGCGTCACGGTACGCGCCCTTACGAGGCACGAACCGCACGCCCGTCGGCTGGCGACCACCGCGGCCTGCCAGAGCGCGGTGCTACCGAGATGGGACTGACTGATCCCCGCGGCAGATCGCAGTAGACGGAGAAAGCCCGGTATACACAACGCCGGATACCGCCCTCGCCTCCCCCCCGCACAGTATCTGATGCCGGTGCCACGGTCTGCCCGACACGGCGCCTGCACGCTCCGCTGGCACGCGCCGCCAGCCGTGGACCCAGGTCGCCGTATCTGCCTGTCTCAGGGGAGCTCGTCAGCTCCTGCGACGACGCGCTGGTTCTCTGAGACTGCGGACACAGTGGCACCGACACCGGTGGACACCGCCGACCACCGACGTCGGACGGACGTGGCCGATTCTTTGAGATCGGTTCGTCAGTACGCGCGCGGTCTTATCACCCGACTGTACAAACTTCGGACGACAGTCGATGAAATTTACATAATGAGTTTGTTTTTCTTTGGTGTTTCACAAAATAAATATGGAGTGTGAGACACTGATAAGTTTAGTCCATGACACGCGTTTGTGGCATCCTGATGATAAAAAACACCTTAATCGGGATATAGGTCGGGATATATGGAGTGAAATGGCAGCTTTGATGGAAACCATAAGTAGGAAAAATCTGTATGGGAAAATTTATGTGCAAATTCTGACCTAAAAAGAAAATTGTTTCAAGTGAGAAGTGTGGCGTATATTATGGTTAAACTTACTGTAGCCAATCTTTTTTTGGTTGTGGTAAGTAGGCGTTAGCAGTGCACGACTTATTCAAATGGTTCAAATGGCTCTGAGCACTATGGGACTTAACTTCTAAGGTCATCAGTCCCCTAGAACTTAGAACTACTTAAACCTAACTAACCTAAGGACATCACACACATCCATGCCCGAGGCAGGATTCGAACCTGCGACCGCAGCGGTCGCGCGGTTCCAGACTGAAGCGCCTAGAACCGCTCGGCCACACCGGCCGGCGCACGACTTATTATTTGTGCATACTGGTGTTTTCATGGCTGCAGGGTTGGTGATTCTGTTTAGATGAGTGTTTGCAATTGTGTTGTGTTCAGGTTTTCAGCGCTTTAGGTGTTTAGCACATCTTATTCTAAAATTCAACTTTCACACACATACTGAATGACTGACACTGAAGGTTTACGAACATATTCTTCTGTTGACTTTATTTCAGGTTGTGCAGTCTTTGTAACCTTGCTTTTCATGTGTACACTTTTTTTTCACTAGCTGCTTATTTTTTATGACCCACCGTCTAATTTCTTATGGTGGGTCGTATATTGCCACTTAGCCGCTGTGACTGGGTCCGGGGTCCGCAGTGACTGAAAGTAACACCACCCCGGCTCCCGCCCCCACTCACACCGTTGCCCGTGTCCCGCCACGTGGAGGCTGGCTCTATTTGTTTACATCCATTTGATATCTTTTTTTGTGCTGCATTACAAAAACTTATAACTAATACAAAATCAAGTGAGATATTAATAAACAAAACGGAATTAAATATTTAGAAAGAAGGAAGGAAGAGAAGAGAATAGAGAAGAGATAGGTGTAATATTGCCCGTCACCTGGTTGTGGGCGGCGGCCCGGGTCTTGGAATGACCCTCAAGACGCTGGCCATCGCTCACCATGCCTTTAACATGTAACATCCTAAAAAATAACTTAACTAGAAGAGATCAGGGTACGTTAAAGCTAGAAACTAAGACTAAGACCTCCATGTCCAGCCTGCTAAACTATTTACGATATACAATAGAGAGGTAACTGATTTTGTGCTTGGCTCAAAGTTGCTAATGAAAGGGTACTTGTGGGAAAAGTAATAAAGGTAATGACGCAAATGGTTTGTGTTGAGACTACAAGGCTCCTAGCAGAGTACATCAGGCGCAAGCACCTCCCGGCCCCGCCGACAATACTTGCCCGATCTACCATAGGTATCCGTCGGGTTGGGCTCAAAAGAGAGGAACCACAATTAAGATCCTTCATCCAGGCCGTGCGCCGCCTCTTACTAGGAGGCGTAGGCCCCTTGAAGAGGTGCCTAGCTTTAAGCTTCAGATCAGAAGTTATTAGTGTAGTGGAGGTTGAGGTATAGTCTATGTAGGTTGGTTGTGCAACATAACGTTTCTTCTCGCCATCTTCTATATTCGTAAAACTTGTCTGGCAATGCCAGTAACTGAGGAAAGAGTGCACAGTACTGGCCACGTTCATTTCTAGACAAGTACACGTCGTTCACACACATTCGGAGCCCTTTATAATGACAAAAGCCAGACTGCAGCAGTGTCCAAGCACAGAGGCGGCATGTCACCCATCCCGCCCAACGAGGCTATAGTAGGCTGTAGGCTCTTTAATAGAACAGATTCTAACCTAAGGTAAACTCCTTGATCCCGCCGAAAACTGCTGAAGGCGATCGGACCCACTCTGACCCAACTGTCGGATGTTGCCGACCGTTGTCGGTGCCACTCTGACCGCGCTCAGCTGAGATCCGACTGACGTTTATCTCTCCATCGAGTACACATGCGTGAACTCCCAAATTTACAACTGCATCTAAATCTACGCCACTACTCTGCATTTCATATTTAAGTGCTTCGCAGAAGGTTGACCGAACCAGTTTCAGACTACGAGGGACGTTCAATAAGCAGTGCAACACATTTCTTTGTGGAAGCAGATTGGTTTTACATGGGATTCGAATACACCACGTTATTCCCAATTCAATAGCCTGAAAAACTTATTTTTCAGCACAATTTGCGTTCAGTGCGACGGCCTTAGGCCACCTTACTGGCAGGGCCCGTGTGCCTGCATGCTGCCACTCCAGTGGTCGACGTTGGAGCCTAGCGGCTTCAATAAAATCCCCATCATCGACGTACTGTCTCCCGCGGAATGTGTCCTTCATCGGAACAGTCAGATGGAAGTCGGAAGGTATGACATGCGGGCTGTAGGGTGGGCGAAGAACAACAACAGTCCAGTGGAGATTTTTGAGGTCCTCACGTCCACAGACATCTGTGAGGCCTTCCCTTGTCATGGTGAAGAAGAAGTTCGTTTCTATTTTTGTGACGACTAACACTCCGAAGTCGTTCCCTCAATTTCACTTCAGAGATGATCATTGCATCTTGAGGCAGCACCTCTTCGGGATTCCTGAAGACCGTCACCACGACTTTACCATCAGAGGGCGCAACTTTGCACTTTTTCTTCGGAGAAAAGGTGGCGTTGCAGCCCTCCATGGATTGGCGTTTGGTTTCCGATTCCAAGTGATGAACCCACGTTTCATCGCCTGAGACGATGTTCGACAAAATACTGTCAGGCTCAGCTTCCTAACGCGCAAACAGTTCTACACAGATGGTCCTCCGTTGCTCTTCATCATCTTCTGTAAGGCGGATGGAAACCCAGCTGGTGCATACCTTTGAGTACCCCATATGGTGTGCCACCAATACCAACCGAAACGTACAGTTGAGTCTCGAATGAGTGTGTCCACACGTTCCAACACTTCAGGAATCGCAGCTGTGTGCGGTGGGCTGCCACGCGAGATATCAGACAGGTTCGCCTGACCCTGTTGCGATGACGATAGATGGCTTGCCTCGTCGAACGAGTCGCCGTACTTTTGTTCACTGCCATCTATCCGCACGCATCGTGCAAGCACCAACTAATACCTGCAATGCTCTGGTTTTCCGCCAAAAGAAACAATGACAGCTCTCTGCTTGGAACGCACCCCCGTGGCAGACGCCATTTTCAAGGCCACGCACACCGCCGCCAGCTATCTAAACTTCAGGAAACTGCAGGGGCTGAAGCGTGAATACTCCATGATGCCCCACAACAAATTCCGCACTTTTTCAGCCGAAATTGACCGAGAAAAAAATGTGTTACGTTACTTACTGAACGCCCCTAGTATTTGTCTACTTCAGGATAGAAAGAAGCTAGGCATCGGTCAAATATCATCTGTCTTTTTTATTGCACTGCAGATCTAGATTTCAGCTGACAGTGCAGCTATGGTCAGTGCGTTGCAAGTAGTCAAGTAGACTGTGCGTAATTATAGCGACACACATTCGGATCTAACTCATTGTCAGACATGTACAGGACATAGTCATTGCCATGAATGCGAACATGATTATATTCCTCTACTATTACACTCTCCAACAGCACGCGGGAAAACGAACACTTAAATCTTCCCGTGTGAGCCCTGATCTCTCTTACCTTATAATGATGGTAATTTCTCCATATGTAGGCGAGAGGAACGAAATATTTTCGCATTTGTGGGAGAAAGTTTGTGATTGCAATTTCGTGAAAACATCTTGCAGCAACGAAAAATTTATTTATTTATTGCCAAATTATAGACCTGTTACCTGATGTTTAAAACAGGTCGTACATCTTACAATTTTCGTTTTTCATCTTTTTACAATTTTCTTTCCTTTTGTTTTACCTACAACATTTACAAAGAAGGATACTTTTCAAAATAACAATAATTTAATGTTGAAATATAAATAAAATTTTGTTGTTTTTTAAGAAGAATATAAAAAGGTAGGATAGATGAGAGTTTGTTAGTACCATCACCGAATGTGACTGACGGTGAATACCTCGGAATGGTTTCTTCGAGCCGTTGACCGCCAGTCACACACACACACACACACACACACACACACACACACACAAACACACACACACACACACACAAATGGTTATTAGTAGAGAAATAATGTTGCTTATCCTATTTATTACTAATCCTATGTATTAACTACTTTAGGTGCCCATCCATGTACAGCATTTGGTGTTTTCTTGGCTAGATTGCCAGCACTTTTGCTTATTTACTGTCAGATCTGAGCTTCCTCCTCCTGTTCCCCCTCATTGTCACTATTTTCGTTGTCACTGTGGGTATCGCTGTCCGTCCCCTGGAGATTTCTGTTACGCTGCACATAGGCATATCTGTAATGCCGTGTCCGCATATACTCTTCATGCGTTGATTTTGAAATACTGTTTGTCAGTGCGTTTAATTGTACCCATTGTTCTTCGTCTCTTATTATATGTATCTGTGTAATCTAAGTGTAGTGTATGTCTATTGTTCGCGTATTGCCCACATCCTCCAAATACAATCTTAAGCTTACTGACAGACTATTCTTCTGAACAGACCCAATCGAGCAGTTAAACTCTGACCATCGATACTACAGCTCATTAGCTCGTCTTCGCTGCTGTAGCTTGACTGTCCTGCACAACCCCTGATACTGAAAAGAACTGGTCAAGGTCCAGTACTCCACTGACCAATATAAATAGGAACCATGCAGCAAACAAACGTACAACGCTACCGTTATCTTTAACGATTAGCCTATTATGCTCTCCAGCCGTCGACTGCTGCTTCCGTGGCCAGCTCCTGTTAGATATAATCCTTGCAGGGGACTGTTGCTGCCAGCGAGGAGAGTTAACCCGCAATCATTGTTATTTAGTTGTGATAGACGGAAAATCGCTGTAGGTAAGTCAATGTTTCATAGGCGATAAGGACTCATTCATAGTTTACTACGATGTGCAGTAAATGCTGTACCTGGACCAGACGCAGATAACTGGTGGCTAGGCCGCTCGTCCCACTGAATGATTCCGTGCATATAGGCTAGCTACCTTGTTTGTGCACGCCAAGGAATTTGTGTTCTAATTCAAATGGCTCCAAGCAGTATGGGACTTAACATCTGAGGTCATCAGTCCCCTAGACTTAGAACTACTTAAACCTAACTAACCTAACGACATCACACACATCTGTGCCCGAGGCAGGATTCGAACCTGCGACTGTAGCAACAGCGCGGTTCCGGACTGAAGCGCCTAGAAGCGCTCGACCACAGTGGCCGGCAGGAATTTGGGTGTTGGTGATGTATGGATACATGTTTAATTCGACAGTTGGCACACTCTGAGGTCGAATGATTGCGATTTTATTGGCAGTATTGGCACACACTAAGGTAACACCGTGATTGCCGTAACTTTCGATGGGTCGATTGAGGTTTCTTATTGCGCAGAGGTCTCTAATTTATTGCATTAATTTACAAACAGGCACTAGTATTTGTGATAGTGAAATTCTAAAATTGAAACTGTGCAATGGAAACGGTCCGTTAATTGTTAAGATTTTCCCAGTAATGAGCAAACCGTAGCAAATTGCAACCATTCGAGTGTACGTGTAATAACGCTGCAGTTACTGCTAACTTTAAATCACGAGTTACAAATTAAATTACGGCATTATAGTGGGACGCAAAGAGAGAATACCTGAAGAGGCTAAATCTTGTTTGCATTATGTAAGTTATGGCCAAAAGCGTGGTGACATGTACAGATAACAGCCTACATGAAGGATAGCGGATGTGATCCACAAACCTACTCTACAATCTTATCGGCGTCAATCTGTTGTAGAGTCCTAGCATATATTCTGACCTCTGACACTGTGACGTATCATAAACAGAATTATCTCCACGCCAACCAGCATGGATTCCGGAAATATCGACCATGTGAAACCCTACTCGCACTTTTTCCGCATGACGCTCTGACAGCCGTGAATCAAAGCAGTCTGGTAAATTGCGTACTTCTTGGCTCCCAGAAAGCAACTGATTCACTAGCGCGCCAACGCTTATTATCGGAAGTACGACCGTAAGGTTATCATGAAAAAACTGTGACTGGATTAAGGATTTCTTGGCAGTGAGGACGCAGCTTGTTATGTTGGATGGAGAGTCATCGACAGATAGACAAATGTAATAGTAACTTTCGGTGTGCCTCAGGGAACTGTCTTGGACCATTTCTGTTTGTGCTGAATATTAATGACCAAGCAGACAGTGTTAACAGAAACCTCAGATTTTCCACCGAAGATGCTGTTATATACAGGGCGGTCCATTGATAGTGACCGGACCAAATATCTCACGAAATAAGCATCAAACGAAAAAACTACAAAGAACGAAACTCGTCTAGCTTGAAGGGGGAGACCAGATGGCGCTATGGTTGGCCCACTAGATGGCGCTGCCATAGGTCAAACGGATATCAACTTCGTTTTTTAAAATAAGAAACCATTTCTATTACATATTCGTGTAGTGCGTAAAGAAATATGAATGTTTTAGTTGGACCACTTTTTCCCCTTTGTGATAGATGGCGCTGTAATAATCACAAACGTATAAGTACGTGGAATCACGTAACATTCCGCCAGTGCGGACGGTATTTGCTTCGTGATACATTACCCGTGTTAAAATGGACCGTTAACCAATTGCGGAAAAGGCCGATATCGTGTTGATGTGATCAAAATGCCCAACGGGCGTGTGCTATGCATGCTGCTCTGTATCCTGGACGACATCATCCAAGTCTCCGGACCGTTCGCCGGATAGTTACGTTATTTAAGGAAACAGGAAGTATACAGCCACGTGTGAAACGTCAACCACGACCTGCAACAAATAATGACCCCCAAGTATGTGTTTTAGCTGCTGCCGCGGCTAATCCGCATATCAGTAGGAGGCAAATTGCGCGAGAATCGGGAATCTCAAAAACATCGGTGTTGAGAATGCAACATCGAGATTGATTGCACCCGTACCATATTTCTATGCACCGGGAATTGCATGGCGACGACTCTGAACGTCGTACACAGTTCTGCAACTGCGCACAAGAGAAATTACGGGACGATGACAGATTTTTTTGCACGCTTTCTACTTAGCGACGAAGCGTCATTCACCAACAGCGGTGACGTAAACCGGCGTAATATGCACTACTGGGCAACGGGAAATCCACGATGGCTGCGATAAGTGGAACATCAGTGACCTTGGCGGATTAATGTATGGTGCTGCATTATGGGGGGAAGGACAATTGGCCCCCATTTTATCGAAGGCAATCTAAATGGTGCAATGTATGCTGATTTTCTACGTAATGTTCTAGCGATGTTACTACAAGATGTTTCACTGCATGACAGAATGGCGATGTACTTCCAACATGATGGATGTCCGCTACGGTCGCCGGTTCGAATCCGGCTCGGGCATGGACATGTGTTATGTTCTTAGGTTGCTTAGGTTTAAGTAGCTCTAAGTTCTAGGGGCCTGATGACCTCAGATGTTAATTCCCATAGTGCTCAGAGTCATTTGAATAGCATATTTCATGACACGTGGATTGGTCGCCGAAGAACCATACCATGGCCCGCACGTTCACCGGATCTGACGTTCCCAGATTTCTTTCTGTGGGGAAAGTTGAAGGATATTTGCTATCGTGATTCACCGACAACGCCTGACAACATGCGTCAGCGCATTGTGAGTGCATGTCCGAACATTACGGAAGGCGAACTACTCGCTGTTGAGAGGAATGTCGTTACATGTATTGCGAAATGCATTGAGGTTAACGGACATCATTTTGAGCATTTATTGCATTAGTGTGGTATTTACAGGTAATCACGCTGTAACAGCATGCGTTCTCAGAAATGATAAGTCCACGAAGGTACATGTATCACATTGGAAGAACCGAAATAAAATGTTCAAACGTACCTACGTTCTGTATTTTAGTTTAAAAAACGTACCTGTTACCAACTGTTCGTCTAAAATTGTGAGCCATATGTTTGTGACTATTACAGCGCCATTTATCACAAAGCGAAAAAAGTGGTCCAACTAAAACATTCATATTTCTTTACGTACTACACGAATATGTAATAAAAATGGGGGTCCTATTTAAAAAAAACTGCAGTTGATATCCGTTTGACCTATGGCAGCGCCATCTATCGGGCCAACCATAGCGCCATCTCGTTTCCCCCTTCAAGCTAGACACGTTTAGTTCTTCGTAGTTTTTTCTTTTGACGCTTATTTCGTGAGATATTTGGCCCGGTCACCATCAATGGACCACCCTGTATAATGATGTACTGCCGGCAAAATACTTCACAAATATTCAGATACATCGTAAGATTTCAAAGTGGTGCGAAGATTGTCAACATTTCCTTAAATCTACAGAAATGTAAAACTTTTCAGTTCAAAGAACTAAAATCTTAGTA